>NW_023458559.1:47243812-47298894 GCF_013731165.1 Rhagoletis pomonella | reverse complement strand
TTCAAAACAATACTTTCGAGCTCAAAAGTCACGTTTAGTAATTAAAGATTGAAGGAAGCAGCGTATTAAATAAATATGTGTCTTATCAACGCAAATCCGCCTTTTGTTTTTGTTTATATGGCGAAGGCTGGGCTGACGCACGTGAACTTAGACGAGCGCGGTTGACTTTCAAACTCTGCTGACTCCCCTTCCCTTCCTTGCCTAACTAAGCGTTAAGCTGTCGGCGACTAATTAATTTTAACCGCATACATATCGCTATCAGTAGCTAGAAATTATGTTACAAATTATTGTTGGTAAACGTAATCAGTAATACCTGCTGATTTGCAGAAAAAATCACGCTGTTGTACGCCAAGTCTGGTTTTAAGTTAAAGTTTCAATCAAGCGCAACTGCATTCAAGCGTTGACAAGCATAAGAATAAGATCGCTCTTAGATTTACTAAAACAGTTTTTGTTTTTATAAATAATTACTTATTTGAAATCTGAAAAATGCTACCTTCAAAAGTACTAAAACATTTTCGTCCTTTTCTTTTGCTCTTCTTCCTGCAGTGCGCTTCGTACGTAGACGCCGCATCGATTATGAACGAAATTTTGGTTTTGGATACGGCCGCGCCATCAACGACAACTTCACCATGCACGCCTACGCTGCAGCAATTTGCTGTCGAGTTGCACACTGACCTGGGTCCAAACGAACGCGTCGGCTTGACAGGTGATGTGAAAGCTTTGGGTGAATGGCGTTTGGAGCGTGCTATTGCATTGCAGCCACAACAGGGCGGCCGCAAGTGGGAGGCCAATGTGTTACTGCAGACTTGCCGCAACATCAGCTACCGCTACTTTATCTACACTGAGGACAAGCAAGGACGCAAGCAGATACGCCGCTGGGAGACACGCCTGCAGCCGCGTGTACTCAAGCCTACTGGCGAGTTGGCTGCGGCCGAGACGCGCGTCGATCGCTTTGGTGATGCTGATGGCAGCGGCGAGACGCAAGTGAATCGCGGCTGGTTGACCAATGAGTGCATAGTGCAGCTGAAGTTCGAACGCGAGCAAATGTTCCAGGTGCTTGATATTGAGAAATTCGATCCAGCCGATGAGGTGTATGTGAAGATTTTGCCCCTAAATGAAGAGAGCGAGCCAACTGAGGCGGGCGTGCATGTAGAGGTGGCCAAGTTGAAGTATGGTGAGAGTCACTTGCAGGCACAGCAGGCTTTCGGTATTGCATATGAGCGCGGCGACGTTGTTGTATTCCACATCACAGCACCTTGTCCATTGCAGACCGCCTTTGCGTTGCTTTTCCACACACCCGATCAGCGAGCAGTCGGCAAGGCGGTCATTACAGCCGAGCAGCTCGCTGGTAGCGAGGGTGTTCTGGAGTTGTCTATTACCGAGCCGGTACCCGAAGCCACCACCATCATATCGCGTCTAACGCTACCGTACCTGATCGTCAAGCCATTTGCCGACAAGACACTTGACTTCCGCACCACATATGCGCATTACTGGCCCAAGAGCTGGCCCAATCTGAATGTTGGCCACCGTGGCAATGGACGCAGCTACATTGCAGATCCGCCCGCCGAACGTGAGAACACAATCGCTTCCTTCATGCGCGCCTACGAAAAATTCGCTGACATGATCGAGTTGGATGTGCACTTGACAGCCGATGGCGTGCCGGTGATCTATCATGACTTTGGTATGCGCACAGCGCGGAAGGGCAAGGAAATCACCAAGCCAGAACAACTGGAGTATGTGCTGATCAAGGATGTGGATTACGATAAGTTGAAGCAATTGCGCGTGTTCGCCATCATCAATGGCAAGCCAGTCGAGTTTCCGTCGCACAACGCCGAGCCACGTGTGGAGCATCGCATCTTCCCTACGCTAGTCGATGTACTTGAGGGACTGCCCAAGTCCCTGGGCATCGACGTGGAGATCAAGTGGCCACAGCGCCGTGCTACCGGCGCGCCTGAAGCGCACCAGACAATCGATAAGAATTTCTTCACCGATCGCGTACTGGCGACCGTCATCAATCATGGCTGCGGCCGTCCGTTACTGTTCTCCAGCTTCGATGCGGACATATGCACCATGCTGCGCTTCAAGCAAAACCTTTTCCCTGTGATGTTCTTGACCCAAGGTCAGACGAAGAAATGGTCACCGTTTATGGATTTGCGCACGCGTACTGTCGAACAGGCTATCAATAATGCGCAAGCCTTCGAATTGGCAGGCACAGCGCCACACGCTGAGGATTTGCTGAGCGAAGAGGGCGCCGAGTTGCTGCGAAAAGCGCGCAAGCTGGGCCAAATTTCGCTGGTCTGGGGCGATGACTGCAATTCGAAGGAGCGGGTGAAGTACTTCGTGAACATTGGTGCGACTGCGACTTGCTACGATCGCACAGATTTATACATACCCGAAGACAAGGAGCGCGCGTTCTTCAATTCGACTAGTCTATTGGCACAATTCGAGGACCAGTGTTTGCGTTAAGTGGGAGCAGTGTTAGAGATAATTGAAGGAGGGGGAGCGAAACTCCGCACACAAGGAGGGTAGTTATTAAGTGACAATGTTTGATCGGCCTGTCGATCGGCGAAAAGTGGGCGGGTCATTTGCCATAAAACGATATGTGCGGGATATACAAAGTAGAGGCAATATATAGAAATAAATATAAAGTAGAAATATATATATTTTTTTATAAAAAATATTCACAAGTAAAATACTAACTAGAGCAATATTCAAAAAACTCCTAAATTTAGAAAAGCAAAACACTTAGAGACAAAAAAAATATTAATTAATACACACACCAGCAAATTTTGACATATACTATTATGTAAATTTATAAAACAACAACTACATATGTGTGTTCAAACTAAAAACAAAACTTAAGAAAAAATATGCTTTAAAAAATATAACTAAAAAAAATAGTTCCCTTAAAAACAAAATGAAAATTTCAAAAATTTGGAACTGTTTTTTATTTAAGTCGCCACTTGTGATCGCCGTCGTTCGCTGGCGAATGCGGAACGCTAGGTGTGCGCATGCTTGAACTCGCATTTTGCAAAAGTATAAGGTACAGTAGCAATGTGTTTGGCTGGCAATGCCGCAGCAGCTGTGCAACTCGAGCTCGAGTGTGGTGCGGTGACCCCCCCAATGCAGTAAGTAACTCTGCCCCTGATGAAATGCTGAAGGCAAAAGACAACTCTCAGTACTTGCTAATGGAACTTGAAATTTTTATATATTAAATATTTAAAAGTGAGAGTCTGTATGTTTGAAGTTGATCAGGGTGAAAGTCACACACGGACACGTAGGAGCAGATGGAGTGCTATTTATTTCGAACTGTTTACGGATTACTATTTTACCTTATATCTTTGGCATTTGTTGAATTTATGACAGCGAGGCTAGTATTTTTCTATTAAAAATTTAATTTTAATTAAAAATGGCGATAAATTAAAAAACGTTGCATATTATTTCTTATTGGAATTTGTTTGTGTATTGTTGTGTTGTTAAAAATTGTGTTAAAAAAATACAGCTAGGTAGTTAAATAATTTATATAAAAATTTTTCTTTTACGTAATTTTATTTAATTTTTTTATTTTTTTTGTTTTTTATTTACTAACGAAAGTGATAGAGTTTATATTCACAAAAAATATACATTTAGTTTGATAGTCTAAAATACCTTACTTATTGTAAAATTTCTTGACATTTTTAATATAAATATCCCTATTGATATTTTATAATCTGAAGAGATAATTATTTCTACTATATTACCGTTAAGGTAATTAATGGTAAATGGTAATGGTGTATTCCTTTGAAGTATATAACCGTCGGTATTCAAACTAGGCTTACATGTATACTTAAAATTATCAACACCATGTATTTGGGTCGTCCTTAATATATTAACGTATATATAAATTTTAAATTTAATTAAATTTATTTGGTTCTATGCACAAAGTGAAGAAATCCACGAAAATTTCAAAACTTTTCAAACAAATTTAGGGATCGCAAAAATTTGTAAAAATTTTAATTTTGACCAGCTATAATTCAGAGAGTTTATAAACTTATAAGAATAAATTTTAATAAAATTTTTCAGATTTAAGTCACAAATTTTGCTGAATTATTGCAATTAAAAAGTTAAGTTTCTTCAGGTAGCAAACCCTAAAAATTTGTTTAAAATTTTGAAATTTTCGTGGATGTGTTTATTTTGTGCGTGAAACAAATTAAAATTTAAATAAATTTAATAAATTAAAATTTAGTTGTTTATATTTTATTGGACCTCCCTGGTACATTCATATGACAATAATAGACCTGTGTACAAAGTCTTCAGACGAATTGAGGGAGTTGGAGATTTTATACCCTCCATTGAAATTAATAGTATTTAAAATTTCATATATTCGAAGAACAAAAAAGCAGAATATGTCCATCATATAGAGAAATACAGGTGTAGATATTGAGATCAGATCAACATCATGGCTATTATATTCGATTTCTTCATCCAGCGTGAAAAACAACATAAGGAAGAACTGAAGATAGTCGCTGCGACGCTTCGAGACTGAATCGAGCCAACTTGGCCAATCAGCATTAACTCAATACACATCCGAATGCCCGGCAGTTGTGGAGTAACGTTATATGTAGCAGAGATAGACAACAGCAAAGGAAAGTAACTAAATTCAGACGTTTTCAATATGAAAACCATATGAGCATTGCTTTCCAATCAAAACTTCTACGTCCCCGATATAGCAGTGGTTAAGGAAGGAATGCGTCTGGTGACGTTTTAACTTGGTCGATGGTTCTCATCTTCGTATCGAAAAAACTAACATCAATGGAAACCGATTCGCTATGCCGTAATCTTTGCTAAACACACTTAGTAAGAGGGCTTTTAATTTCTGCCGAAAAAACAACTAGAAGTCGGTAGAACTCTCGTCATTATTCAAACAGATGTTATAGTTTTTTTCGATCCATCTCTTAAGATACTCAACATCTACTCTACGAAAAATTTTCCTGAGGTTACTTAGAGTCAGTAAAGTCTTTTAAAATCATTGCCAGGAACAAGGAAGGGTTAGAAAGTGCGAGACCACTTTGGAAGTTCAACGTAGCCACATGATGATGGTATCGCAGCTCCCGTCAACTACGAACTGTCGGTAGGCATTTGTGAAATGTGAAGCAGGCCTTATAATTTAATTTATATTCACTTACAGATTATTGAAAGCAGAACGATTTTCATGCGATTGGATTACCGGTAACGAAACACGGATACGCCATAACACATCAAAGACTAAACAGCCATCGACACATTGAATATATTCGGGTTAATCGCTGACGCAGAAGCTCAAGGGTTCTTTTGTGGGCTAATAAGATGACGACAACAGTTTTTTGGGATACTCGTGTTATAAACCACATGTGGACTACCTCGAAAATGAAGAGAGACAGCCGACGAATATAATGTTTATTTGTTTGACTTAACTGGTTTAAAGAAATATCGGGCAACAAATGGATACACCATCATCTATGTTCACCAGATTCAGTCGGCAGTGTTTTTTTTTCTTTCTCAAAACTAAAGCAGGAAGGGATATGACTACAATAATGAAATGAAAATTGAAAATATGCTGGATGTAGTATACAGAACTACAGAACAGTATACAGAAATAGAAAGAAACTTTTTTCGCCGGTAAAACTATTCTTAAATCACACATTCTTGGGCTTATTGAGCCACCCTTGCATGGAGATCAAGAGAAAATTTTTCCGTCGATAAAAGATCTTTCTGTGCCAAATTATTGGGCTTACTGAGATACCCTTGTATGAAGAGTATTAGGATTTAAAATGGGAATCCGCAGCAACTATTATGCGTATAATTTTGACTTCGGGTTCATGAAAAAAACCCGAAAACTCAGGATACCAAACGAAATTTAAGTTATTTTATTTTAAGGGTGGACCTTTTTTAAAGTCAATAAAATTTGTAGATCAGAATAGAAAAAAAAAATTGTAATAGTTAAATTTTACCAAGCCTTAATTGCAGTTTATGCCTATTGGAAAAAGGAGTTTGCCATTCGAAAGGGGTAGTTGCCCATATTTAGTACAAGTAAGCGAGTGTAAAAAAAGCAAAAGCAAAAAAATAAACATTGCCGATCACCTCATGTTTAAACTCTTAGAAATTAGCGAAATTCTTAACTGCAGTTAAGCTTTTGGCGGAAATGAACTATTCGATTCTTTTAAATAACTACAACGTTTTCCCAGTGGAATGTAGAAAATTTCTTTTCGAAGAAAATGAATTAAAATGGAAAGACATGAATATACATAGAGTAACGAAGAGTTAATAAATAGGCCGACTATTCTAAAGCCCTCCAAAGATATAGATAGTTCCAATAATTTTTATTTTGTTGAACTATTTATTAGACTTATGTACATTAGGGTGTTCAAAAATGCATGTGGATAAAGTAAAGTCGGAATTTTAATGCTCTCACCCCCTTGGATTGTTCCAGATCAAAAAAATAATATTTAGAGGTCGCTCGAAGGGCACAAAGTTTTCGAGATACATATTCAATATGGTAAAAAATCATTCTTCGTGGAAATGGTATAGAATTCTTGAAAATCAAGAACTTTGATTTTCTTCAGGAGACTTCCAGTAATTAGTTAAATTTTTTATTTACCATTTTTTAATAAAAGCCACTTTTTGTGATTCCCCAATGGAATTTTTTTTGTGGTTTTTAGGCGACCTAAAAAAATAGTTAGTATTAAAAAATTGTTAAATAAACCTTTGTGTATTATTACTGAAAATCTTCTGGAGAGAAACAAAGTTTTCCTATAGAAAAATATTGATTTCTTCCCATACATATAAAATACATGGAAAACTTAATATTTTTTGATTTCAAAATAAAAATAGGGGTATATTTTTCGATCTGAGATTATTAAAATTCCGAATTTCCTTTTTTTTTGACCACCCCAATGTGCATATGCAGTGACCTTAATAAAATACCAATTTTATTTGTACAAATAAATCTGTATAATAATTAAAATTATAATCGGTTTGAACACTAAATAACAAGTTATTTTTGTAAAATAAAACAAATAATGGGTGTTCCAAGAAAATGATATTTGACAATTTTTTTATTCTTGCTTTTTTAATATTTGTTCGGTTTGTTGTGATTTAAATTTTTATTTTATTTATTTTTTATTAGCTGTTTATTTATTTTTTGTTTAATATGTATGCATATGTAAATTTGATAAAAAATTCAAAAACTGTTAATTGCATCTAAAAGAAACAGCGATTACTTTCAAAATTACCAAAGATAAATATAACAGAAATGTGTGATATTATTTATTTATGTATTTATTTATTTAAATGTGTATGTATAATACTACTACTATTACTATTATTAGTACTATGATACGTATGCATATTGAAAGCAAAAACATATTTTAAAAATTAGCTGACAATAAACAAGCAAAGCTTAAATGAACTAAACAAAGTTATTATGTGTATTTATGTGAAAAATGCAAACAAAAGTTAATTAAATGAACTATTACGATGCACTACTCACTATGGTACCTTAAAATATCAAGCACTACTCATTAAACTACATACTTGCGTACGAAGATATATTAATGAGAAAAATTGCACTGATCATAAATAAATACCTGGAGCTTATGTAAAACGATAAGGCAGCACGTACATAGGCCCTTATTATGAGCTGCATTCGATTTTCGATCTTCGCTGGCTATCGAAGATTGAAGATCGAAAGTGAAATTCGTATTATGAGCTATGCAAGCGTGTCGAAAGTTTCGTTGAGTATCGAATTTTCTATCGAACAGAATTTTGCTTTCGATGGTGTAGCGAAGTGTTAGAAAATTGTGAAAAATTTATGATTTTGTATATGTTTTCTTACATTTTGGCGGCTAGACACTAATTTTAAACAATTTTTATTAATTTCATGAAGTTCTAACATCGTGAATACTAAACACAAACTCGAAAGGCTGGTTTTACTTGTGAAAGAAAAACCCAATACTGTTGGCACGATCTCTGAGAACAAAATCGTAGCGCTGTTGATAGTTTTAAAATATTTTAAATAGATTTAGCTCACAAACACCACTTTAGATGGACGGAACTTTTTAATGAATCTGTAGACAAATTTCTTAAATATATTTTATATCAAAATATATTCGAAAGACTAATAAACTTAAACTCTCTTAACATTTACTACTCCTGGCCAGTTTACTAAGCTCTCATCCTCTGTACTCATTTTACCACGTTTTTATAAACTCGCTTTCTTTTTTATTTCATTTTAATTAGAACAAATTTACATAAATATGTATAAGCACACTATTTAGTTTGCTCGATTTGTAAACAAAGCTTCTCAGCGGTGAAAAATATACTATTGTGAACGACCTAAACGAGCGAAATTAACAATAGCGCTATTCTTCATCGAATGAGCGCCATAATACCAACTGAAAATTCGTTCGCTCAGCACTTTCGACCACAGTCGAAAATCGAATGCAACTCATAATAGGGGTCATAGATTTGTAATGAATATATAGCACAAACTACAGAGTACCTTAAAAGCACAGAAATACTTTTCAAATACAATTAATATGGCACTATTGCTAATTAAATACTTAGCTCTTGGAAAAACAAAAATTAAGAAGACATACACAAATAATATACATACATATACATATGTATATATGTAAATATGTAGCGCCCTATTGCTGCGATGGCAGTTTCGCTGGAAAACTTGTAATTTTCATACAGTTGCAATTTAAAATATAAATACAAAATAATCAAATAGATGAAGCTTATATATGCACATACATATGTAGGTATGTATCTTTTGATGAAAATTATAAAATTCTACATATGAGAGTTACTGAATACAGAAAAGGTTTTTATAACGGGTGATTTTTTTGAGGTTAGGATTTTCATGCATTAGTATTTGACAGATCACGTGGGATTTCAGACATGGTGTCAAAGAGAAAGATGCTCAGTATGCTTTGACATTTCATCATGAATAGACTTACTAACGAGCAACGCTTGCAAATCATTGAATTTTATTACCAAAATCAGTGTTCGGTTCGAAATGTGTTTCGCGCTTTACGTCCGATTTACGGTCCAATGATTCCACCAGCGTACAAACCACACCAAACAGTGCATTTTTCGGGATGCATGGGCAGTTCTTGAACGGCTTCTGGTTGCTCTTCACTCCAAATGCGGCAATTTTGCTTATTTACGAAGCCATTCAACCAGAAATGAGCCTCATCGCTGAACAAAATTTGTCGATAAAAAAGCGGAAAAAACCGAACACTGATTTTGGTAATAAAATTCAATGATTTGCAAGCGTTGCTCGTTAGTAAGTCTATTCATGATGAAATGTCAAAGCATACTGAGCATCTTTCTCTTTGACACCATGTCTGAAATCCCACGTGATCTGTCAAATACTAATGCATGAAAATCCTAACCTCAAAAAAATCACCCGTTAGCAAATAAAAATATTTTTCTATGCAACAAAATCTCTTCACTACTTTTTACTGCACTTAACTTTAAGAATTCTCAGATATATGTATACTACTCAATCATTGTTAATCAAATAAGGCACTTAAAAAATTAAAGGGCTACTTCTGGATGATAAATTTATAAGCGGAAAAATTTGCTATTTAAAGAGATATATTTAAATATTGAACTTAAAATGGACTCAGTTTTTGAGCTGAAATTGGCCCTTAACTACACTAGTGAAGAGCTTATCAACCCTTTACTAAAAATATAAGAGTCGTTATCTAATTCTAATATATTTATTACACATATTTATTATAGCACAATATATGAAAAGAAGAGCCGTGCTCGATCGAAAACTACGAAAAAAGCCTAGAAAGTTCAAATATCAATAAAATTATAATAAGCAAATTTTCATTAAATTCGTTTCCACGTGGCTGTTTTTAAATGGCACATATTTTTCGTCATTTTAATGCCTAATGAAAATTCGGCATAACTTTGTTAAAAACAAGTAATTTTTGAGCAAAAAAACAAAACCGACTTCAATTCTCATATATAAATTTAAGATTATCGTTAATTTCGTCATGATCCAATAATCGGATTTAAACTAAATTAATATGGGACCTGTGAAGTAATACCTTTCCTTTAATAAACTTATAGAAATCAGTTAACGTGGTCCCAAGTTATGCGGTAACATACATAAAAAAAAAATTCCGATGAATTGATAACCCTCTCCCCTTTGTGAAGTGGGTTAAAAATGTAACAAACTTCCGTAAAAATTTAAAATTTTTAATCACCTTTTCTGGACTCTTGAGTATGCAGTTTTGAAGCCCATTTAGTTTTAGTAATGGAGTGCATGTTACGTGTAGCTTGGACTTACAGCTGATGTTTGCATTTTTTTTTTTGCTGGCGCTATAGTATCTTTTCTTCCACACAAAGTATTTTCCACGAATTTTTCATATGGAAGAAAATGTTGTTCATTTCCACTGCAACTTCAAATGCAAAATCAACGGTAACTAAATTTAAAGGGCTACAACACTGCTTACTCAAATCTTTCTAAGAATTACAATGAAAGTTTTAGACTTTCGTTGAATTATTGTACAAAGTTTAAAACTGGACTTATAAGTACTTTTTTTTCTTAAAAAACGAACTATTTCTTTTTAAAAAGACAATGCAAAATAAAACAAATGAATTAAAACTTGTCAATATGTGGTGCGTTTATAATTTTGCCACGCGTTGTTTTTGTTTTCATATGAAAGAAAGAGAGCTGTGCTCGCAGAAACAGTTTCTAATGAATAAAGAATGATCGAATGAACTTTATTGTAAAACTCAACAAAATTTGTTTACCTTACTCTGAAGATACTTTGCAATGAGTATAAAACTGCTCATGTTTTGGTAAGTTACTCTCAAGCTTTTCTATGTCCAAGCATCTAAGTTTTCTTCATCGAAGCGGCACAACAAAAAAGGTCTAAATTTAGCATCTCTAATAACAATTAGAGCACTATTCAAGAGAAAATGTTTTTAGGCATTAGAACAACTAAAAGAAAAACTTTTGTACGAGCTGATTCTGAACCAGCAGCTAAAGTAAACTTATAATCTACCCCAAAGTATGCAACTACATTTTATCACTTTGAAGCGCTCAGACTTATGCTTAACGAAGTCAGGTCATTAATTACTTATCCAGGACATCGTTCAGCGGCGGAAGATATCTGCACTAAATACAATCACTTATCGGTTTGGGCCGATGCCAAAAAACTTTGCCATTTGCCTCCCTCCTTTGCGAATTGGCACCAGTTGCCCATGCCGAGGGCGGACAGATCCTTCTGAACTTGATCCTTCCATTTACTTATCCGTAGGCGCTTTTGTTTCGTTGACCAGCTATGGTCGCCGAGTCTAAGGACTTTTTAACTGAGGCGTCCTTATGCTGACCAAGCCAGCATCGTTAAAAAGCTCATACAGTTCGGCATCATATTCGGTACCTTTCAATCTCGCGAACAGGGCCATAATATTTATTATATAGAGTATTTAAAAAAATCTGGAAGACTGTGTAGGAAGGGCTAATTTTACACACATATAATTTTATCTGAAACGACAGAGATGGAAATGAGAGTTAAAGGTACCCTACATCTAGAGAAAAGAGACAAAATACATATGGAAACATTAACGGTACAAAAGGCGGCAATATAAAAAAGTAATAGGAAAGTACAGATAATAAATAGCAGACAAGGCAAATAGTCTTCTATTAAATGGCATTTTTTCAGCCAAAAAGGCTACAATCTTCATCGAAAGCAAATTGGCTTTGAAAGTAATAGGGTGCGCGTGAGCATTACCCGACCATTTCAGCACAGCAATATAGAAAGGGACAAGGTAGTTGATGAGATGTTTCTGAAATGAGAATAAATGAGGCATAAACTCTCTACAACCACCGCACATTGACAAAATTAAACCAATTTATGAACTAAAGAGGTCTCAAGTTCATTATGGTTGTGGTTAAATACTAGAAGATGGAATACATTCCGAGAGTCGAAGGATATGCAGAGAAACAGTTCTGCTGAGATAATTTATTTATTTTTTGTTCGTAGGAGGGGCAAATACTTTATTCACTGGTCGGAGGTGCTAGTCGCTATACTACCTTCCTCGAGTGTGGGACTCCCACCGAAGCATTCTGGGTTACCCACTAAAACCCTAACTCACACCGCCTGCGTAAGAACCCCGCATCTGGCACCGCAATTCTGCATATGTTTAGTGCAGGAGCTCGTTACTAGAGCCTCAGGGCTGTTCTCTTCCACGGGCGTTTCATTCGGGTGTCCTCAGTAGACATCCGTTTTCTCGTTTACAGCGGGGTACGAATATCACGTTTCTCGCAACTGCTTTCCACTTGTCTGCACTGGCGATCATTACCCCAATTACGTGTTTCGGGGTTATGTCTGCGTATATTTCTTCCAATATTCTGCGCGAAGTCAAGAAGTACTCGCAAGTGAAGAATGTATGGTGCACGTTATCCTCGACGTGTTCACCGTAGCGACAGAATGGTGGGTCCACGATGAACATCCTATGAAGATATTCTTGGAAGTAACCATGACCAGTGAAGGTTGCGTGTGGTAGAAATCTACTTCCCCGTGCGCTTTTTTTAACCTTGTCTGAAGGTTGGCTATCGGAATATGTGTTCATTGACCTTTTGTCCTCGCATTCCAGTTTTGTTGCCACTGCTGGATTAGTTTCTCGCTTGCCCTTGCCGCGAAAGATGCTCGGCCTATGTCGGCACTTAGGTTGTAAATCTGTATTCGCTCGAGAGCAAGTAGCTCAATTGGCATGATGCCAGAAATAACTAGAACTGCGTCCGCGGACACTAAACGGTATGCAGAGGGATTGCGTAGTGCCCCTCTGCGGTGGACCGAATGCATTTGAATCTGGTATTTTTTGACTTTCAATACGTCCACCCATCTTTCTGCCCAGTACATGGGCACCAACTGGACTGCTGTTGTGCAAAGTCCGCCCCGGTTTTCACATACTCCATGAATGTGTTCGCAGAATGTCAGTTTGTTGTCTAGCCTCACCTCTGGGTATTTTGTAGACCTACAAGTTGTCACGAGCTGAGGTCCGACAATCATGTTTATAACTGTTGGGATCTGTTTTTTGAGCTGTCCCAGTTGCTGTTATGACGGCGGTCATGTCCTCTGCGAAGGCGAAAATGAAGGCGCTCTCCGGTATTTCCGTGAACAGCAGACTGTCATACATGGCGATCTGGCCACTATACCGCTCCGCCAGTTATGCGTCTATTCGAGTGGTTCAGCAGGTTGATGCCTTGATAATTTTTTCTTTTATTTTTGGAAAGGAACCTCGATTAGGCGAATGCGTCTCCTGCTGGTACTCACTCTTAGAAGGCACTCATAATGAACAACTGTATCTTCGAGTGAAAGTATGGATCCTGTGACACCTATAAGTTAAGGATAGATATAAAATAAATATAGAGACTAGGCAATGGTAGAGATGTGCTTATATAGAACTAAGTAAAAGTTGAGCTTACGGTAGTTACTGAGATGAGGCCGGTAACATTTATTTGATAGAATAGTATAGAGGTAGAGTAACAAATAAAGATAGGGTTGAATTTACCTAGATAGGAAACGTTAGTTTAAAGAGCTTATTTAAGGAGGTGCCAGAGATAGGGATGGAGAGAAGCGATAGGTATAGGATAGAAATATCGATAGATAGCGGATGAATAATGTCTGAGAAATATAGAGAAAAGAGTAAACCAATGGAAGATACTTAGTATTCATATGTTATTTTCTTATACTTAGATCAGCTGAACATACTCCTTCCAATGCTTAGCACGAGAGTGTATGATTACCAGAAGTAGAAACCTTAACTTATTAGATGTACATATGCATGCATATTATAAAAAAAATGTGTGGCAGATAACAAAATTAAGAAAGTCACTGCTTTTGACACAAAATGAAATCAATTGTTGAGTAAAATAGTCGAACGTGTCTTATAAAAAAAGCCAATGCAACTACCTTACATAGCCCATTTATAGCTTTTTATAATCATACTTCACACTTCACAAACATTCTGGGATTTATATAAATGAGAAAAGCAGCAATGTAAGTGACAGTTGGAAAAGAAATTAACAAAAAAAATAAAAAATTAAAAAACAATAAAACAAATCAAAACACCAACACAAAATGCATAATAATGACTAGAATCTACGTAACTATGCCACAGAAATACGAATACCATCAAAATGACAGACTACAGTAGGTATCAGTTTAATTATACTTCGAGTTGCTCTCAAATCCATTCAAATTTATTAAATTTAAACCAGATCCAACTCTACAAAGTAGTTATTTTAGAACACTAAATATTTTCCGTTTAATTTAATGATAATTAACCTTGATTCGTTCCGTTTCATTCCGCTCCGTTCCATTACATTGCATTTCCCGTTCAATTCCAGACCACTACAGTTCATTCCGTTTCATTCACTGCTTACCATTCCATTTTCTCTCCCACTTCTAGCACTCACGTCCTAATTCATCTCACCAAATTTTTTCTCACTTGATTGGATTCGAGTTCATTTCAATTCCTATATATCATTTCGTTTTATCTCATATCGTTTCCTTTCTTTTCATTTCATTTCATTTCATTTTCCGATCCTCTCAACTATCAATTGCAGCGCGCGTTCACTGTATTATTTAAATTATCGGCGTCAACTTGTCCACCTAAATCGCGCTTAGCTTCTAAAAAAGCAAAGAGAATTTCCGCCGGCCCAAACCGTTAGCCGCGCTCTTAACGCTTCAGTTGGCTTCATACTGCCAAGCGGCAAACGTTATCGTCAGATAAACGCGACGATCGTAGTAGACGCGATGAGCTGCGCAGCCGCTTTAAGTGGAGGTAAAAATTGAATAAAAAGTGAAAATAAAAACATAAATAAAATTTAAATAAAGGTTTAGTTTAGAAAAGTACAAAACAAAAACAAAAAAAAAGAAGAAATCACACACTGGACAACGCATAGCGCCAAGTGTAAAGCATAGACGCACAACTTTTATATCTTTCATCTTTCGACCAATGATTGCTACAACAAATTTCATTCAAGTGCTCTTGTCATTTGTTAGCGCGCTGTTGTGCGCGCAGCTGGTGGCGACCGCGCTAACTGAAATTAGTAGCGATGTAGACACAGACAGTGAATGGTCATTGGACTTGAAGACGTCGTCGGCGAATTTTGTACAACACAATTATGGAGCAACGGAATTTACACCACCATACAATCTAACACAGCAGCAAATGGATGATTACGAGCAAATAATGAGCGCCAGCGAGGATATGCCATATAGATCGCATGCGCTTTGGAATCGTACACAAGGCGCAACTGCTGATGACTATGTGTCAGAAGACTCGCGCAGTTTCCTTTGTTTACCCATTATGCGCATTTTTAATGTGGATATACGACGCGAATTGCTGCCGCAGGAACACGTTGCTGTCGTTGGTGATCATGTGCGACTGGGCGCTTGGCAAGTAGAGCATGGCATAGAGATGTTGCCAAGTATGGAAAGAGGTGCGCAGTCTTCGCCGCAGATTTGGACTGCCAAGGTGGCGGTATGTGCCAACGCGCGCTTGCATTATCGTTACTTTATTTTCACCGTTGACAAGCATGGACACCGGCGAGTGAGTGAGTGGGAAGGCGTACCGTATGGGCGCGTGCTGGAGAAGCATCAGATTTATCGACCACCAGGCAAAGATAAATTTGGGCTACTCTCACACATGACCATCGGCGATGTGGAGCACGAGAAGGGCTGGCTGCGACACGAGTATGTCATCGAATTTAAGTTCATCTGGGAGCAGCATATGCAGTTCTATCGCTACTTGGATTTAAATCGACGCACGCAATTTTGGCTGAAAATGGCCGTTTCGCAAAATGGTCATGCGCTGCCACCCAGCGCGTGGCACAGCACAGAATTGGAAGTGTCTCGCTACGCCTACAATCGGTCACAGTTTCAGCAACAGCCCAAGCGGGGTGTGGCTTACGTTGCGGGCGACATAGTCATATTTCGCTTCACCGTGCCGCTTGGCACGCGAAACTCCTATCAGCTAAGTGTTTCTACGGTGAATAGTATAAATGTGGGTGAAGTTCTGGTGTTTCCCATGGACTTGCGCGGCTTAGAGGGCGTACTTCGCTTGCCCATACATAATGTTGTGAATGGTTTTCAGGTTGGCACATTATCGCTACCCTACGTCATAATACGTCCTCTAGTCGGCGCTGTGGACTATAATTTGCGCGGCAGCTTTCAGCGCTATTGGCCCATGAACTGGCCCTCTATGGATGTGGGTCATCGCGGCATTGGCGCTAGCTTCAACATGGATGCACCCTTTGTGGAGAATACCATAGCCAGTTTTAAGTACGCTTACAAAAACAAGGCGGATATGGTAGAGCTGGACGTGCAGCTGACGCGCGACTATGTACCGGTAGTATGGCACGACTTTGGCTTCCAAACTGCGCCCAGTGGACGTAGAGTGAGACACATAGATGACTTGGATTATGTGCTCATTCAGGATCTCACCTACAAGCAGCTGAAGAGTAGTCGCGTCTTCGCCACTGAGGATGGAAAAGTCTATGATTACACGAGTTTCAATGTGCGAAGCGCATCCGAAGACGAGCGCTTATTTCCCTTGCTGCCACAGATCTTCAAAGCGTTGCCGCCAACGGTTGGCTTGGTTATCGACATTAAGTGGCCGCAAGCGCTGCAGAATGGCGCCGCTGAGTCGGCGCACACACTCAATAAAAATCGATTTGTTGATGTTATTCTGCTGACGGTTGGGCAGAAAGGCTGCGGCCGGCCGCTCTTCTTCTCCAGCTTCGATGCTGACATCTGCACCATGATGCGCCTGAAGCAGAATGTATTCCCTGTGGCATTCATTACAATGGGTGATACAAGCTTGTGGGAGCCCTATATGGATTTGCGCACGCGCTCCTTCCACGATGCAGTGAATTTTGCGCAATCAGCCAACCTGCTGGGCACTGTTGCGCATGCGGAAGATTTTCTCGACAACTGCGCCACACCTGACCACGGTTTGGATTTGGGTCAGGCGACATTTGTGTGGGGCGATGATTTGCATGACGCACATACGGTTGAGCAATTCAAGCGCTGGCAAGTGTCTGGCGTTATCTACGATCGCATCGACCTGTATGGCCCGCTGCGTAAGCGCGATAGTTTTTTCAACACAGCTGACTTAGTAGACCTTTTTACACGCCAGTGCATAGTTGTTGGGCATTCGAATTGCTCCAGTATACTTGCACTGCCAGATGGATTTGACTTGCATGGAAAACCGGTGAGTCGACTGGGCTGTGAGGTGATTGTGCAAGCCATAAGCTGAGTCTCGTGTGCTTGGGGAAAAACACTGGGTACTTTTTTATGCAATTATTTGTGTATACAACAAATTAATAGCGACATGGCTTGAGTAGGCATTTAAAATACTTAAATTTTATTGAAAAAATTTTGTTTGCTAAGTGTTAAAGTGGAGTGATAAAAATAAATAAATACATAATTTTCATTGGAAAAATTCTGGTTTTCTCTTTATGAAGTAACTGGTTATTATATGTGTTACTTTGAAGTGGGCACACACAACTGCAATTACCAATAGAGTACAGAGCCACAATGAAGTCCACAAATCGCTTGTAGGTTGCAATTTGGACCAAAGCAAAGAAACATTGTCGGAAAAATACAAAATGAAAGCAGTTGGTTTTGAATAGCTACATAGCCATGCGTCAAAGTATCGCACTTATGTTTGACCACCAGAATAGCGAGACCTATACCAAAATCTATAACAATTTTATGCATAAAATGAGCTATCAATGACATTAACTCATACCCGATCATTACCTTCACGAACTTCCGCCCTGGAACTGCCGACATCGGAGTCCCATCAGCACTGTAGATGACCAACTTCAGCTGTGTGGCACAACCCTGGTACTAATAAAGTCCATATATTGTAGTAGACAATACTAATACTTCTCCAGATTCAACCCCCACATACCCAACACATGCGCTCATACGACGCCCATTATCTATCTCTTCGCTTGTTCCTCAAACCCACTCAGCTAACACCATTCTGCTTTGGACCGCCCGTTGAAACAGCATGTTTCCTGGTCCTACATTAGCTGATTTCTATGATAACGATTGATAGATTAGCCGATTCAGGCAGGGTTAAGCAGTGCCGCTAAAATAACAACAAGAAACTTCAGTTGCCTCGAGAGAGCCCCGTAACTTTGCCGTAGTTAATTACAATCTGGATATTGGAGTAGGTGATTTTCCTACGGTGACACGACACTTACCATCCTTTCTCTGTGGAAGCAGGTGCAAATAATCAACTCACTTAGACTTTGAAAGTCCATTATGATTATAAAACCATTTTGAAGTTTTTATAAAGCGTAGCGACTTCAATATCTCTATGCCCCGCGACCGATATGAGGCTAACCTTAGCTGACGATGGATTCCTGTGCAACCATTGATCTTAGCATTACCGCGTTCAATCATTTGATGGTCGCATGGCTGCACGAGAAGAAATTAATCACAGTCTTCGTTACGGCAATCGTACTAAGTTAAACAGCCACCTCATATAGAGCTTAACGTCGGCCTGATAAACGCTACAGTGGTCCGGACTTCCGACGTATAACTCCAGTCCTAATTCGTTAGAGAAAACTCCGTAGTCATGCGTGTAAAAATTCAATTCCCCCTTTATCCATGGTCTACGTATTTTCCGCTCTCTTCTTGACGGAATTTTCGCCTTGAAGAGCCTATTGAAGGTGGGCTCATGGGCAGACTAGTCGATTTCTTTATCACAACTATCCAGAGAATGAAGTATAAATAGAAGCGTGGCTGGAACGCCGATCCTTCAATAGCACCATACTTTTTAATCAGCGCACCGAAGCGGCGACCACGTGTTTTCCTACGAGACTTATCGCAGCCAATTTGGTTAATATTTCTAACCCTTTGTTTGCGGTGATCCATAAGGCCGTTTATATTCACAACAACGCTGTTATTTGGACCTTACTCAGTAGTTTAAGGTCAGTAGATCACCTTGTTTATTCTTAGAAGAGTTCACCGCTTGGAATCCTCTGTAAGTCACTCAATTTTCCAGTAAGATTACCGGACTTTTTCCTTACGGCCAGTAATTCAAGTTGCGCATTCCCTTTAGCTTAGGCTAAGTTTGTAAGCATGCTCTTCCGTCTTCTTAGTCTTGCAACCTGTTTGGGAACTATGCAAAATCAATCAATTAATTTCGAGAATACCGTCACATCAAGACTAGTTTGCCTAATAAATGTCCACCTTCTTATAGAGAATAACCTTCCGATCAGTCGAATGATCCAATTTTATGACAGACTCCAGTAGAAAGCTTCACAACCAAATCTGAACACAGGCCAACAAAAATTTGGTACAGCAAATGTTTAAGCTGTTTCGAATAGTTTTTGTTTGCGCGGATTACGAATATGCAAGTATAAAGTTCTGGGACTTTTTTTTCAATGGCACAATTTTGCATTTTTTTTATTGTTCAATAAAGGACTATAAGTGATCATCAGGTCAAGGTGCGGAGATGGTGTTTTCAACGACAATAGTCGAGCATTCTAGCTTTACTTTAAGCCCGAGCAGAAGGTTCTGTCACCTTTGGTTTCTTTGCTAGAGCTTCTGAAATATTAGGGGTATTCTCTGAGTCTTGCAAAGCCCTTGCACGGTGCACGGTTTGCACGGTTTGCAAAGCTGTCCCATACGAAAACCGGTTTTTACCGTGCAAGCCGTGTAATCTGTGCACCATGCAAGGGCTTTGCAAGACTCAGAGAATACCCCTATTGAAAAAACGCGATTTTTTTTGGCTTTTTTTCAAAATCTGGGGCTGATGGAAACTTTATACCTACGGATTCAAAATAAATACAAAAAAGTCTATCAAAAGCAGCTTTAACATTTGCGGCACCAAAATCAGTGTTGCGCTCTGTTACTATTAGTTTTTTGTTAACTCAAGAAAAACTTGAAATGCATTTATAATGCTTCTGAAATATAAAACACTTTAAAGCTTACTGCGTAAGTACTTATACTTAGCTGTTGTAAATGAAGTTACGAACACACAAAAACGCTTAATTGCAACACTCTAAGCCATTAGACGACGCAGTTAAAAACAATGTACATACGCTTGCTTTCTCTTAAACATTTCGGCAGCTGCTGGCTGCTATCCTTTGCTGACACAGCATGCCAGTGGGAAAAGTAGTAATGTAAGGCAGCTTAATTTTATGCGGAAGACATTTTGCTTGTACAAATTGTTGTTGTCTCAAACAACAGTCGTGATTTTGACAATACCCAGTCAGAAATGCAGTAATGCATTGCATGTGTGATAAATAATATAATGTATTTTTTATGCGTTCTCGATTATATTACTGCTAACTATGTAATCAGTATTCTAATGTACTCAAAAAGTTCCAAAAATTTCATATTAAAACACACACGGTCAAAAATTTGGGTTTAATTTTTAAACCGCGCTGGGACTACTGCCTTTTTTAAACTTTTATAGTCTACTTTTTAAACCAGTCAATAGTTTTACGCAATTTTTAATATATTCTGGTTTAAATTTTAGCCCAAAAAGTTCGTGGTTTAAAAATCGAACCAAAATGTTTTAATTCTAGTTTCTAGGTTTCAAATATAGAAACTTTGGTTTAAAATCTAAACCGAAATAGAATATGTTTGCACAGCGAATTGTGGTGTTGATTCAAACTCAACATATAAAAGCACATTTACATGCGTGGCTGTAGCTGAGTGTGCAAAGATGCTTGATACAATTGGTTGCTACCAAGGCTGTCCGGGTTCAATCCCAACCAGACGGAGCATGAAGTTTAAGATTGTTTTTTTTTTAATTCTTAATTATGAAAATGTTTGGGTTTAACATTTACACCGAATTGTTTAAATTTTAAACCCAACATATGTGCTCTCTTTTTTTAAACTTGGAAGGTTTGTATTTGAAACTGAATTTAGTTTGGTCATATATGTAGTCCAAAAAGTTTAAAATTAAAACCGAAATTTTTAACCGTGCATTCATTTCTCGATACTAAGTAATGCAAAATTGAATGCCTCACTTTTCTTAGGACATCTCCCTGGCAAAAATATGCATTTTCAAATGTGAAAAGCATTTATTACTGATGGTTTTTTCGATTACTATACATTACATTTTGCCACTGGGTATCTAAGCGTGCTGAAGATAAAATATTATGTGTTGACTCTTTAATGAGCCACATCAAAGGAAGTTAGTGAACCAAAAAACAAACGATTATTGAAAATAGAACAACATTATTCGAATTAAATTTGTAATGACTTAAACGAGACTAATGAATATAATGAAGCTATTGCGAATGTGCTGCTGAAAGTTAAGTTGTTAAACTTTGGAAGTGATGTACACTAAAAGTTTGTTGTGTGGTGATACAGGTTAGGATAGTTTAGGTAGCAGTCACAGAAGTAAGGCACTCAGACAATTAAGAGATTGATTTTTGTGATACCGCAATCGAAAAAACGTTTCGTGCCAATTATGTAATTACGTATTCTCGTACGTAGTCTCTTAAACGCTGGGCCCTAAAGAAGTTATGCTAAGGTAATTCAACCTCATCACCTTCCAGGCAACTGCGGTACACTTGATCAGGTAATATGTTCAGCCTAACTGCGTGAATACCGATTGGAGAGTGACCCGTTAAAACCCCCAGCAAGAGTGAAAGCTGCGGCTTTGTAAGTATGACATGTGCCCACATGTGTGATATCGCTGCGACTCGCTACCAAAATAACCTTAGTACCGAAGTTTTCCAACGAAACCGAAAGAGGGAGCAGACATTGCTTAACTAAGCTAGAGCGTAGCTCCAGCGCACTTAAGGTCCTTATAGCTACTTGGCTATCAGTTTAAATGCTCACCTCTCTAACTGCCACCGCACTCATGAGCAGAGAATTCACTGTCGCCCTTGTAGCATCGACTTCTGCCTGAAATACACTGCAACAGTCCGGAAATTCTCCCTTGAGGGAAAGCGGGTAGAGAAGAAGCATGTAGGGCTATTTCGGATAAGGGATGAAATCGAAGCCCGGTCAACTACTCGATTTTCCTGTTATGCTCCTACATCACTAAAAGCATTTCTTCTAACACTCTCAAGATATTCGTTGGGTTAAGTTAGGTATGCTGCCAGCAACTATGTGGCTTCGCAGGGTCCATTAAGGTCCATAGCATTACCAGATAAACTACGACCACTCAAGACAGCTAATCACTATATGCAAGGAGCAATTTTAAAGAACATCGCAGTCGCCTCGGCAAACTGGAACAACTTGTTATACCTTATCTTGGCGGCGGCTTCCAGATTAGGTAGAAAACCTACTCACAGTAGACAATCTGTTAAGGGCCGGACGTTCGCAGACGATATGCTCCACTGTCTCCTCCTGCGTTTTGCATCTTCTACAGATCTTATCGTTAGTTGGAGCCAGTTTATAGGCGTGAGATGCCAGCAGGCAATATCCATTTAGAACACCCGCCAGTAGCCTTGTGTCCACCCCCCTGGAGGAAAGGAAAAACTTCATGTCATACGATCTACACATAGGTCTGATGTACCTACGGGACACACCACCTTACGCAGCTAAGTTAGGACTAGTAAAAAGCGATAAATGTACGGCATGTGACAAGGCACATTTGAACATCTGCTTTGCCATTGTCCGGCGAAATTTGCGTACTTCTTCTCACTGAAGGACACTGTGGACCAAAGAATTAGTACATCGGACTAGCAATTGATCTAAGTAAGGTCCTATGATCCTTATCTAACCCTATCCTTGCATAAAAAAAATTGCGCTATTCGATCTTATTCAGTAGAGAAATTACACCTTCCCGCCACCCCCCATTACTCACAAAAGTTGAATATCGTTCGAACGCAAATTAGCTAGATCTTGAGAGCAAACCGAATTTGGAAAAACCTTCTTTAGATCCACCACTTTTTGATGCCTCCACGTCTTTACTGAGTGAAGCATTCACCTAAGTGGTATATATCTGATAGTGGCTACGATAGCCGGCGGTTGAAGAACTATGTCATCTCACTGGTATCGGATCGATGGCAATCTGGTCTAACTGATCTGGCAAATGGTCGAAAGTCCCATAAGCAGTTACTATCGCAGCTTGGCTGTCACTGTCTTTGCTGAGGGAAATATTCACCTAAGTAGTATTTATTTGACAGTGGCTTCGGTAGCCGACAGTCGAAGACCTATGTATGTATGGTATCGGATCGATGGGCACCTAGTGTGACTGTTTTTAGAAATGGTCAAAAGTCTCACTAATTTAAACTTCTATCACCTAACTGAAATATTTGCACCATGTAGTCCAAGGTATATTCTCCAAGAGAGAACTGACGATTATCATTGTTATATTCTTCGGAAAAGACTTCAGTTCTCCCATCTTAGTTTCCCCGATAAATTACTGGTAATTCCCGGTGGATTAATTTAAAACAAAGCTGCTGCGAAGCGCACTCCAATTTTCAATCACTCAGCTACATAGATTCCTCCAAATTTGAGCGATGCATTTTGCCGACTTTAAGGTCATCGCGCGATTTCGGCTTATTGGCATCGATTGGTGATTTTGCGTTAATGGCTGAAGAATAAATGATAATTAAGACGGACGACAAATAAACGGTTACTTCTCTGAATTTTCTCCCTTATCCAAGCCCAGTTTTTTCCTTAAGAAATCTTTAGCAATAATTTGTAACACCCGGATGAAAGAGGTTAGGCTACAGCTCGGTATTCACGTCGACGACACATGAATCACAACAGTGAATAACCCAAAACTGAGACTAGTGGGACGCAGTGGACGGAGCTGCAGACATGCCACAACAAAGTAACTCCGGACAGCCACGGAGTATATCACATACATACATAGTGAGTCACAAGTGTTGTCAGTACGCGAGCTCAACATCATGCTCAGCATTCAGTGCCTTGTAGGCTGCCACAGACATGAGCACCCGAAAAGACACTTAATCAAGAAATAACCTCCATCTAGGCATCCCAGAGAGACTCGCGCAACTCTGACTAAACTATGGTACAGATATTGTAGCTGGCAGAACTTTTACCTTTCAAGACTCAACACCAACATACGAAACGAAGGTCCAGCATCCGGAGACTCCGCCGACGTCACCAACCCACGTCTTCGCATGTCAACTCAAGCCAACTCAACTGACACTCCACTTCCTCAGATTCGACCCGTTGGCCTTGATGGCAGATAATAGTTGCATTATCCGATCCGGGCAGGTCTAAGTACGCCGCTACAACTACAAAGGAAAACATCGTTACCGCATGCCGACAACATCTACCCGTGGGATCTTTACTGATCGCAGCAAATATTAGCCGTAGAATATTCCAAAAGTTGTTTACAAAAACTTTTTAAATTCCGATAACTGAGCCGAGCAGTCGACTTTATTTTTAAAATTTTAAAAGGCAGCTTACATAGTCAAAAGATACCAGTTAGGAAAGCTTAAGCAAATAACATTGAAACTACTCAGTTAATGTGAGAGAAAATATTCACCTAACGCAAGTTCACAATGTAATGAATAGAAAAAGAAAAAACTCAAATCAGCTATCCATTTCATGGCCTGCACTCGCCTGGCACTTTACAAGCAATCCTGATTGTAGACGTCCATGTAATCACCAGCCACACAAGCCGAGCCAATGGGTGCCATTGCTTGGCAAACACCTGTCAGCTTTGTTGATATTTCGATGGCGCAGTGACGTTGTGGTTCAGCGACCGGCGAAGGCGGAGGCACAAGTGTGTCCGAATCGGCGTTGGTGGCAATATCGCCGCTCAAATGATGCTTCGAATGCTTCGGGTGTTGTTTTTGCTGGTTGACGGGTTGATGCATTTTCAAAAAAGTGCTACTGGCCATTTTACTATCGCCACCCTTGCCGCTGTTATGTGGCTGTTGCAACCACATAGAGGACGGCGACGGTTGATGTTGCTTGTAATCGATTGCACGCTCCATTAAATCTGCATGCTCCATGCTGTCGGCCTCCAATGGTGGCAGTTCCATTTCGTCGTTCATTGGTACATCATCAATGGCGCTTTGCAGAAAGAGTTCACGTTCGAAGCGCGCTATGTCGCCTGGTGACATAGCCGGTGCGTGCATGCCATCAATGTCGGCATCCGCACCAGCGGCAGTGGCGGTGGCGGTGGCGGCAGCGGTGTTTGGGTCGAAAGTAAAACGTTTCAGCTGTGAGTGTAGGAAATGTGGTTTTTGATGGTAGTGGTTTTGTTGTTGTTTTTGTTGCTGCTGCTGCTGCTGATGTTGCCTTTCCTTTGCATACTCCATCGATTTTAATAAACTGACACCTTCCAACATCAATTCGGCTGGCAGTTCAGCAGCGTCGACTGTTTGCCATAGCAGTGGCCAGCAGCAAAGCGACAGCTGTACACACAGCAGCAGACGAGTTGCCAATTGCAAATTCAGCGTTTTGCTTCTGCAGCTATAGTTGTTGTTGCTGCTGCGCCTCTGTTGTGGCCCGAACATCATTAGCGCCTCAGGTGTTGGACGTTTAATGCTTTCGCGTTTTGTGAGCTGGAACTTTTCGCGCGCTTACTTTGGTTGTTTGTTTTTGTTCTGTGCGCAAAATTGCTGACAGCTGTGGCGTATAAACCGTTGAACGGGCGGCAAATTGCTTTTTTGTTGCAAATTTATGCAATTTTTGCACGAAATCCAACGGTTTCCGGGCGTTTGTTATTGAACTTTTATTTTGTTATGATTTCTGATTTCTGATTCCTGATTTCTGATTCCTGATTTTTGATTTCGTTATTCACTTATTCCTTTCGCTCTTCTCGGTAAATTTCTCTGATTTGTTCTGTAATACTTCGCTTACTTTGCGTAAATGATGAACTTGAATAGAATCCGGAAGGCTTATATAGTTTGTTGCATATCATTAGGCGGGCGCGTGTGTTGTGTCCGTGAAAGACTACAAGGAAGTAAATGGCGAGTGGGCTGCTGACGGCAATAGGAAATTGTGCGAACAAATGCTTCAGTAATGTGAGTGAAGAGGAAAGGATATTAGGTATGTACATAGATATGTAAAAAAGGAGAAGGCATGTCAGAAATGTGGAGCGTTCGTAAATATGCTCTTGCATTTATTTTACAGTAAATATATATTGTTTTCTTGAGTTGGAAAAGGCCTCGAAAATGAAGGCAAATTTGGAAAATTCTGAGAATAGCTCCTCAAGCATGTGTTTTGAAGATTTAGTCTCAAAAGACAAATATTTCACATAAACCATTTTGTATAATTCACAAAACCCGAAAAATTACTTTCAATATGTTCTTAATTTCTGGGACCGTAGAGGTTATGTTTGGCCTTTGAAATACAAATCATAACTCAAACGTTAAAACTGGATTTCTACTTTCTCGATGAAATGTAATCGCATTTTTTTAATTTTTTGATCAATTTTTAACCGTTACATTCCGACATAATTTTTTGGATCATGAAAGGTTCGGTTCAATATAGGTTTTTTAACTCTCCGAAACCTACCGCTACATGGTAAGCAGGGTTTGTTTTACTGCTATTACAAACATATTCGATTGAACGTTTAGTTAGACATAATCAGATGAGCTTATATAGTTATATGTGGGCGGTATCATGCCCGTTTCAAAATTCCATAATAATGTAATTTGTTTTTGTTATTTTTTTGGCCTTTTATAACAACTATATTCAACAATTTATATTGAGCTCGAGGCCGTTTTTTAAACGAAAATTTATTGTGGAAAAGCAACAATAATTCGAAAAAATGGTAGAAGTGATAGCTATTTCGGAAATCACCACATTTCCATATCAGACTTCTTTCAGTAGGATTCGAAACGACAATCACCCTGACTACGCCTTGTAAATTATCGTTTGCTTTTTTCCACTATTTTCATTTTTGTTATGCCAACAAAATCAAGCGCAGCTATTCCCCAGCAATTCACTTGATCATGTGGTTGTTGGTACTGGTGGTTTTTGCTAATAATTCTATTTTTAGAATGTTTAACTTTTAGGTGTGCTCGTCCTTAAGTATTTGTTTTTGTTATTTTTTTGGCCTTTTAAAACAACTATATTCAACAACTTATATTGAGCTCGAGGCCGTTTTTAAATGAAAATAGTGGAAAAAAGCAAACGATCATTTACAAGGCGTGCTTAGCACGGTGCATAGACAACTGGCAGAGTCAGTGGGATCTTCGGTTCGAATCCTACTGAAAGAAGTCTGATGAGGAAATGTGGTGATTTCCAAAATAGCTATCACTTCTACCATTTTTTCAAATTATTGTTGCTTTTCCACAATAAATTTTCGTTTAAAAACGGCCTCGAGCTCAATATAAATTGTTGAATATAATAATAATGTAATAGTATAAATTTAGAGTAAATTGGCGTCCTTAAATTTAGATATATCGAAGTTTCAAGCACTACTGAAATATACCGTTATATGAAAATTTGGCGTAATTTTCGTCTGATTTCAATAATTTTCAGCGTTTTGCTTTTGTGTGGCAAGGCCAATAGCCATACTGAGTTTGGTAGAAATTGATAGAACGGTTACCGAGATACACATATGTATGTGGTCATAAGTGGACGGGGCCACGTCGTTTTTCCAAAATTTTATCATAAACGTATTTCTTGGTAAAGAATTGTTCCAAGCGTAATTTTTTAATAAATTAGCTATAATATTTACTGATTTATCGAAGATTTCGTATTTCTCCAAATTACCGTTATATGGGATGTGGACGTGGTTATTGTCCGATTTTGAAAATTTTTAGCCATTTGGTAAGTCGTACCAAGGCCAACAACTGTGCCAAGTTTGGGCGAAATCGTGCGAGCAGTTACCAGGATATACACGTGTAATTATAACTGGGCGTGGCTATGCCCATTTTCCCTAAAATTACAATTTTATTATTTTCTGTCTTAAAAACATTGTAAATATAAATCTTGATTGAATAAGCTTCAAAAGTTATTAAAATATAGCAGTTTTCGTATTTCTGAAAATTACCGTTATACGGGAGTTAGGCGTGGTTATTGTGCCATTGTAGTCCGTTTTCAATACCATGCGTCCTATGCTAAAAATAAGTACACATACAAAGTCTCGTTAAGACGGCTCAATTTTTACGCCAGTTATCGTGTGCACAGACGGACGGACGGACAGACAGTCATGGCCTAATCGATTTCTTTTTTCAATCTGATCATTTATGTATACATTTGCCTATATCTATTCCCATTAGTTTTGGTCATTTACAAACAATCGTTATGCGAACAAAGTTATAATACCCTTGTACTCAAGTGCGCTCGCGTATACAAACTTAACGGTTTTTTTCGGTCCCTGCTTAACTTTGTAAATTGGTTTATATTGCTAAAAATCCATAAATCGGTAAATTTAGTGAAAATACCTCAAGTATCGTCAATTTCCGTAAAATTTCGTCAAAATTTTTTTAAAAAAGTTTTTAAATTGAGAAACTAAATTTGTCATATTTGTCATCTCAAATTAAGTAAATGGTCTGATCAAGGCATATTAAATGTGCTTAATGTGCCTATGGTCTAATTATTAGAAATTGTTAAATTAGAAAACTTTCTATTTATTACAAAGTTTCTTTATATTACAATTTAGGTTAAATGTCATAAAAATGTCAAACACAAAGATTATAAAAAAATAATTTTTTTATTGTCAAACTATGCTCAACTGATGAAAGTTATGACATATTTTCAAATCACATAACAAGTCCTACTTTTTGTTTTTCAATTAATGACAAACTGCTATTTTAAGGACATACGTTGAAGTGGCGAAAATTCAACAAAATTTCCGGTAAAATCCGATTATAACGACTTTCAAGGGACCGGTGAAAATATGTCGTACTAACCAAACAGAACTGCTCTTTTTAATTTTTTTTTTTGTATAATTCTCTCGAAAAAAATTCGAATGAAAAAGGTAAATGTTGCCATATGCGCCTTAGATGTGAATTTTTAAGACTTTTGTCATTCTAACCCTTTCAATTTACTCATAAATTACGTGTCTGAAAGCGAAGTTCTATTAAACGGATTCTACGGGAGATAAAATTATTGAATCATGATAAAGAAATTACTGAGAATCATCTTATGATCATCTCGAAAAAATGCCTACTTCTCTTTGGACCACTTTGTGGAGTTAGCTAATCTGAGCAGCTGCCTTATACGTAGTTCGTTTAGGTAAAATTTCCGAATTGTGGACCCCCTCCATGCCGGTAAAAGTGTTGAGGAAGTACTCCTTCTTGCCACCGTGTTCGAATTTATAGTGACGGAATATGTATATATACATATATATTTGCTGTGATCGCTATGTGATATAGACTCTCAGCTGCTGTTTGTATAGCCGCTAGTTTGGCCTAAAATACACTGCAATGGTCCGGAAGGCGTAAGGACTCCAACACTAGTTGTTCAGCGTATACTCATTCGCCTATCATGCTATTTAGCTTGGATCCGTCAGTGTAGAACCGAATAGAATTTTCATGCCACGGTATGTCAGTGTGATATTTTTTATTGAAAGTGAGCGTAGTTACGCTGTAGTCCGTTTAGTTCTTTAAAGTTTTGGTTACTGAGAATGGTTGTATGCCCGATTCTCTATGCTTTCCAAGTATTAAGTTTCCGCAGACTTAGGACACCACTTATAAAGACTAGTGCCGTTCTTTGTATCTTCTCCAGCAATAGAACGGTCGTCTTTTTTATATAGGATTGGCCATCAAACGACTACGCCGTAGAGAAGTATAGGTCTGACTACTACAGTATATAGTCAGTATACTAGATTAGCGGGCATACCCCACTTTTGATCAATGCCTACCTAATAATGCTACTGTCGCCTTGCGCGCCATTTCCTGAGTATTTTTTTTACAGATACCTTGCAGATTCGCTAAGATTAAGCGCCCTGTTTGCTAACACAGGTGTTTTTAGCTTGAGGACCTTGTACTTTCTGGTATTGGTATTGGATTGACTCCTAGTACGTTCCTTTTGGCCCAGTTATTGAACAGTTCGCTCCATCCACCACCTCTCCTTTGATTTAAAGTAATTTTGTCGCCCTTCGTCGTGCACAACATCCTAAGCAACACTTTTCTTATTGAAGACTGTAAGATCTTCGGGAGCCGCTAACGTAAGCCAGTCGTGCAGTTATTTTAGAAAAACTGAGCATTTACTCAGATGATATACCTCCATCTTTGGTATTTGGAAATAAATTTTACCCTAACCATCTCATGGCCGAGTAGAAGATATTTATTTCCCAAAGAGTTATTCTACTTATACTATTTTTTTTGTTTGAACTTTTATATTTGGTATTCGTAGCCTTAAAAAAATATTTTATCTAAAGTGCTATTTGCAGCTCCCAAGAAAAATCACAAGAAATATTTTTCATTATTTCTGTTGCATGAAAAAGTACTTTTCTTTTGCTAAAAATTTTCTTGTAGATATAAAAGTATGAGAATTTTTTTCTTGAAAGCTGTAAACTGATTTAAGAAATTTTGATAGAAGAAATTTCTTGTCAATTTCTTGTGCGTCATTTTATATCATTTTTTTCGTATTTCTTGGGAGCTGAAACCGCCATTAAATCTTTAAAAAATATATGAAAGAAAAATTGTCATCATCATCTTAACGTTAATTTAGCGTTTAGTTCATCGGAATTATGGGCCTGAGAGGGTTTAAGGCCTTTTCAAATTTATTGAAAATCTGCATGGGACACCAGTTGTGCATTGAGATGTGATTTTATGGATTTCAATTTGTATTTTACTGCTCTTTCAATATGTTTTTCTGTTATATTCTTTTTTTGCCTAAAAAATCATATTAAGTAGAAAATATATATTTATATTGCTTTTTAGAAAAAGTATGTATTTACATAAGTCTGGATATGATTTCTGAAAAAAAAATAGAAATATAATTTTTTTTGTTTTAATAAAATACATTAAGATTTTGATGCAACGGCATCTGCAAATCAATTTTTAACTTTTTATTTACATATATATTTTCACTGCTAAAAGGATTGAACAACCTATAGCTTATATGAAACACAATGTAAGATTTCAGTTTACTCCCAAAGGTTCTGAAGCAAATTTTTTTCACACAAAAATGTTTCAATCCGAAAGTTAGCGACATCTTTTGCATATCTATTACACTTCATTATCATACGAACATTTTCCTAACAGCTCCAACGCCACTAAGTATGCAACGAAATACTCAAATAATCATTGTCAAACAAGGCTCCAATGGCACATATCAGCGCAGCAAATTACTTTTTGGTGTAATAAGTACCAAGTGTAATTAAACTTTATTGCATTTTTTGTTTCCAAGTAAACGCATGTAATCTCCTAATCATATCTGTATGTATTCGCTCACATAATGCAACACGATTCCTGCAGGACCAAAAGCGCAAATACACAATGAAAAGATTGAGAAAAACTTTTTTCACGCACCACACAATCTACATATACTACAGCCATAGTTGCCAACTTGGTGCTTTAAGCACTAGATTTAGTGCTTTTTGAAAATTAAAACGCCAAATAAAATTATTTAGTGCCTAGTGCCTTTTTTAGTGCTTTTTTCTGGACTAAAATTACTTCGAGATAGTTAAAACCTGAAATAATTGGAAATATTTAAAGCTGTGGCAGCACTGAATTTATAAGAATCTAAAAATTTAAATGGACTAAAATACAACCATGATTGATAAAAAGCTGAAGTTGCAAACCCACCTTATTAAATTCTATTCGCGTTGAAAATGCTAGTACGTAAGTAAGTTAAGTATTTCTTTTTTTTCTCGTCTAATTATTTGGACCGGTTTCTTTTTCATTACCACCTGAGTAAAACACATCGTTTCTTGGTGCTGAATCCAAATCTGGCCTCATATCAAACTATTTGCTCATTTCTAATTAGGGCATCATTTTCGTTTGTTGCGATTCCATTTTTCTTTCTCGAGATATACCAGTTTTAATGTGCAGTACTTCGGTATTATGTTATGAAAAAAGCATCCCTTGATTCAAAAGAATTTGGTGCTTTTAGTGTGGTAAAACGCTTTTTTTCCAAGTTTTTGGTGATTTTTGAAAATCAAAAGATGGCAACTCTGACTACAGCACCATAGTACGTACGGGTATGTATGCACATAAGTACATATGTGTTTGCGCCTTTTGCGCTTTTTGGTTCATTTATAGATCTCATTTTATTGCATTGACTTCATTACCAATTGCCTATATTTTTTTGCTTAATCATTGCTCCTATTTGTTGTTATTATTATCATTCTATGTTTTGTATTCTTCGTCTGGATATAATGGAAATTGTGTTGAAACCATAGCAAATCGCACAATGTGACTATCACAAAAGAAAAATGCGTGGGATATTTGCTGAAGAATCAATTTCACTATTATACTTACTTACAATATAATCAAAATTAATGCGGGATATGTTGAAAGAAATATACCATAACAGAACAAGTATCTACATATATGATCATGTATACAATATTGCATAAAACAACGGGATAGTAATATGTACGTAGGTAATCAGGTAATTGCTTGTCTTTGATTTTACATAGAAATTCGAATACACCAAGATATCAAAGTAGATTGGCTGGCAGGAGTTAAATAATACTTATTACCAGGGCTGGCAATCCTAAGAGAAAGATTATTTTGCATATATGTGGCAGTTCTGTTGGTTTTTGATAAATTTGACATACGCGCATATTTTTTCATATAATATCGTAATTCTCTGAGATGATAATTTTTGCAGCTCTGTCAGGTGGTTAACTCATTCCATATAGCCCTGAATTGCCAAATCATATTATCGTTTATTTCATTGTGTACAAGTGGTGAAGTGTCACCCAACAGATATATTGAGCTATCTGCCGCCAGCTAGCTAGCCTGTCAATGGCTTCCCGGCTGCGAAGCACGTTTTTGGATAAAATACTATATGCGGTAACTGCCTTAATTGCCGGCCGACTGTCTACGTATAGCTTTACTTTTGCATTGATTTTCGTTTCGGTGTAGATTAGCTCTGTTGCTATCCCCATTGCGAAAGCCTTACTGCGCGCCTGACGTTCAGTTCCCGACCGTAAGTCCCGGCACCCACTCCCATAACCATTTTAGAGCCGTGCGTGTAAGCTATTGTTTTTATAAAGCCGCGTCGATCGTCTGATCACTTTTCAGAAGCCCCTGGTAAAGGGTTCCCTTGTGTTCCTACCAAATGCAGAGCATTACCTTCCTGCCATGTATATTTTGCTTGGGAGCATGCGAGAATTTTGTTTATTTATCGTGATTTTAAAGCGCTTACAATAAAGTTGTTTATGTATAATGTTTGCCAGCCCTGCTTATTACACCGCATTGAGTGTAGGCGCGCAAAACTTATTTATAAATGTATCTTTATTATGCGCATTTGATCCTTTTTTGGAGGTCACTAAGCTTCGCTCAACACGGCATCCTATCGCCTGATATGGTTATTTTTGAGTACGTAATAGACCGCTGCATGAGTTGATTCAGCCAAACAGAGTACAGTAGATTTGCATATTCTGAATTTTGTAATTTACATATGAAAATATATTTCGTTTTAAAAATTGTCTACCTTCAAATGGAAGAATGTGAATGAATGAATGAAAAACATTCAAATCATTCCAACTCATTTTGGTTATATTTTTTTCTACAAACAAGTTTTTTCATATAACTAGAAAAATTGCTGTTCTATACACATGAAAGCCTGGTACCGCGAATTGAAAAATCATTTATAGCAATTTACAAGTGTGCATATAAAATTGACAACGCGTAAATGAATTGAAGTTGGGTGGAAAAATAGATACATATGGATTGATTGCGATGGTCGCTGTATATGATTTTTCGTCCTTATATTTTACTGCTAGGAGTATAATGATAATGGTAAAACACTGTGTAAGTTATGCTGGTGCAATAATTTAAAGTAATATGTACAGCCAAATTCTATGGACGGATTGCAGAATACTAGAAATACTAGTTGGGGTTGTTGTTGTTGTAGCGGCACTACTAAGCCCCGCCTATTTCGGCTTGATCCTTCATTCATCGTCAAGCTCAACTAATGGTGGGCCTAGGAAATGGGTTGTTTCAATAGAGTCGGACCAAAGGGAGAGGGTGTTAGTTTAGTTGGACTGAGTTGGCATGTGAAAAGGTGGTTGGGTCATTGGGAATATTGGGGTCGAGTCTGAACAGATAGCTGTTGAGGCGGCTACAGTGTCCAGACCGTAAACAACATATGTATTCATATTCTTAGAATTATTTTTACAATGTTTGAACGTTCCTATGTTGATACTCATAGCAACGCACCTATTAATTTAAATTCAATAAAATGCAAAGCCACTCAAATTCATTCGACCTTTTGAGCTAAAATCTTCTATTATCTATTTTTCAGAAAAAAACCTACTTTATCTGTAATAAAACTCGATTTTTGGAAGTTCTTTCAACTAAGGCGAGCTTACGTAGGTTTTAAAATATAATAGATTTTTTATTTCCGATGGAATAACTGTATCGAACGTTTTTTTTTGGTACGTATCCTAATGTACTTAAATCCACAACATTTAAAATTTTGTATAAAAACTATAATACTTTAAAAAATCTTCCCCAAAATTTCAAATGTATTATTGAAAACTTTTTTAGATATGTTGAAAATATGGTAGCGTAGTCACATGGAAATGTGGAGAACCGGTACGAGTATGCTATTCAAAATTTTTATATAGAAGTACAACTACCGCAACTTAACCCGAACCTATCAACTATAGAACCAAATGAACTGGTCGTCTGCATTTATAAACAAAACACAATGAAATCCGGTGATGATCGAAAGGGCAGTTCCACAAGGTGGCATACTTTAGCTTCTACTGGTTAAATCATGACACTGAAAACTGCGGCTGTTACAGGCAGCCAGTCGACAATATTCAACTAAATGACGAGGTTAATGTACTTGGTGCTTTGCTGCTAAGAAAAAACGATTATCTAAAGTATAGTATTTTCAAGGAGAACAAATATACAAACCGACGTCCATACCAGTTTCGACCTTGACGAAGGTACATAGTAAGTTTAACGAACGTCGAAATTCGGAACAAAAACCACCCAAGTCTGATATCTTTCATTACCTTCGGTATGTGAAAAGCTAAGCCGACTTAGGAGAGCTAAATATCTAGGTCTCATACTGGTAAGGAAACTAAACTGGGGGCCTAATATCGCAGATAGACTGCGCAAGCCAAGGGGCATTATACGCTTGCAGCAGGTCAATAGGAAAAAGATGGGGGATGGAACCCAAAATAATATACTGGCTATACACAGCGGTAGTTAGGCCAATTCTCTATCACGGCAAAGTGGTATGGTGGGACACCCTTGTGGAAGGAGTAAACTTTAAAAAGATGGATAGGTCCAAAGGCTCACCATCCAAGGCACTGCTTGCCCTACTGAACTTTCTTGCAGTAGATTTACATGCCAAATAATTCAAATGAATAGTCTAAGTAAGTGGACAAACATCACTTATAGTCATGGTAGAATATTAACGGAGTTTTCGGAGCTTCCCGAATTGGTGAACTACGCATTTCCAAGCCCTGTTCCCACTACAGCCTTTACGACCCTCCTACCCTCAAAGGAAGAGCGGAAACGAGGCACTCTAAGGAGTGGCGAGTCCATCCATGTATACGCAGATGACTCAAAGCTCTAGGGAAGGGTTGGCGGGGGTGTATACTCCGACCACCTGGGAATCTCCCTTATATTTCGTCTTTCAGACCATTGTGTAGGCGGAACTGATGGCCATCGACCGAGCCACAAAATAGGTAAAGTGTGATATGATATGCCAAGCTGATATCCACTTCTTCACGGACAGCCAGGCGTAAATGAAATAAATCCCTTACGAAGCAGTCGGTGGCCTCCAGGGTAACCATGAAATGCCGCACATCTCTTAACGAGATGGCTGAGTCATTTCTTCGAAAGGTGATATCGGTTCTGGGACACTGCGACATTGAAGAGAACTGCAAGGCCGATGAACTGGCGCGACTTGGCACCAAACTCTTTATTGAGGATATAAACGACGAAATAGGAATACCCTTACAAACTTGCAACCTACTTATCTCCGAGAGGGTCACTAAACTAGCGAACGACATATGGCATGAGTAAATCACATGTAAAACTGCTAGGAAACTATGGCCGGCGCTCAGCCCTACACGCACTGGCCTTCTACTGAGCTTAAGTAAGCAGTATATCAGTTTGCTAGTATCTGTTATAACAGGACACACCCTAGTTGGCAGACACGCATATCAACTAGGCGTACGGCTCCATGACTTCTGTGGAAGTCCTAAAGACAAAGAAAAGGAGAAAACTATACTGCACTTGTTGTGCCAGTGCTCTGCTCTATCCAGACGAGGACTCTCCACACTGTTTAGACAGTTCTTCGATAACCTGGAGGATCTTAGATGCGTTTAAATCAAGGATCTTCTAAAGTTCCTACGAAATTCAAAATGCTTTTAGGAGGGATTGGGAGCTGCTGACCCTACATGCGGAGCGTTAGTGTCTCACAGAAGACGGCGATAACCTAGCCTAACCTAGGATAGACAAAATGCGCGTGTGGCATACATGGGAAATTCTTCAGACCAGAATGTCTAGAGAGACAGTGGCGTGTCACCAGGGATTAGATGAACCCGAAGCGTAGCCGCGGATTGCAAATTCATGCATCCGAAAAGCAGGTGCGGCGTAGATTGAAGCCTAGGTCGTTCCCACCATGAAGCCAAAGCGAAGGTACCGACTGGAACCCAGGCCATTGCAGTCGCCTAGGTAGTGCGGCCTCGAAATTCGTACACTCCAAGCGTTAGCGCGGTTTGGAACCTAGGCCGTTCCAACCGCAATGGCAATATACATACCTACGTATATGGGTTTGAAGCTAGTCTCTGCTGTAAGCCTGCCCGAATTTGTACCAGCGACAAAAGCACCAATAAGGCATACCATAATTTTAAGGTATTTGTTCTTACTATTTATATGTAAGAGTAAATTATAAGCTTTATCGATATCTTAGAGATAAATAAAGAGTAAAGTATAGAAAGACGTGGCAAAACCTACTAGGTATAGCCCAATACTGAGTACATCCGCCTGGAAAGAACGAGCGAGCCTAGTGCTCAAACCCCCTCCCGACGAAATACTTGACGGTAGTACCGTGGGAATCGGTAGTTGGACCGTAGGATACTTAGTTCCGGTTAAAGTCCCGTACTAACGGGTATCGGGCCTTCTTAAACAAAAAAATGTTCAAAGTGAGATCACTTTATGAAGATCCGAATTCGGCGGAACTTATTTTGTGAAACAGCCAATCAAAAGAGAGCCATCGTGTACCGTAAGATTTACTTCGATTCCCTTGTTGTTTCCCCGGCAGAGTTGGTAAAATTTAGGCTAATGAGGTTAACATCTAAGTACTCAAATTGCCAGGTGGCAATCGGTGGGCTGGCCTGCTTCTCCTTTGTAATTACGAGTATTAAAAAGTTTATACATTTTCTAAACAAAAAATTAAATTGCAGAATTAATAATAATTTCGTAATTAATAGCATGTATAAAGTATGGGAATATTGCTAAATTATGAAAAAACATTGTGATTAAATTATCTTGTAATTAAATTTAGAAATTTGAGTACAAATCTATAATTATCAAAATCCATATTTTCAAAATAACAAAAAAATTAAAATTTCTTCCTCTCTTTTTCTGATGCTGAGACGTACGGAATCACTGCCCAAGGGGAATTGGTTTCATATTGCTGTGATTAGCGTGACTGCCTCTATTATTTGCAAATCTATTTATATGAAATCAATTAGAAATGTACTATTTACTTGTTTATGTTGTCTGCCATTAGTTTTGGTCTATTTTTAGATGCAGCATATATACTCGTACAGTATGTACATACATACATATTCTACTACAAATAACTGTCCATTCTGTGTATAAATAGCTGAGAAAGCAGGAAGCTATTCAATTGCTTTTTGTGTCTTGAGGATGTTGCAAGGAATTTCCGGTGTTTACCAAATGATTTGGTAGGTAATATAGAGAAAACACGACACATGAAACGGTAATTTGTACAGTTTGTGTTACTTAGGAGGAGGTGATGCAAATCTTATTACATTAAACGAGCAATTCTTGTATATAAATATACGTATATATCTATAGGATTCTCGGAAACGGCTGTAACAATTTTGTTACACTTTTTTTTATACTTTTTTGCATTCTAAAATTATTTAAATAGGTACTATCTCCGAGAAGACTCTTGTAAGGTTGCCGCCTATTCGAAATTCATTACAAATTAATTAAAACATCATAATTTGGGCATCAAATGGGAGGTATTTTAAAAATCCCTAATTAAAAAAATATTTTTAATAGGGTTGTCACCTATTTTGAATCGCACATTTCTTTGATTTTTTGTTTATAAAATAAAGATACAATGAAGGTTCTTAAACAATGCTTTCCCTATATAAATACTAAGGATATTAGTGAAAGGTTGCCACTTATTTTCGGTTCTACACAATTTATCTAAAACATCGCAATATGGATATCAAATGAAAGGTTTTGTTGAGAACTTTGATCCGAAAATATTTTCGATCGGAGTTGTCACGCTTTTATGGAATACAAATATGAATTTTGTTAATTTCAATCAGCATTTTTTTGTATGTATACACAGTACATATACGCTCTAGATATGTACTATTCATTCCAGCTTAATTATAAGCAGGGTTGCCACCTACATTTTAAGGTAAGAAATTTTTTTTTTGATGAATATATGTAAGAAACATTGTTGTCATTAAAAAATAAAAAAATCAAGGAAATTTTTTAGCAGCTTCACACCAGCACATGATTCGAAAGTGCTTGAATGAAGAATAAAAATGTATTCTCTATTTGAAATTACTTAAATGATGAATAAAAATTATTCAATCAATCGAAAGTGCTTTAATGAAGAATAAAAATTTATTCGTCATTCAAAAGTAGAAAAATTATGAATAAAATTTTATTTTTTATTTGAATAAAAATTCATTCAAAAACGCCTATCCCGGGATGACGAAGATTTCCGAAGCAAAAATTTACGTTTAACAACTTTTTTTTTGACACACTCGCAATTCATTATAAAACTATTATATACATGAAAAAAATTAATATATACATATGTATATATATGCGTGAAGCATACTGCACAAAAATATTCCGCGTAAATATTTAATTACTTTTAATTAATATAACGTTTAGTTAAGGCGTGCGAGTACTGTGTACGGTACTATCAGGCGTATACGTTACACACACAACACCAGGTGTATGAGTACGAGTTGTAATTTTTACTTTTCTAGTAAATGTATCTTTTTTAAGATTTTTTTTAAACACAATTTCGCGATGGAATCTAACTCTTTGAGGCAGTTGATAAGTTCAAGGTGTCCTCGGAATACCGTGTCCTTAAATAATTCGTGAACATTTCGGTTTTTTTAATAATCTTTACAGCTTATATATGAATGATTGTTTCGATGACTTTGTCGACCGCATATTCAATTCTTCAATGTCCAACTTTTCATTAACCAATGGTGACATTTCTGCCATGAATTAAGCGAAAGCTCCTACGAATAAAATAACTGAAAAAACGAACTTTTAGATCGCTCTACAATACAGGCGGTGGAAGCGATTACATTTGTAAAAGTTAAGAGAATCTTTATATTTATTCAAGCGTTCGTTGAAAATTACCTATAAGAAATCAAAAAAAAAAAGGTTAAAATGTGTTTTTCACATATCTCGAAACCTTTTGGGGGCTGGATTTATTTTTTTCTAGGAGCCCCCGTGGGTCCGCCACTGGCTATGTTGCCTGAAAGGTAAGCGTACTGTAGGCATTTAATATTAATCGCATGGTAATAATCCTTTTTTAATACGACGCTCGCCTCTATTCGAAAATATTTGTGACATCTTAAAGGCGTACATAAGTGCGAGCTCTAAGAAATCACTAGGAAAAATGTTCTATTCAAAAGAAAATGTTATGGATTTTTTTTTGTGAAAGCGAGTAATCTAGTAATAGCTTCAGCAATCACATAAAAGTCATAATTTAGCTTGTCCCAGTAATTTACTTCTTACGCTACCAAATACTACGTCTGCTCCTGCCAAATACACACTTCCTATACGAGTATGCTGATGCTCTTCTTTTTGATTGTTTGTGTGTTCATTTATTTAGCATACATATTTACAGCGTGTCTTCCATATTGTGTCAGTCTGTCACTTGAACAGCTTCATTACACATTGAAATCGTTCAAGTAGAAAACGTAGGCGTTGACGATAAAGGCGCTATTAAAAGTAATTTCCTACTATTGGGCGGACGCATAACATGCTTTGGTATGTAGCATATAACTACTAACTAAATATGTAGGTATCATGCATGACACGAGCGACAGCCATTAAGATGCGTGTGCTTGGTGTAATGTTGATACTGATAATGGCAATGTCAGGCGACTGACTGATGACATGTATGTACGAGATAAATCCAAATTGCGATACTTACATGAACAGTAATGGGGGGAAGTGCCTGAAATATTGTAAGCTACAAGCTGCTCGCGCTGAGCATAGAGGTATTCAAAGAAAAAGGAACATTAACCCTTAACGTTTATAGTGGGGGCCGCGCGACCGCCATAGAATGCTTGTTTCTTACGTATGTCAAATTTACGATACCACTTAAGGGTTAAATGGTACCTACGTGGTACCCAAAAAAGGGTTGCTAACAAAGATTCACTTCTTTAAATTGGATAATTATTTTATCGATAGACCGGTATGCCAACTAAAATATCGATAATAACAAAAATAGGTGTCCCTTTCCAAGAAGTCAGGTATATTCAGGTATATACAATTGACGGAATCGATAACAATATCGATAGCTGCATACAATATTGTAAGTAGCGATGGTCCTCTGCAATAACGACAGAAATAAAAACTAAAAAAAAAACACAACCCTTACTACTGTTAAGGGTGTCATATCTCCAATCCTTGGCTAATACTTAATACTTACCTTAGTAATCCTTACTATTAATATTAGTAGTTAGACATGCATTAGGCAAGGATTAGAGACACGAGCCACTTAACAGTAGTAAGGGGTTCTCTGAGTTTTGTGTTGTGACTTTATTGCAGACGACCATCGTATAAGTGCCCACGAAAATTTCAAAATTAAAAAAAAAAAAATTTTCACGCAACCGTGATTGAAACATTTTATTAAAAAAAAATGGCAACGATTTTATAAAATTTTGAATTAAAGTCGCAGAGTTATAGCTGGTCTTAGTAAAAGTTATGTCGAATATTTTTGAATAAAAAAATATTTTTTTTTACACTCTGGCTACGGCCCCTTAAATATTAATGAAATTAAATAATGGAGTGCGCCATAATGTTGACATTTTGAGGACCACCCAACTGTACATACATACATCATTCATGGCTGGCAACTAAATGTCTGCCAGAGGTCGTTCTTAGCAAGCACTTTCCAGCTTCAAAATATTGCTGTATCAAGTCAAAACGTAGCAGCTTAAAAAACTGCCAGAATTCCGTAATATTTCTCTTAATGAAAAATTCTGATTTCCTTTACAGAATTATTTTAATGTACATACATATGTATGTATGTATTTACATAAATAAGTATAATTTTCTATTTCTCGGATTGGCCTAAATATTTCAGAAAACCTCTGTTTTGTCGCACTGATTTCACCCAAGTCCGGAACAGGCAGTTTAGTCTTCAATTACATTGCATAGCAAATGTGTGGGAGTATGTACATATGTGCAACAAACGAAGCACCGCAAGAACATCTAGTCAAAATACGCAGCAATTTCTCCACCCACGTTATTTTTATTTTTTTTGCTGTGATATGCGCACTTTGAGAAACATATCCGTTCTCATTTCCGCCAACTTATATGTGTACGCTTCTAAATAGCAATGCGTTTAAATTTGCAAAAGACAGTTGAAATAAACAGTGATAGACTAACGTACGTATACAAGTATGGATGTACAGCTACATATAATAAAATTGCCAATATCACATTTTCGCGCTTGAAAATAAAAGGCGAAATTTTATGTACTTCAGCTTAAATGGAATTCTAGTATAGAATTATAGTACAGATATTGCCAGAATATTGCAAGAGTTGTTTTATTATCGGTGTCTGCCCTGTGGGGAAATCTCTAGTTCTGAACCGATGCGCTTCTAGTACATTTAGATCCAGTACTGGTTCGCGATAAATTTCTTTTAAATGCAAGCAACTGGCGAATTTAACATGGCGATGTCCTAGGAAGTGTCAATTGCCCCTCCGCTGCATCCATTTTTCGATAGTTCCGAACCAGTTCTAAAATCGACAGACGAAAGAAAAAAGCATCAGAATTTTTCAATTTCTTTGATTCTTTCGTGTGTGCGATTTTAAGTTATTTATTAAGTTATGATTTTATTATACTAAGCTATGAAAAAAGCATCTGCGAAGTGTAGAATAGAAGTGTATTTGAACGAAGAGCCGCCACATTTTGGACTGGTGGCGATCTAGTTACTATCGGACTAGTTCGTTTTTGGCGATAAAGACCTAGTACGGAATTAGAAATTCGATTCACTAGTTCGCGGTATCCCTGCAGGCTGGACCTCTGCCGAATATGCCTACGACAACCGGTTTATGATCTCGCACGTAATTGTTGATGTCGAAAATAAAACCAAGTAAAATAATGACAAAAGTTTTGTATGTGTATAGTATGTACATATGTATGTGAAAGGAGGCTGAAAGGGCATGCTTAGTGAAAATAAACACGCCCATAGGCGGGCGACCTAAAGAATCTACCAATTTATATATATACGTATGTATATGATATCCGTGCGTTTTATTCTTTTGATCATTTACGCTGCTTTACTGTAATTTAGCGTGAAAATTTTCGTGAAAAGCTGTAAAGTTTCAGCAAATGGTTTGAAATTGATAAGAACATAGTTGTGAATATACATTCTAGTCAGTACATATATTTAGTACATAAATACATATGAGCAAATCACACGAGTTGTTTTTTTAGTGCCACTCCCTTCTCTCGGCAGAAAAAAAAAACGCTATAGCATTGTTCTTGCATTGATTTCAATCAATGGCGTTCCAGGAACAAAAACAATAAAAAATTAATAAACTGTTTGAACAATTTTAGCCTTAAAACTGTAGGCAAAGAAGTACCAAAATTACTAATTTGTTCAAAGTCACTCGAAAAATCATGTTTTTTTTAAAATAACTTTGGGAAGTTTTCAAATAGAATTTTCATATTACTGGTAATGAAATAAGGCATCAAATATAGCATATCTGTTAAGTTTCAGGAGTGTGCCACCAACTTAAAAAAAAAACGGTAGCATGCAGAATATTTATCGCAGCCGTTTCGTAATTTTTTAAATTTAATGCATTTTTAATTTTAAAAGTTTAGGATACTGCAAAATATCAACATTAAACGGTGAAAATGTTCATCTTGCCAAAACAAACCAATCTAGAGTAATAATACTAGTGTGCCACCAAATGAAAAAAAAAATTGCATTGATTATAAGGTGACAATTCTTATTCGTGAAGAAAACTACGGAAAAATATAAAGTTAAGGCGTGCGAGTTCACGTGTCAGCTGCCAGTGTATGGTGCTACGGGGCGTAGCAGTTACATACACAACTGTGGGTTTTTATTTTGACTTTTTTTAGTATATCTCTTTTAAGTTTTCGTTTAAGTACAATTTCGCGATGGATTCTTGTTCTTTATGTAAAACTGAAGATAATGCATTGTGTCGGATAAGTGTGCCACCATTTTTGACTAAAATCACGTTTTTGTTGAAAAATGTAACAACTCGTAAGATTTGCGCATATACATACATAAGTACATAGTATACCTACATTTATACAAATAAGTTCGTCGCTATATGTGACGCTTTAATAATAAACGTATTTTGTGTCTGTGGCGCTCCTTGGATTGAAATTTTTGCTGCTGCCGGCAATGTGTTATTTTATAATTTTTTATACACCATATTACGTTTTCATTCAAAATGTATCTTCAGCCGACACAAAATATGCGTACACACCTTTTCACATAATTTAATAAGGTAAGATTTAATTCAAACTTTTGTTGTTTATTAAATAAATATGCACAGAATTTTGTTCACAAATTTGTTTAGAAGAATCTGAATGTGAGAAATTCCAAGAAATTATCAACATGAAAATAATTCTGGCACAAAGAAAAGTCACGCCGTGGACAGCACAAGAAATTATGGCATTGCTCACGGTAAATTAGGAAAGAAAATTACACGATCTTGGTAATAATTAAAGTGTTTTTGCGATTTGAAACATCCAGTGCCTGAAGGTATGCTACAATCGGAAACAACTGTGGCACCAAACTCGATACAAAGCTCATATACAAACACACATTTGCAAAGAAGCTTCATTTAGGTAGGAATTTGGTACACGGCTTAAATATCAAGTTGAGAAAATAGTTGAAGCATGCAATAAATTTCTGGCACCACAGTACATGCCCCACTTGCTCTGGGAAAATGCTCTAAGTACTTAGTTCTGGTTCATGAAAAAGGTTTTTGTTCGCTATTTTTGGAGGTAATCAGGGCCTGAATCAAGGTGTTAGGCGATTTAATGTAGCGAAAATGAGCGAGGTTCGTCAACCCTTTTTAACCCTGAAATGGTGGCCTACAGGTAAGTGAAGCAGTGCTACTGGTTCTGCTGATAAATAGAGACGCCAATGTCTTTTTGCAATATAAAAAAACTTAGAAGAAGCCGGTTTGGCTTTAAAACAGTAAAGACCGTCGTATAAAAAAGCTACCTTAATGCGGCTGATATTTAGCTTGATGGAAGTTAAGACGAAGGATGTCGCTAGCGAGGTTTAGAAGGAGGATGAACCCAGCAAGTTGATGCGGTCGGTTATCTGTCTAATATCCAGAGATGCAACGAACCATTGAGTGAGTTAGCAACAACGTGTAAACCAAGGGCTAGCGTTCTGGTAAGTACCAAATATATATAGTTATTTCTTTCATATTTCAATCAATAGGACACAGAATTGCTAAACTTATGGCAATGGCTTGCTTAAAAAGTTCAACTATGAAATTAAATAATTTTGTATTTGCTAGCTTAACACATATACAAGTAGCTCGCCGCAATTCTTCCCCCCCCCCCTTTCATTTTGGTTGCGTTGAATATACCAAATATACCAAAATTATATGTTACATATGTATGTGTCTGCCTTTTTTCATTTTCCATACGAATAATTTCTGTTATTTTCTTTCAATAGACTGTATTTCTTTCAATTTCACAAACAGAACGTGACGCTCATTGTTAAATGTATTTATGCAGCTAAATGTTTACTGTTGACGCTTCGTTGCCTCAGGGAGAAGGCGAGCTGTGTACGCGGTGTCAGTGTCATAGCTAAACGTGTAAAATGAGTTCGACGCGAAAGCGAAAACCTTCAAGGCATACCAACAGCCAAAATATTCAATAGACAGCTAACGAGGCTGACAGACAGTCAGACAGCGGAGATGTTGGTGAAAACTAGGCCCTTAGGATAGCACAAACCGCTGGGGGCTGCTGATTGGAGTTGATTTAAGTCAGGGTGCGAAAATATGTTGCTTTAGGTAGAAAAACTTGCAAACACATGAGAATTCCAGTATACATACGTACATAGATACATGAGCGAATCTCTCAGCAGAAAAAACGCTAAAGCATTGTTCTGGCATTTATTTCAATCAATGGAGTTCCAGAAACAAGTACACTTAAAAATAAATCATGTGTTTGAGATATTTTCGAATCGAAATGTTTATTTAGGCGAATACGTACCGAAAATACTAAGTTTTTCATTGTCACCTGAAAAATACATAATTTAATTTTTTTTTTTAATCTGGGAAGTTTTCAAATAGAATGTCTAATTGATAGGCGCCTAGAACGTTTCTGAAATACTGCTTTAAATACAAATTTTCTGAAGATGTTTGAAATACTTAAGCCTCTTCCAGGCACAAGAGCAAGGTTTTACTCATTTTGAGTTTTCGAGATTTTGTGCTTTTTTTTAGCCCAAAAACATAAAATTAATGAATTGACCTAAACGCAGTATTGCGCACTTTTTTCTTAGAATTCAACCACAGTAAGCTTCTATATGTACATAGTTTCATACATTTCGAACCAAAAAATCAGAAAAATAAATTTAGGTTAGGTTAGGTAAGCTGGCTTGTCCCTATTAAGGTCCATAGCGGTTCTAAATAGGTTACGACCATATTAGACAGCAAATCACTGAGTACCAGATGCAATGCTGAAGAACATCGCTATTCCCTTGGTAACCTGAAACAGCTTATTGTTTTTTGGCGGCAGCTTCCAGACAGGACAGAAAGCCTGCTCCCAGGAAACTAATCCACAGTCCTCTAAGCACCAGACGCTCGCAGAGGATATGCTGCATTGTGTCTTCTTTTTTCTGCATCTCCGCCAGTTTAACGGCATGCGATTCCAACAGGAAATGTCCCGTTAGAACACCCACCAGTAGCCCCGAATTCTCTCTATTAAATGGGAGGAGAAACTTCGTGCGCTTGAAATCATACGCTCTGCACATAATCCTACACTTTGTGGAATTTGGTTTTGGCCCACGCCTTCTCCGACTTACGCGTCCTGCACAAGTCGAGCTCCCGTTTAAATGCTCGGAAAGAAGTAGGCACTTCCTCTATTAGCATAGTCTCTGACAGGCCATCTTATTTGGCAAGCCTATCGGCCTCCTCATTGCCCATGACCACTGTGCGCCCTGGAACCCTGTGCACATGTACGCTGGTGTCAGTATGCAGCACCTCTAAAGTTACCCTGCACTTCGCCACACTTTTTGAAGCAGTGTTATGCGATAGAAGCGTCTTTATTGGATCCGAACTATTGATAGGTTTTTGCTCAGCGGCTCTGCTGGCCCTTTTACGGTCAGTACTTCAACCTGAATGGATTTCTTCAGATTTAGCTCCGCGCAGACGACTGCCGCTCCTACGCTTTTCTCCATCTTCGAGCCGTCTATATAGGCATTCACCGAGCCAGCCATCGACGTTTACTAAGTGGCTTCAAAATTCAATTTAGTCAATCCGCCTGAGCAAAGGTGACGCTTTACTACTGTGCCCGTAGGACTTGCACGCGAAGTGCACTGTAACAATGAGCCTGGCGGCAGTTTTGAACGCTATATTTTTGGCCACTAAGTCCGCCGGCAAGAGATGCGACAAGGTCTAAAGTGCTGCCGTCGGTGTAGCCCTAAGTGCTCTTCAAATGCGGACCATTGTTAGCTTAAATACACTTTCTATTCTTTTAAGAAATGTTTTCTTCTCCACTACAACCCACCAAACCAATACGCCATGGAACAGCAACAGCTTTATTATCACCGTGAAGATCCAGTGTGAAAGAGAAGGCGATAAGCCCCAGGTATAGCCCAGTATGCATACAATGCCACTGATGCCTTCTTCGCCATTTCCTCTACATTGAGGCGACAGCTTGCCATCAAGTGTTACTCCGAGTATGCCCCTTATCTATAAAAATGCGGTTGTAATGGAAACATTCACTCAACAAACCAAATACGTGTGCTGCTTGCGGGCTACTTGAACTAGAAGATGTGGTATATTTATAAGTGGGCAAATGCGAATACCTCAATCCAAAATGAGGTTAAGTTCATACCTACATAAGTAGATAAGTATTTGTGTAAGCGCTTTAGAAGGCGCTGGTAATGCTAAACTGCCAGTAAGTTGCTGACTTTGCATTAGGTGTCCTAATAGAATTTTTCCAATTTACTTGATACTACTCTTGCTGACATTGATTTTTGGTGATTTAGGAATAAAAGAAATGCTGAAAATGTGAAGTATGCTTGGCCTTGATTTTTATTACTTTTTTTTATCTTACTTTCTTTTAGTATTTGAGCCTTTTTTCAGGCACAATTGCGAATCTGTTTGGTTATCTGCAATCCAAACACAATCTACAATTCGCAATATCCTTTCACTAGACAACTAACTTCCTACCGCCAAAGTCACATTGCGCCGACTTCAACGGATTTTCACCTTCATCAGCTCTGTTGGGTACATTTAACTAAATTTTTTCGCTGTCATAGGTTTAATGGAAGCTGTCAACCGCACTAAGCAACAACAACAAATAACATACGCGATTTACATGCAGACAATGCGACGAAAATTAAGATTGACACAGTGGCTGAAAGGTGAGTAATTCGATTAAAATGCGACGCGCTGGAAAGTGGCAAGAAACTATGATTCTGTATAAAGGTGAAAAAATGTAGAAATTAACAGATTCTTTGGTGGTAAATTTTGGCAAAAAGGAAAAAAAAATGCTTAGTATGCGCAATTGCATAGAAAAAGGATTTGATTTCATAAACTCAATTGATAGGATAAATGAGCTTGTGGCTGTTTTGATTAAAATTTTTTGTTAGTAAATGCAAAATCTTAATTTGAGTGACAGTTTTAGAACATTTTAATTTGAATTTATTTAACGCCACATTTTCGCGTGTAAGAATAAAGCATTAAGATTGTCAGATTTGAAAATGAATTGAAAGAGTAAAATGAAAAGCCGCAAAGTCTTTACTCGCGCCATTGGACAGAGGATGAATGTGAATAATAGAGGTGAAATTGGAGGAGTGAAAGGTTTGTAAATCCCAATTTCATATTAACAGCTTTCTTATTCTTCGCGACTCAGCCAGCATTTTGTTACTTGACACTTTCACTAAGATTTAATGGTTTATAGCTCATCACTGCTTACCCAAACTTTTTTTAAAAATTTTAATTAAGAATTAGATAATTCACATTTTTGCAATAATAACAGTCTTATTTATTGGTAAGAGAATGTTGCAAGTATTAACTTGGAGTGAATTAGCGTCCTCAATTACTTAAATATTTTCAACGTATTGATTTTTCATGTCAAGGTTATTAAGTGCAGCGAGTCTGGTACAAATTGATAAATCGGTTACCGAGATATACATTTGTGGTCATAGGTGAGCGGCGCCTCGCACATTATCCAAAAAATTATAGTAATAATATAATTTAATGATAAAAGGTTATTCCAAGAATCGATTTTAACTGAATTAGCTTCCGTAATTACTGATTTAGCGCAGTTTTCGTGTTTCTGTAAATTACCGTTACATGGAAAGTGGACGTGGTTACCGCCCGATTTCAAGGATTTTTAGCAGATATGTTAGGTATAGCCTAAGCAAGGCTCATACCGACTTTGGTACGGAATGGTGAAGCGGATACTGAGATAAAGCATTTCATCATAAGTGGGCGGGGCAATCCCATTTTCCAAAAATCTCACAATAATCCTAATTTGTTCCAAAATTTTACTTCCCATACCAATTTTCATCAATGTGGATACGATATTTACGGAAATATCGTACATTTATCTAAATTGACATTTATCTAAATTTAAAAGCTTGCATATCCAAAACTATTTCTTTAATCATCACTTATATAACACCAATGTAAAGAAAAACAAATGTTTATTCCGTAATACATAACAAAGTTGGGTTCGCCTTACATTCCGGCAGATTTTCAGCAACAGGATCGAAAGGTCCTAGAAAATGTCACTTTTACTCATATCTCGAAAACTATTATTTTTTTTTGTAATTAATTTGATTCATTTCTGGTTCAACGGCCTCAAATTCATCTGAAAAGTTTAGTTTTATTGTTAAAATAGATCTAAAGTAGTGTAACTTTATACTAGGTGCGTTTCTAGATTTTTCTTTAATACATTTTCTAAGTAAAGAAATACCACTTATCTGCCATTTTCTGCGGGCAATTTTTTCACACTACATTTGCCAAATTTCTAGGCTTTCAATTGAACAAAAAATAATAACGCGATCTCCTCCGGGGATACAACAAATTCCTTAAAATTCAACAAAAATTAAAAAAAAAAATACTCGTTGAAAATCGCTATTTTCGTTACATTTAAATTGAACTTTTGCTCAATAAAATGATTAAAAAAATTTAACACTTAAATGCATTATTACCTGCTGTAGGCGGAACCATCACTATTTCTTAAGAATACAATGCAGAAATTAAAATATTCTGTTTGCTGTCAACGGTGAGCGTTCGCTGTGCAAGTTATAAAAGTGAGGGACACTGGAAAATGTTATTTGGAATTTTGTAAAATTGGTTTTTGGCCCCCCAAATCATTCAAATACCCCTATGTGCAGCAGCTGCTTAGAAAAACTCATTGGGTGAGCTCATCTGGGCTATGGCAGGCCAAAAAATATACAAGAAGTTACAACTCCAAGGGATTTCGCTTTACTTGGTTTGGAGGTCTGCGGAGCTGTCGTGTCTACATGAGGCCGTTATTTACCCAGGTTTCTCAGGTAATGTGTACTATCCAGCACTTTGTCAGTTCATCGAATAACTCGTTTACCTAAGTTGGTCAAAATGGCTCAAGTATACATATATAATGGATTCCAAACTTAGTTTCTTTCAAAACCGTGCTCATTACTAAGGATATAATTAGTTTTACGATCTTTGCAGAGGCAATTTAGCAGTTCTTTTCGCAGAAGAACTACGGAGCGAATGCCTTCTTCGACATCGAGAGACTGTAGGCACTTGGTCAGCTTAAAAAGCAAAAGGATCTGGCAATTTTACTTGCCGTTTGCTGAGCCGACTGAAAGCCCATTTTCCAGGAGTAACCTGAAAATTTTCACAGGAGCTCCTATATCCTCTCCCCCTGACGGGAATCCACCCATGCTGATCCTTACTGGAGGATAGTGGGAGTGCTGTTTTGTGGATAGAATTCGCGGAGTGCAGCTCAGTTGCCCTCCTATCTGGCTTGTCTGTCTTAGCTCACATTAGCGCCTCTGTGATCTGGAACTCAGAGTGCTTATCTAATCTACTGAGAAAATGTGTACATAGTTAGCTCATTTAAGGGCACTCAGCTACGTGGATGCATGGTTTAGTTAAATTGAAATCAAATATACTAGCTGACAGCGCTTTTCTAACGCAAATACTTTATCGTGACCATTTGAGTTTTTTTCAACTTTTCCTTCGCCGTTCTCATTTGGCCCAGTTCCCAAAATAATGGCTCTAAATAAAATAATGAGCCCTTTTTACAATATACTCGCCGCACAAGATCTCAATACTACTTGATTTTGTGGTCGTGCCAATCACTTTAACCTAAACATTTTCTTCTACAAAAAAATTCCGCAAACTTTTAAAATTTTTTCTCACATTTGTTATTCAATTATTGCAGCTGTTGCAAGCTGATGACGAAAAGGCATTAGCGGCGGTTGTTAAAGAGCAAATTAATTGTATTCCCCTGTTGCTATGCCTCAACATTTCTAACTAAACCGTGCGCATTAGCCAATTAAATTGTGATTGAACAGCTAAAAAATAGAGCAGGAAAATGCCGACATGATCATAATAAGATATATCCTCCTCGATGCGCACTTGCACTCCCAATTGTGATTGTCGCTTCTACACGTTGCAGTTAAAATACTAATTTAATTTAATATTTTTTTTTCAACAGCTGAGCAGTTGACATTTCTTGAAAGCGAACACGAGCATGTTCGCCATTTTATTTTTCTTATTTTGCAAAAACTTTTCCAACATTTATTCACAAGCGGCTTATGAGTAGACATGCATATAACTATATATATATATACATATATACATCTGTACTTATACATTACTATTTTGCATATAAAAATGTTGAAATACTGGCAAAGTAAACAGTTAGGAGAATTACGGTAAAGTAAAAAATGAAGGAATGAAAACATGTAATGTAACGAACGAAGTGGAAATCTGGCAAAAAGCAGAAATGGAAATTGTCGACTGGTCACATTTCTGCTACAACTAACGGTATAGAAGCTTTGATGACGCCAACAACTGCAAACAAATTTACAATTACAACAACTGCATATACAATGGCAAAGTACAAACACCACTTAAAGTAACAACTTTGCAAGAAATAAAATTGAAATAATGCAATGAGATGTTGGACGAGTGGAAAAGACTAGGCGGGCAAAGTGTGGCGATAAAAAATAGTGCAGAGGCCGCCGAAGCAGCAGCAGCCGTAATAGCAACAGTTCAACGCTAGAAAATGTCACACTTAAGTGGACCTAAATTGTGCTTAATATCCATTAATGTGATGTCCATGACGGTTGAGCAAAGTGGACAAGACGTCCCGTCTGATAGCAAAGGCGACGGCGAAAGCAAGCAGCGAAAAAAGCAAACAAGAGCGACAAGATGTGCTGCAGCCAGCAAAGAGCTATGTATGTATGTATGTGCTTGGAAGTGGAAGAAGTAACAGTATAGCGTTTTCGTCTTGACTTGAGGGCTAAACTTAAACGTAGAATAGGTACGCGATATTACTAAAAATCGTTTGTCCTATTTGACACCCAAATGACCTCTAACCTGAAATTATGGAGGTTAACGGACCTCCGATTTGGGTTCGACGAGTCTAAAATCCCATATATGTGAACTTTCAGGTTTCCTCAATGAATTTTTCCCTACTCGATCTTCAAAGGGATATAGAGGTTTAGTTCAACATGCAGAAAAACAATTTTTTTTTTGTAAAACTTTGTAGTTAATTTGTCTTTAACTTTTTACACAGAAAGAACCCTCTTTTATATGCTAAATGCTCAAACTAAAGATTTCCTAATACTCCTTTGTTTTACGCTCACATTTTAGTATTTAATATAACTTATGTATACTTTAACAAAATTCGACTTTTCAAGTAGGTGGCATCCCTGTCCAAAATACGTATTTTCAAAGTACATAAAACCCTTTTCTGCCTTTTTGATCTGACACCCATATTGTGATGCATATTTAAATTATCTCATTTCCTCAATTCAAGTTGAATTTAGTTCTTAAAAGAGGTGGCAACCCTCCAACATTTATTGAAGAATTTTTTCTTTTTTACAATTTTCCTTAGTATCCATGGTGTAGTAATTTATTCAACCCTTTGCAAACATTGATTTTAATTATGTTAACAGGTGGCAACACTGTTAAAAACATTTTGAACCGCAACCTCTTTTGTTTAAGACCAATATTTACATTTTCTAATGGCCCTAATTGAAGTTAAAGTTGATTTTTTCACCAGGTGGCAACGCGTGTACATATAGGCCAGAAATAAAGCCATTAAGTTCGATACCACTCTGGTAATTTTGAACCAAAATCGGTAATATTTTTTTTTTATTTATCAAATTTGGTAATTTGGGAATTTAGTTTTTAATTTGGTGACTTTTTGGATTTGGTCCTACATGTGTCATATGTCAATACAGGTTCTGATTCCACATTAAAAAGTGACACGTAAACGCTTTTACAGAAATTCCAGGTAATACAGAAAGTTTTGCAAGACGAAAAGTTGTTCCAGCTTTCCTTGGTAACGAGAACGGTGTGATCTCTAACCATCTGCTTGAAAGTAGCTATTGCTATATCCACCGTGGCCATTTCCGCAAGGTTTTGGGTGATCGTACCTTTCCTTGCCAGTCCGTCGGCTTTGCAATTGCCATAAATATACCGATGTTACCATATGAGTAAATAAGTATGTTCAAAAAGCTACACAGTTAAGTCCGCTACAACTTTCTCGTTGAATTTTCGAGATATTTTCGGCCACTCGTTGGCATATGTCCGGTTTTCACTCGGACAGTCCAGTTTTTTAGAACTTTGTCCATGTCCGTCTTGACGGCACACCTTGAGGGTCCAGATTATAAAATGATAAAAATTTCAGTTTATGAAAATTTGTAAGCATTAAGTAGATTTCATAATATTGCCTTTTAAAACTACTTATCTTACTTTCATATTAAAGATATGCTGTAATTTTTCATAAAATTAGTGCCTTTGATTTTTTGATCATCGAACATGCGTGAAATGTGTAAAAAGAATGGCGAAGCGTTTTCGTAGTCTGCTTAATACAGCGAAGCATAGATTGAAAGGATGTAGGAAAATCATCGATACATCGAAAATATAGAGGTTTTGCTTCCACGAATCGAAAGTTTTCCATTCAAAACGGACATCTGTAGTACATTGAACTGTCATTCCAGTTTTTATTTATACAAAAAAGAAAAGTCACTGACCAAAAAATTCAAATGGCTCCAAAAAGTTGCGTTAGAAACATATGTAATTAGCTGAGTTGCAGTCATTTATTTCTAACTTTGTGCAATTTTGCTAATAACAATTTTTTTTTTGTTAAAAATTAGGGGTATTCTCTAAGTCTTTCACGATGCACGGATTGCAGGAAATGCAAAAAGTGGTAGCATACATAGGCAGCAAGTTGCGAAATTCTGTATCAAATACAATAACAAGAAAATGAAGTGAGCAAAGTGAGAGGAATGAGAGAAATATGCAGCCATTCCAACAACAAAATAGCTAGCATAGAGTCGTATTTATCTTGCTATGCTTTTTTTTTGCAAAATATGTGCATGGGTATAGACGTTGCATACTTTGCCGCGATAGGAAATGCTGTTTCCTATGTATTTGGTTTTTGTGTGTTTGCAAGTTATGCAGTTCGTGCAATCCGTGCTACGTGCAAGTGTTATGCAAGATTACGAGAATACCCCTATTATCTGAAAAATCCTATGCAAATCGATGTATGCCTGCCGATGAATCGAAAAACATCGATGTACATTTCGATGCATCGAATCAAAGAAAACATCGATATATTTTTGCCACTGGCATCCCTAATAGAATGAAAAATTTTTGGATACTTATTTAATAGTAGCGTATTTCTTTAGAATTTAGTTGTTTAGGACAAATAGTAGCGCTTTGAGGTTTATGAAAATGTATGACCTCCAAAGTGCTGACGATTTTTGAAGAATCCATGAGTGAAATTTTTTTACAATGTAAACGTTTTTTTTATGCATAAATATATAATTTGATCTACTGTATACGTATCTACCTCATATATACAGGGTGTCCCAGAAGTAACGTGCCAAACTTTAGGGCAAGGTAGGTGGGGGGGTGAGCTCACTGATAAACAAAAAATTTTCAGGTAAAAGTGTCACCGTTTTTGAAATATTTACATTTATTCGAATTTAAAAAAAATCGTGCCTTTTCATGTGTTTTCTTTAACTGCAACTACAAACGGGGCAATACTTAGTAAATTTTTTATGTAAAATACTTCCAGATAGTTGCCTCTCCATACTCAAATGCAATGTAGTTAAAA
>NW_023458559.1:47209971-47238812 GCF_013731165.1 Rhagoletis pomonella | reverse complement strand
TTTTAACTACATTGCATTTGAGTATGGAGAGGCAACTATCTGGAAGTCTTTTACATAAAAAATTTACTAAGTATTGCCCGGTTTGTAGTTGCAGTTAAAGAAAACACATGAAAAGGCACGATTTTTTTTAAATTCGAAAAAATGTAAATATTTCAAAAACGGTGACACTTTTACCTGAAAATTTTTTGTTTATCAGTGAGCTCACCCCCCCACCTACCTTGCCCTAAAGTTTGGCACGTTACTTCTGGGACACCCTGTATATGTTAATATATAAGTATTTACATTCAATTTGCCCGTCAGCCAAAGCGCAACCCATACCCTCTAAGGGGCATACAATTGAAAACGCAGTGCAAATGCTGAGAAAGACATTGAAATATGTTCTACGAAAATGGGCAGCAAACATTTTACGAGGGTATGCATATAAGTACATATGTGTTTCTAAATGCATTTTCCCCTTCTGTTAACATGAATTAGAAACATTTCTACAATGCAAATATTCATTTTGGCAGGTTGCCATATGTATTTTCATCTTTAACAAGTTGAAAGCAAACGACTGACTGCACTCTTATAAGAACGGACAACAAAACATGAAAATCGAGAAAAGAAATCAACACAAACAACATGCAAATCAATGCAGACGCTGTCAATTGTGCATTGTTGTTAAAAAGTTTGCACATTGCATTTCGTTGGAGTTTATTTCGGTACACAAATGTCCCTATTGTACGTTGATGCGTTCAAATGAAAAACGTGCATCCTTTCAGAGTAGCTGGCTGATAGGCTTTGTGTTGGAATGCATCTGCTTCTTCTGTTACTGGCTGCATTTCCTTCATTTTGGTAAACATTTTTCGTACAAATCAACAGTGGGTATTCGACATAAACATGCTGGTAAATATGTGTAGTGTGGTCAGTGGCAGCCAAAGTGGTGTAGCGGACCTTTACTGCCCGCGAGTACAAGTAACTCAATTTGATATATTCATCACGGTGCACCTGAGCTGAATTTAAATGAGAATTTCGATTAGTAAAAATGTCTTTGCGTCTTCTGAATCTACGATTTTTCTGCTTTATTTTATAACAAAAATTGAAAAAAGAAACGCTGGATAGCTTTGTTAAAAAAATTTATGTTGACGTTTTTTTTAAAGATCTACCAAAAATCGAGGTTGGCAGACACATTTGGTGCATTAATTATTCACTTTTCCAGCAACTTAATATGTGCGCTCCAAAGGGGAACAAAATAATAAAAGTGATTTGCCAAAACCTATGCAACGTTTTTTTTTTTTGAATTTTTGTGGTAAAATAAAGTAGATAAATCGTAAATCTAAAATGCGTAAAGACACTTTTAGTACTCGAAATTTTTCTTTACATCCAGTTCAGGCGCACCGTGTCATCTTTTGAAAATTTTTATGTTAAAAATTAAGAAGCAAAAAAGTTTGGCAATCACTTAGGCTAACAAACATTGGGGAAATTGAAATTTTTACAGTTAAATAGCACTGAACCATATTTCTATGTGTGTTTGTAGAAAAGCAGAAATGTGGCCAGCCAGTTGTTTAAGTTCTCCCTGCCACAAGCATGCTGGTGTTTCTTGTAAAAGCTTTACTGCTTTGTCTGCCATAGTCCCGTCTGTCTTGAAATTGACAGTTTGCCGATGTATTTTTTTTTTAAACAAAAAATACCCTTTCGTTCGTTTTTGAATTTCGGTGATATTAGGGTTACATACCAAGTATTTTTTAAAATTTGAAGCACTTGCGTAGAAATTAAATTCTATATAAAGTCAAATTTGTATGCTATTTTCAATTTGCTATTTGCTTTAACATTATTTTCTGAGAACAAAGGTACTTTGCTCAATTGACACTATGTAAAATTGTTGTTGAGCTTCCCCTTTACACGCTCTCTTAAGTAGGAAAATTACTTATTCGCAAGAAAGTAAGGGATTTATTTTTTGTCGTTGGCCCATTTTCGTTGTCATTTTTCGTTCTGGATCATTTTTGTTGGTTGCTCGTATTTATTCTCCGTATTAACTACCTCTTTCTTTTGATAGGTACGTCTTCTTAGTTTTGCAGTCTTCGCGGTGCTCAATAGGTAGATGAATTGTTCTGGCATGTTTTTGCTGGCAGGTAGATTTTTTTAATCTAGTGTTACTCATACGCCCTGTCGACCTGTCGAGCGATTTCGTTTGTTTCATGAATGGAAAAGATTTTTTGCAATACGAGTACCACTCGAGAGGGAATACCATACAAGATATGCTTGTCTCGCGTTATTAATTTCTTATAAGAGACTGTATATGGATGTAAGCGTGCATAAATATACTCTTGGATAAGAGTTTCTTGGATTAGGCTACGTTCGCTTGGATTAGGTGTGGTACACACTTGGCTTTCTTCTTCACGATACGTTGGAATCTCTGAATTACTACAATGCCTAATTTCACTAGGCATCGAAATAAGTGTAAACCTTGAAATTTAATCAAAATATTTTAAATTATAATTACAGAGCTGTAATACTTAAGGATATGGATGTAAATTTGATCTTCTTCTTTATATACAATGATCTTTTAATTCCCCCATAGTATTGTAAAAAATACTAAGGAGACTATCGAAAAATATATTGACATAACTTAATTGACACTCCAATGCCTATGAACTAACTCCTTTGACTTTCAAGAAAATTATTTTATAGCAGTTAATATGTTTAGCAATCCTTAGCAATTGTTAAAAAAAGAAGAGTGCTTCAGCAGACAACTTCGTTGTAGCATGGAAGAATTTACATAACTTTAAAACAGGCGCAGAATGTAGTAATCATTTTGATTTCTGTTTTGGTATTAAAATCTTCGTTCGAAAGGTTTTTCATTTTCGATAAAGAATAATCCACATTTTGTGATTTCTTTTTCTTGATCAAAAATAGTCAAAATTGCAGAAATTTGTTTTAAAATTTTCGAAATTTTTGGGTTTTTTATTTTTTTATTCAGAATAATCGATATTTTATGTTCTAATCAGAGCTCTCAAATAACTGTTGACATATTTTTCCAATGATGTTTGCTCACTAACAAAACAGAAAAAACGAAGCAAACTCGGTCTTTTACTGAGCAGAATACCTTTTCTCTTCGCATGTGTTATCTGTTTTGTGTTTTCATTTACAATAGCAACTTAAAGAGACAGATTTGGTCGAGTGCACACAAATAAAGTGTCTGCAACTAAACAAAACACAAGAAGTGTCTGCGAAAAGTATCTTTTTACAACTCCTTTTATCAACTTGCAATGTTGTGTGTCCAGGCCACCATTTATACTATAAATGTCGCAAGGCTATTTATGGCTCATTCTAGATATCAACCTAGGCTAGATATCAACCTCCTTGTAGGCATCATATCAAAGAAATACAACTAGGATCCACTTGATGTCACCCCCCCAGAAGAAGTTAAATATTGCGCCTGAATATATGCACTATTTACATACGCTACAGCGGAAATGGACGACACGCCATTTATTTAAATGAAATTAACTTCTGCTATACATATGTATGTATGGACATATGTATGTTTATACTAAACGTGAGCATACAAAATTTTGCTTGCATTGTCTTCTCTTCTATTTTCACTGCAATTTGAATTATTTTAATATCTATTGCAAAATTGTATACAGACAAGACTAAAAAGTAGAAAATAAATAAAATAAAAAATCCTTTTAATATATGTACATTGCTGTTATAAATGGACTGAAAATTAGAGAATAATACTTCTCAGTCCCATAGAACTTGTTTTGATAACTTTTGATGTTTAAATTTTAGCAAAAGTCATTATAAACCATTTATGAGATTGAAAATGAATGAATGAATGAATGCGTGGAGACCTGAACTGATATGAATGAATGTGGATATAAGAATAACGACCGCTTAAAATCGTTCTCAAATTTTTACTTTCTCTGTAGAAATTGTCGGTCTATGTTATGTAGTTTGACTATTGTCAATTAAATCTAATGCTTGTATTGCATTCTCTCCACGTTTTTCGTTTTCATCCTTATAAATGGTTTATAATGACTTTTGCTAAAATTTCAAAATCAAAAGTTATCAAAATAGATTCTGTGGGATTGAGAAATATTATTTTCTAAATTTTAGTCCATTTATAAAAGCGTTGTATATTAAACAGTTTTTTTAATTTTATTTAATTTGTTCTTGTGGTAAGCGGTAGGCGGTAGGCGTGCGTATGTACGGAGGTGAAAATGTAAATAGAGAAGAGCTATTTTATCTACTTTTTGGCTATTTTTCTTTGTTGAAAAAATTCAAAAACACGATGTTTAAAATTTGTTTAATCCTCTTCAAAATAATTTCAAATTAAAACTTTCTTTCTCACTTATCATACTTTTTCAATTAACTTATCCCCTGAACTCAATTTGAGATTTTAAACAGATGGAAACCCCTTACATGTATTTTTGAAATGAAGCCCTTTCAAAACCATTTCAATTCATACCAATCTAGAAAAATTATACGCATCCATTTTGAAATTGCCACCAACTATACTATAAAGTTTCTGGGACAGATTCATTACAGAAACGGATCATTGTTGCCACCAGGGAGCGAAGAGGAAACGTTTTTCAAATTTATTTCGTTGTGAGATTAACCGTTCTATGAAAGGCTGCACAATTAGAGAATTTCAAGAACTTCTTCACGGACATAATTATTTAAGACGGCAAACCCACCCGACAACCATAATCTTAGCCGATGAGCATACCATTGGAAATGGTAAACGTGAATTGTTGGTGAAAAGTTTGCCGGGTCTGCTGGTGTTATATAAGTAATTGACTTTAATTTTAAAACATTTGGCAACCCTTCACAACTTCAATATAATTCAAAACTTTCAAACTAAAGGTTTCTTAACAATATTTCGTTTGACAACCATATTTTAATTCTTCAGATGGATTGCGTATAATTAATTTAAATTTGACTTTTCAAACAGGTGGCAACCCTTTCCAAAATATATTTAAACTACAGCCTATTTAAGCCTCTTGGCATCAATTTTTTAATTTATTTTCAAATAAATAACTCCCTGAATTGAAGTTAAACTTATTTTTTTTAAAAGGTGGCAACCCTCATCCATGAGTAGATAATGATTTTATATATCTCCATACCAACTTCCAGTAATCTACAGTATGAAAAATTCCGTTTGCATGGGGGGTGCCACGCCCCCTTGTCTAATCGAGATTGTATCCAATATTTTAAGTTGGGCTAAATGACAAAATTTCAGGATATGCGTTTATGAAATAACTCACTAGAACTTGAAAGGAGATCTCCCTATATGAGGAATAAATGAGTACTCCCTTTGACCAGATTTCGGAGCAACAAGAGAGATTTGACGGTTTTGTGCTCCGTAACTGTTCGCTTAGGGGCGAAAAGCGATGTCTCCTAAGCGAACAATCCAGGAGTATTGCTTTTGATTGTTAGGGGAGCAATGCGCACCTCGTTAAAAGGAAATTTTGTGTTTTTCGAAAAAATTATCATAAAGCAAATAATACAAAAATATTTATGTAGTTTGGAAAATTTTGTGTATAAGAACGCAATTACTCAATTTGGACAGCCAAGATGGATTTAAATGAAAGTCCGTCGGTATGTATGAAAAGTTTGTTTAAGCTTATTGAATGTTATATTATTTAACGCAGAATGCATTTCAGATTTCGGGTAATGGGCGTCAGCTTTCGTGTTAGACCACCAACTTCCTATGTTCCTTATCTTCACCCGTCCTGTGCCGCTATCGGCACAACAAATCACACATCGCGTGTTAAACGGAGTATACAAAATTCCATGCTTATACACAGAACCATAGGGAGCAATGGGGGATAGTCGTATACTCCCAAGGAAGTACACACCTCAAAACCTCATATACATACAGATGTTAACATTCATATGACAGAGTAGCACGTTTTGTGAAAACCGCATTGCAAATATTTGCCTAACTCTTTAAAGTGCATACTTTTATACAATAATAAAACAGATGCAAATATTTCCCACGAACCTGAAGCGGACTTGAGTTTTTAAATAAATGAAAGCGTAGGTACGTAAGTACTTGCATGTACATAGATACTTTGCAGGAAATACACAAACAAAATGTTTGCGGTTGTACTCATAGCAGATTTTTTAGATTAAAATAAAAATACATTTTTATAGAGGAAGCCACGTGCCTCCGAGTTGTATACAGTTTTAATTTTTTACTTGCAATAATTAAAACTGAAAATGAAAATATGAATAAATGTAAAATAGAACATGGCAGGTGGAATTGCATATGAATATGAATTTAAATATGAATTTGAATATTAATATGAATACGAATGTGAGTATGAATACGAATGTGAATATGAATATGATAATGTAGAGGCTAATAAATAGGATATGATAACGAAGACTTTTAAATAAGAACAGTTAAATTTATTTACATTGCATAACTATTGACCAATTGCGGACGATAAATGCATATATATGAGATTTTCTTTTTTACATCGGACACCAAATTTGGTGTCACACTTTTGATTTACTTCAAGCTAAAATGTATTCGAGGAATTTTTTATTTATTATTATTTTTCTTCCGACAAATGATCTGTCAAAGTTTGGATTTTTTCGTGATTCTGACTAATCATGCGATTCTTCAAATCGTTATATCTTGGAGTCTGCTCATCCTAGAGACTTAAACTAAGACATTTGAGATATTTATCATAATTTGTGTGTAAGACGAAAAGCTTTTAGTTTGAAAATATTTTTAAGAGGGTTGCCACCTATTTGAATATCGTATTTAATTAATTTTTACATAAGTTATGCATATGAAATTTGTGTGTCAAGCGAAATAGTGTTAAGAAATCTTTGTTTTGACAACTTTTTAAGATATTTTTAAGGTGCCTTATGACGATTTTAATCGAATTTTAAAAACTATATGCAAAATTAAAGAGCTTGCCTTTAGCTTTTTTATCGGTGCAGGGTAATTTGAAATTAGAGATACCGTTCTATGCGATATTTTTCTGCACCCAGAAACGGCCGGACGGATGTAGATGAAATTAGGCACATGGATCGCTTATAACTTTGACTAAGATTTGGAAATTTTTTTAGGGTTTTGAAGAGAGTTGCCACCTGTTTAAAATGTTGAATTAAATTTTGTTCTGCGACATGCGGGTTCACTAATAATATAATAATTCGGGTAATAGGGATCTACACACAACTTAATTTTTTTAACAAAATATGTAGATTAATAGTGAGTCGATAAATGCTTGTATGGCTTTTTGTTGAAATATGTTGACAAAAATTTCAATGAAAACATTAATTAATTTATCGATTTTTTTAATAAATCCATCATAGGTATTTCTATAACAATTTCATAAACTTTGTCTTAAAACTAAAGGCTTTCATGTTACATACTTTGTTTGTAAAATGCAGCTTTTCTGGTTTCAAAGACTCGTTGGTGTTAAAAAAGCTAAGAAAAATAACACTCCCTCTGAACTTACCATTTAAGAAAATGCAGTTATGCGTATCAGTCTTAAATTATTGCACTATTAGTTATATTTTATGAGCATTATCTCTCAGTTAGCCAAGCTATGCACCTTTGAAACCAGCTATTGTCCTTAGCGTGCAGCAGCATGCTTGCATTTTTGTGAAGGCCAAGTGCATATTCCTTCTTCTGGGAAGACTTATTGTTGACAAAGCACACGACACCGATTGTACTCTTGGGGAAGATAACGCTTCAAAACACAAATAAGCTGTGAGAAATTTATGCACTTCAGCTGGCAAGCTGGCGAAAGCATGCAGAGCTTTGTCATTGATCGAATATGCGAGATGAATGAAAGAAGACTGGATAAAAGTATGGATAAGAAATGTAGTGGCCACAATAAATATCCCCGCTCACTCACCGCCCTTACGCAATTTGCTGAGAGGTATTCCAGTTTTCATTCGTGTCACTAGAAACGTAAGATTTTATTTTTTACTTTTATGCTTCCTTTCTGCATTCATCATATCTGGTGCTACTGTTTTGCGCATCGAAGTTATGTTGCTTGTTATTATCGGTCTCAATGTTTTTGTTGTTTTCGTACAACTGCGTTGCATTATTGCCATTTTTCAAGCGTCAAATACAATCAAAAGTCCAACACGTTGACGTTTAGTAGCTGTATATTTTCAGAGAACAAAAGAAGTGGGGGCATCTACCCAGCTACTGGACCACCGCCATTGCATATTCACCGGTTGATGTACAATTTATCAAGTTGGCAGGATAATAAATGCAGATTGTCGCATTCACAAGTACTTACTTACACTCAACGGCATACGCTTACGAGTGGACAACAACAGACTCAAGCACATGACTGACCAACGAGCACAACAGATAATAGTCAGGGCTGCCAACTCTACTTAACTATGAAGTGCCATATGAGTAAAAAATAGGACAAACAAGTAAGAGCAGCGCTGTCTTCGGCTATGCCGAAGGCTTCATACCTTTCATGAACATCTGCAAATTTTAGTTTGACAGATTACTGATTTTGAATACATCTGCATACATCGATAGAGGAGTTACATACTTATATAAAAAATCGCAGCTAAACAATCAGACGTATGGAAGATATACTTTATATGGTACCAATCTAAGTGATTTTCACTGCTATGTGATCGGTATGTAAACCGGTAACACAATTTATTGGGTTTAGTTTCCTACATAAAGGAGATATATGGCAAAAACTGGTATCTGAACAATCAGTGCTATAGGAGATAAAGCTTATACAGCATAGATTTTGACGGTTTTCTCAGTAGACTTTGTATTATTATTTATAAAATATCTTACGAAATTTATCAGTTTTAGCTGTTCAAATAAAGGAGTTTTACAGTAAAATCCCATATCTGATCTGAACGGAAGATATATTTTGTAGTCACCCGATCCTTGTTATTTTCACTGTAAGTATTCTGTTAATAATGAGTGAAAATGGTGCGAAATTTCATGTTCCTAGCTGCATAAATGGAGGAGATATGATAAAAGACCTCATATCTGAACAATCAGTTGTATTTGGGCTGCAGGTTATAGTGACCCGATCTTCGTTATTTTCACTGTAAGTCTTCTACTGATAATGAGTGACCACAGTGCAAAATTTCATGTGCCTAGCTACATAAATGGATGAATTATAACGAAAAATCTCATATCTGAACAATCAGTTGTATGGGAGCTATAGGTATAGTTATCCGATCTTTTTAATTTTCACTGTAAGTTTTCTGTTGATAATTATTGAAAACAGTGCGGAATTTCCTGTTCCCAGCTATATAAATGGAGGAGTTATAACGAAAAATTTTATATCTGAACAATCAGTTGTATGGGAGCTATAGGTTATAGTGAACCGATCTTTGTAATTTTCACCGTAAGCATTCTGTTGATAATGGGTGCAAGTGCTGCAAAATTTCATTTTCGTAGCTGCATAAGTGAAGAAGTTATAACGAAAAATCTCATATCTGAACAATCAGTTGTATGGGAGCTATATGTTATAGTGGTCCGATTCTTCCGGTTCCGACAAATGATTAATACATTATAAAAATACACCCACCTACCAAATTTTATCCGGATATCTAGAAAACTAAGAGACTAGATTGCATACAAACAGACAGACAGACGGACAGACGGACAGACGGACATGGATAAATCAACTCAGCTCGACGTTCTGATCATATAAGTATACATTTTAATGGGTCTATCTCTTTTTGTTCTGGTACTTACAAACATCGGACCAAAGTTATAATACCATTTCATGCTCATGAAAGGTATAAAAAGTGCCAAAATGTGCCAAAAATAAAAAGGTGCATTTTTTTTTAGTTCTTCCCATTTAGCATTAAAATTAGAAACACATTCCTAAAACAAAAGTCCAATGCCAAAGTAAGATAAAGCAGTATAGAAATGAGAAAATTTTAGTAGAGAAAAACAAGTTCGCGCAAAGGATTTCACAAACAATTTATTGAAATTTTACTATTGACACTTTGTGCCAAATTGATGAAACAATTGCCATTTGGAGTAAAATAGGGAAAAAAATTGCACAGTTTGAGCCAAGTTGGCAGCCCAGATAATAGTCGAAAGCAGTTGTGGTAAATCACATCTGCTGGAGTGAGAGAGAGAGAGCGAATGCTGGCCTTTTATTTAGTGGGTGGCGCAATTTTGAGGTTTATGCGCCGCATGTGCTTTTGTGAACTGTGCTGTGTTTTAGGCTACAAGAGCAATAGCTGCAGAAAAATAATACTTAAATAAGTGGGAGCAAACAATTAAAAGTTCTTAAAATGACAGGCCAACACATTTTGGCTGCAAAGGTGTCAAGTAACTTTGGTCGACATGTCGTTTGAGCAATATAAATTTTGAGATGAAAAAAGAACAACGAAGATGATTTCGAAATGTGTTGCACAGATTTTTTACTCAGGCTGCAAAGATGTGCAATGTTGAAAAAGTTGTTGGCGTACTTATTTGTATGAATTTAATGTTAGGTTTGGAAATAAACGTGTATAACAGTCTAAAACTTGACTATGCCATTTTAAGGTTTTGATTTTGAGTGAGAACAAGAATTGAAAAAAGTCTAATGTTTAGTACTGTTTAATTCATTTGAAAAATTATAAGTCACTCCAAAATTGCAGAGAATTTGAAAAATGGTAAAAAGGATTGCGAGAATTTTCTCCTATGGTTAAATAAATTGCGTGTGAAATTACTCGGATGGAAATAACTCTGTAGCCCCCGACAAGGAAAACTATCGAGGCGCTAGACACAAAGACGGTGTCCACTCTCTAAGAAGATAAACTTGCTTCAGGATAACCTATCCTGTGCCCGTCAAGGTTACCCTTTTAATGCGGACGTAAACGTACTAGAAAAAAAGGGCATTGCCTAGAGAACTTCCGTACAGATAGTATCTGGTTGCTATGATCCATTAATTAGCTTCTAATATATGCTAGAGGCATCAATCAAGTGCCAGATGGGATGATCTTTGTTTTGACTACCCACAGATAAGGCTTTCAGAGCATGATGTTGATCTGCTTAACTCGGATCGCAGAGGCAGTGAATGAAATAGAATGGAATTGTAGGTGATGGGAAAAACCGAAATCTAATTTTCCAAGCACGCAGGCACTATGGACATTCGTACTTAAGGCCTAGGGAGAGGATCTAAAGACAGGGAAAGACAGGCGAGGAGAGAATATATGGCTGCTCTGCAATCGTACCAGACTCCTCGGCGGATAAAGTGTTCGTTAATATCTTCATCTTCTAAACAAGATGGAAATCGGAGATCGTCCATGATGCCTATGGTGGCTTTATGTCGGCCCCATGGTCTGTGCTCCATAACCAGTCCTATCAGGGCTCATTTATTACTCCTTATCTTGGAAACCCTTGATTGTTTTGTAGGTGTTAACACTACATCAACGGCACTATGAGTTTTATTAAAGAGATCCTTGATGTACCAGATGTTCCCGCTACGATTGGCCCTTAAGTTTGCTCATATCCAATTTGGCGCTCCAAACAACCGTAGGTCACCAATTCATCAGCCAGTTGGTTGCCTTGAAAAAAAAACAGTATCTTGGCACCCATTCAAATTCAAGCTTATTTCAGCTTTGAACAAAGTTCAGCCTTGCATTCCTTGACTTGTATTCATTGACTAAATGTTTGCATAGACTTCCAATTGAAAGAAAAAGTGACCTTTTAATGCCTATGAAAAATAGAAATATGTAGTTCTCTGCTCCGTGTTAGGGTTCAATAGTTGCTCTGATCAGAAGAGTCTAAAGTAGCCTACCTTCCCAATTATGCTCCTGGGGCGATCAACAGTAATTGTAGCTCTACGAAATTTACAAACTTAGTCCTTAGTTATAGCAAATCTCTGTTATTCCGAAGCCCGGAGCCGATTTTCTTAGAAATATTTGGGTAAGTTTTTACGCTGTTTGCTTTCTAGTTGAGTTTTTGATCTCGACCCCATGTTAAACAATAAATATATCATATATCGCCTTCTGCAGAGCTTTGACAGTCATTATTTTACCTACACTGAGTATTTTACATCGTCGGCCACAGTGACTGAGTGGGTGGGTAGAGAGGTACGCACTACCACCATGTAGGACCTAGCCCATAGCAACATAGAAATTAAAAAAAAAATCTAACAGTAGTCTCCCCTCTGCAGATAGTGGCGAACCTGCGAGCGGTTTTTTGCTATAAAAATCTGCTCATAAAGTCCATTTAATATCTTAGGAGTTTTGCACTTCATTAGTTAACTTATCTTTTGATTAGCCTTACGACCTGCTCCATAAAAAAGGTTTCATTAAAATTTTTTATAGCGGTAGAGTATTGTGAAAAGCATAGCGATACCCTAAATATTAAACCATTCAAATAAGATTTAAAAATGGTGATGTAATGTTGAACGATTTTCCGTCATCCCTTGTCAAATTTTGTTTGGAAACACCAACAACGAAAATGAGAATTTAAAAATGGCACCAATATATAAAATAGTTGCTAGTTTTTTTAATAAAAAACTCAACAATTCTCATCACCAATGGCGAGTTCACGGCCTGCATCATATACAAATTTACAGCTTGTACTTTTAATATTATTTTTATAGCAGAAAAGTTTTCATTTGGAATTTCATTTCATTTAAGTTCCGGTGTGCATTTTCACTATCTCCTTTTATTAGTTGCATGCTGGAGAAAAAAATCTAACGTTTGCATGCTGCATTGTTTCCAGCCTTTTGCCGTTTTGCTGACTTTTTCTGATTTGTTTACTTTTTTGTGAGTTTTTTCGTATAATTTTGTTTGCTCTATTTTGTAGGTCAATATGCAAGCTGCGGCTGACATGGCTATTGTGCTACTTTTCCCACAAATTTTTTCCATTTGTGAATACCGCTGGGCAATACTGGCGCGCACAAATACAAATGCAAATATGTACAAAATGTTGCGAGTACAGTAGAAAAAGAACAAAGAATACTAAAGCCAAAGCGCATTGATTGCAAAACAAATTGCACTTTTTCACTCTATATTATGCTGGCAGCAATTGAGTAGTTCTGGTGCAAATGATCATTTGATCTGATTTGGATATGGAGTGGTAAGTATTTTTCTGTTGTTTTGACAATACTTTTTATTTCTAAACAAATATGTATTCTTTTTATGTGTTAAGAAATTTTTGTATACTATGTAGAAACTCCCAGCTAGAAATTGGAAATAAATTTATGGTCGTTTGAAATTTTGCCATAAATATATATTTTTTTTTGAAAATTGGACATCCATTTTTGCTTAATTAGAAGATATCTAAAATAATTTTTCGGTCATTAATCCTGGACATAAATTCCGACTTTACTTTGCACATGCAATTTTGGACCACCCTAATGTAGATTGTACCGTACCCTAACGTACAAAAAAAAAAAAATCCGAAAAACCGATAAAAACCCAACTTATCCCTCATCATCGCTGTAGTTGGTTGAGTGTTTTTAATTTTATGGCATCTTTTAAAATCTAACACACAATAGTCTTTAACGTCACCGCGTTTGATTGATAAGGGTTAAGCATGCAAATAATAACAATGGTCTTGAAGTAGCGATAATTTAGCGGTGTATACACACACGTAATAGGATACGACGGTTATAAAAAGGTGCTGAAGCGAAAAAGAGAAATGCTCAACGAAATTACTTAGTGTATCCTTACAAGGCACAGTAAGCGAGAGATGTATTGCAAGTTTTAGGGGAAGGTGGAAAAACAAAATGATGCATGTTATGAATTTGATGCCCTCTTGCAAGTAACTAAGCGGTTATTGCTTGACGAAGGAAACTTTAATTGCCTATAAACTTTGGAAAGTATTAAATCAATCAAAATCAATTAACCGATGCTAATAGAGATTTTGTATTTACATAAATTTTTCTTAATAATAAGCTAAGTGTTGGCGTATCTAGTAAAGAAATTGTTTCTCGTATCGGACAAAGTTATATACATTGGTAAAGTTAACGTTTAAGTACAAACGTGTGGAAATTAAAAACTTAGCATAATGGAGACGAAAATAAAATTATTAATATATTTGTACTTTTCGATATATCCCCCATTAAGTTAGGCTTGGACATTTTTAAGATATTTTGAATAGTTTATTTATACCATCAAAATTAAAAAAAAAAATTTTATCTAAGTACACATACCTTCAAAATGTACAGAAATGAGCGACTCTACTTCCGTCCATTTCGGTTTCTTCATCCTAAATATATGAAGCGGTATTTTAATGTTTCCAGACCACACTTGTGTAGAAAAGTTAAATATTGCAGAGTTTCTTTTCAATACAGTGCCATTTTCGCGCAGAAAAGCCAATTTTAATTTAATTTTCATGTTATTTTTCCCAACATATTTTAATGCCTACTTCTTTGGTATCGACTACCGTGTAGCAGCTGAACGGCAAAAAAACAGGGCCTAAAATATTTTGCAGCTGCCTGGTATTTCTAGGTAAACACATCGACGTATGCCATTTAACGGCTATGTCCATCAGTGAGCAAGCGATTCGCTTTACTTATACATATATTTATATGTAAAGTCGGTTCCTGGAATCACCGCAAGAAGAATTGAGCCATAAGGAGCCAAACTCATAAAAGCCATTTTTAATAGAAGGAATAGCAAAGCCTTAAACCGTACCCCATATAACATAAGCAATCGATAACAATATCCGTAAATTCATTAAGATTGTTTATCGAAACATAAGTCGATAACAACATCGAAAAAAGTAGTTAAATCTAGAACAACTTGTCGATAACAAGATCAAACGATATAAATAATTTCCAAAAATGTGTTTATTAATGTGTATATGGGTAATATTGTTAAAAACAGGGACCAAAAATGACCGGTAAACATATTTTTTTAGAACATTGCAAAATCGTAATTTTTTTGATTTTTGTTTTTCTGATTAAGAATCATCGTTAGATTTGAATTTTTGCAGTCATCGCTTATTTGGGATTTTTGTATTTTTCGATAAAAAAAAATCGTTTTTCGTATCATTCATGACTGCGTTTTTGAAACCGATGTATGTCTTTTATGAGCTAAAACCTGAAATAAAAATCAAAAATTTATCTAAGAAATAAAAATCCAAAAATAACGATGATTTTTCATCGAATAAATAAAAATAATAAAATAAAGCTTATAGCTGATCGAAAAAATAAAAATCCTATTTTGAAAGTTAAATTTTGATTTTTCTTATAAGTTTTCCCAAATTTTCTTTATCTTTTTTGTTATTTAATTTTAGTTATTTTTTTATAAAAATATAGTCCATTCCATAACAAAAGCCGTTTAAATCCAAGCTTCAAACTTTGTGCAATATTAAAAAAAAATTAAACTTTCTTAAAAATTTCGTGCTCTTTAATTAGATTTTCTGGAAAAATTTTGAGTATAAAGTTTGGAGCCCACTCAATTTCAGTATAAAAAAGTGCAAGTTTCAAGTAGCTTACAATACCGTGGAACATTTTTAATACTGATGTTTTATAATAATTTTTAAATGCCAGTGCTTCGCGTTGCCGAATGATATCACCGTTAAACTCTTTTTAAGTTAACAGATCACGTCTCTAGTTATAGTAAATTATATTGCCTTATAAGTAACAAACAAGTTTCATTTCGTTAACATGAATTTGTTGCGACACTGATAAAGCGCTCTTAGTTACTCGAGTGTTGCATGTACAAAATATTACTCATACACCATGTAGCACGCTGCGTTAGTGGTGCTTTAGGCAATAAAGTTTACTTAAGTTTACTTATACGTACATATTTACGTATGTACATACATACATATATTCTACCCACTTTACTTTATTATTATCAAACACTTTATCACCAGTTATTTAGTTTGTTATGCTTCATGTTGTTGGCACTTTGTTTAATGTTTTTGTTTGCTTTTTTGCTTATTTCGTTGATGTTTACCTACCGCGCGCCCGTTAGTTAAAAAACCATGTACAAACATGTGTTACTCAACGAAACATGCTGGCTGTATAAAGTGGCGCCATACCCGCTGTACCCGTAATGTAATGTAATGTAATCGACGTGCAAAATGGCACACTAAACAAGTTTTGAAAAAATTTTGCAGCACTGCGCTCTATGCCGTGTCACAGTATTACTCTGCAGTTGTACATACAGATGTATGCATGTATATTTCTATGTATTGCAACGTGCACTTCTGTACCCACAAATTTCATAGCACTGCCTTTATTTGCCCTGGTCACTCGTTGCTGTTGCTGTTGCTGTTTATGTGGGCGTAGGTGTGTGTACGTTTTGGCCGCATGCTTGTCACGTTTCAATTGTTTCAGATTAGAGACGCGTGTCCGAACACCTAATGATGCTATAAAATGTTATAAAATGATGTACATATACCAACAATAACAACTGATCAGCACATTCAGTTCATTTATTTGCAATGCTGGCTATAGTTGTGCGCGCCAACTATTTTATGGTGCTGTAAAACAGTAAAATAAATAAATAAATATGTTAACTATCGACTAAGTGTTTTATGCAGCGGCCGTAACCATAAACATATTCAAATTTGTAAACTATATTATCATAATTGTATGCGATAGGTGAATTGAGTTAAATTTTATTGAATAGAACTGGTTCGCATACAAATTTATTTTGCCACCACTCCAACTGATTCCTGTGAAAATTGATTTTATCAATTCGAATATGAGTCAATGTTCTTTCTTCGTGCATCAGCGGTCTTCTATATATGAGCAAATCCTACGAGTTGTTGTTTTTTTAATGTCACTCTCTTCACTCGGCAGAGAAACAAACGCAGGAGCATTCTTCTTGCATATATCGAGCCCAAACCGCCAAAATAACATGAGCGACATTTTTTTTTTTAATTTTCTTTTTGAAGCGAAAATGGATTTAGATGCTCTAGAAATAGAATAGAAATATCAGTTACGTTATTTTGGCTGTTAGGAGTCCCATAAACAAGTACAATAAAAAATAAATCAAGTATTTAACAGTTTTAGCCTTAAAACGTTTTGTCAGGCGAAAAAGTACCGAAATTGCTAACTTCTTTATTGTCACTCGAAAAAATCATAATTCTCTTATTTTTAATAACTCCGAAAAGTTTTAAAATGTAATGCTCATATTAGAGGCAAGGGAAGTTGCCATCAAATACAGCATATTAGTGAAGTTTCAAGCGCGTGCCACCAAATTCAAAAAATTGAAGCTTGCGAAATATCTGTCGCGGCTATTTTGTTATTTTTGAAATTTAGCAATTTTTTTATTTTAAAAGTTTAAGATACTTAAAAATGTTAACGTTAAGCGGTAGAAATGTTCTTCTGTCCAACACTAACCAATCTGGAGTAATAAAACTAGTGTGCCACCAAATGAAAGAAAAAACAAGTAAGAGCAGCGCTGTCTTCGGCTATGCCGAAGGCTTCATACCTTTCATGAACATCTGCAAATTTTACTTTGACAGATTACTGCTTTTGAATACATCTGCATACATCGATAGAGGAGTTACATACTTATATAAAAAATCGCATCTAAACAATCAGAGGTATGGAAGATATACTTTATATGGCACCAATCTAAGTGATTTTCACTGCTATGTGATCGGTATGTAAACCGGTAACACAATTTATTGGGATTAGTTTCCTACATAAAGGAGATATATGGCAAAAACTGGTATCTGAACAATCAGTGCTATAGGAGATAAAGCTTATACAGCATCGATTTTGACGATTTTCTCAATAGACTTTGTATTATTATTTATAAAATATCGTACGAAATTTATCGGTTTTAGCTGTTCAAATAAAGGAGTTTTACAGTAATATCCCATATTTGAACAATCAGATGTATGGAAGATATATGTCGTAGTTATCCGATCCTTGTTATTTTCACTGTAAGTATTTTGTTAATAATGAGTGAAAATGGTGCGAAATATCATGTTCCTAGCTGCATAAATGGAGGAGTTATGATAAAAGACCTCATATCTGAACAATCAGTTGTATGGGGGCTGCAGGTTATAGTGACCCGATCTTTGTTATTTGCACTGTAAGTCTTCTGTTGATAATGAGTGAAAACAGCGCGAAATTTCATGGTCCTAGCTACATAAATGGATGAATTATAACGAAAAATCTCATATCTGAACAATCAGTTGTATGGGAGCTATAGGTTATAGCTACCCGATCTTTTTAATTTTCACTCTAAGTTTTCTGTAGATAATTATTGGAAACAGTGCGGAATTTCATGTTCCTAGCTATATAAATTGAGGAGTTATAACGAAAAATTTTATATCTGAACAATCAGTTGTATGGGAGCTATAGGTTATAGTGACCCGATCTTTGTAATTTTCACTGTAAGTATTCTGTTGATAATGGGTGCACGTATTGCAAAATTTCATGTTCGTAGCTGCATAAATGGAGAAGTTATAACGAAAAATCTCATATCTGAACAATCAGTTGTATGGGAGCTATATGTTATAGTGGTCCGATTCTTCCGGTTCCGACAATTGATTAATACATTTTAAAAATACACTCACCTACGAAATTTGATCCGGATATCTCGAAAACTGAGGGACTAGATTGCATACAAACAGACGGACAGACGGACAGACGGGCAGACGGACATGGCTAAATCAGCTCAGCTCGACGTTCTGATCATATAAGTATACCTTTTCATGGGTCTATCTCTTTTTGTTCAAGTACTTACAAACATCGGACCAAAGTTATAATACCATTTCATGCTCATGAAAGGTATAAAAATATGTATATTGGTTATAAGATGACGATGATTTGCGAAACAAAAATTCCAATATAAATGTAATACACGCTAATATTTAATTACTTTTAAATAATATGACTTTTAAGTTAAAGCGTGCGAGTAAACGTGTTAGCTGGGTGTGCATGATGTTACGAGTTGTTATTTTGAATGTGTTTAGTATATCCTTTTTAAGTTCTCATTTAAATATTATTTCGCGATGGACTCTAGTTCTTTATACAAAACTGAAGATAATGCATATGCTAGTGTAGGTATACCACCACTTTCGAACAAAAACGCGTTTTTTGCTGATATGTATATTAAAAACGAAACGATACATTTATAACTAACAATTTTAAAGGAAATCGTGCATACGTAGTTCTGGAAGATGTTCCTTACAACGCCCATGTCCAGTGAGAGGGTTACGGACTTGTTGCCTACAGATTCAGCCTCTGCGGTTCGTATTAGCACTCAGTTCTTTAATTGTGAGCAGTTGACCTGCAATGAAAGAGCTTCGCAAAAAAAATTATATGACGATCGCAGGCGTTACGAATTTGTAGGCCTCGCAATTGCTCGATAACATTCAGATACTTACCAGGAATCGGAGAAGAAGCTCGTCCAAACACCAAAGTGTGAGCACCAAATTTTAATGTTTCATACTAGGATTCAGAAGAATATTTATTTGTCGTTGAAATCTCTTCAAGATCATACCATAAAGCTTTTATGGACCGGTAATGATCGATTTTTTTTTATCAAGACCATGTATTGAAATGTATCAGGGTTTTCATCGATATTGTTACCACAACTATTTTCGATGCAAAAATCGATTAATTGGAAAAAGGCTTTTAGGATGAGGAAATATTTTCTATGTTGCAACAAAACGTATTCATTTTAAGCTGGAGATCCAGCTTAAGACAGTAAATTTTCTTTTGATAAAAAAATATACGCGCAAACTTTTGCTTGAGAGGTGGAAACGGGTTTAAGAAATTTTGACAGAATACAAAATAAATGCATCTCTATGTATGTAGCTAGGTACCACATATTTTTCTAATACATTCTTTACGATGTTGCCACTATGGATAATTTTTTTTTGGGTTATCGATTTACATATTTATCGATACATTTATCGACTTTGTTATCAATATATTTATACGCCTATAAATGAATTTTCCTCCTAGCTCCATTGAGAATATTCTGGCACCCCGTTTCAAGGAAGGTGAATGATGTGCTAAAAAATCCATGATAAATAATGAAAGTTCAGAATGCTTGTCAAGCTATAATAAACGAGAGTAAATGAATTGTTCATGAAAAAATTCAAAATTTAATATATCGCGGAAATGTGCCATTATTCAATGCGATTAATATAGCAAGTATATCATTCAATTTATTTTTCGTATAAAAACGCACAGATGCGTGTGCTTACACGCCTGGACGAATTTTCGTGAAGCATTTCGTTGAAATTTGCGCTTTTCGAGCACACACATACATAATATACATGTGTGTAAATTACTACAGTTTTTATAACTGTTGTTGTAATTGTGAAAATGTTAAGTTTGTCTGCCGTTGATTTTATCGCCGCATTGCATAGTCTGCTTATTTCAGTATAATTTGTATAGTTGAGTGTGTAGCACTACGCTGCCTTGCAATCTACATACATGGCTGGCAATAGCTGTTGCCAGCTCATAAGCTACAAACGCGGTGAAGCATCAACACCACCACTAGTGGCGCTTGCAACAATTTTAATTTCTGCCATTATAATATGAACATATTATCTTTATTATCCAAATGCCTAGAAGCAGAGACACAGAAGTGCAGTGTAAGGAAAACAATGCGCCACGCGAAAGTGTTGCAAATGACTTGAGTAATTATTACTGTTGTTTTTTTTATTTCTCATTTTCCGCGCCTGTGCGCTTCCTGCGTCAAGCTTAATTTTTGATGTCATAAATGCATATTCTGCAACTGACATCCTACTAAGCTGACGAAATATGGCAAGCTGTACGTGTAGCTGTGTAGAGTAGAGAATTACATACTTTATAATAAGTGCATGTTTACAATTTATGGCTGCTTTGTTTGCAGTTTGCCGTTCCCAGTTACTTGTTATTTTCCTGTTGTTAGTTAGTTATTTAGTTTTGTAATTTGCTTGCCCGCAATGCTGCAGCAACTTTCGTCTTAACTAATTAACAAACAAAGCAGTGAACGTGCAACATGTTGTAGTTGCTGCTTGTTTATGCAGCGCTTTCGGCTGAGGTGCACCACCAACATTGGCATGAGGAGCGGGATACGCGCGAAAAGTGTGGAGTTGATAAATGAAAGCGTAGAGGTTAGATGCGTGCATTTTACAGGCAGCGCTCTGACTTTATGTTTGCTAGGGTCAAGCACCGCTTCATGTCAGTTAAGTGCCAGATCATTTTCAGCAATTGCCAGCAAATTTGCACAAAGCTTTTGCTGTGTTGTTAGCTTTTTGCACAAATGTACATATATGCTACTTGTGCATACATACGTACATACGAATGAAAAGTTTGGGTAATAAAACTGTACAAATAATTGAAGAACTAGCTTTTGCTTGCGACATCGCAAGCATTATGTACGGTTTATATATTCGGGTCATTCCATAAATTATTTACACCTCAACATTTTTTTTTTGCGATGAAATATATTTTTTTTTTACATTCTTTAGCGAAATAAGAAGACACCTGCTTTTTTTAATTCGTCATGATATTCGAAAATCTCGAAATTTTGAACTCACGTAGAAGTATCTTTTTTCTAATTGTTTGCAGTTAATAAACTATTTGTCGGAGAAAATCAGTTGAGGTATCAAAATGTGCGTAACTACCTCGGCTTTCCATGAAAGTATGACGTAGATTAAAATTAAAAAAATGTTTGCATTAAAAAATAGCATTTTTTCAAGTTTTTTTTTGTATTAACTTCCCCGTGAGTTAAAAATTTCGGAAATTTTTTCTCTCAAAAGCAAAAACTTTGTGGCTATATTTTACTTTACAATACTTTTAACTGTTCTTAAAAGATCCTTAAACTGTTTTATGGAAACATATACGAATCCTTGAACCAAAATATTTTATTTGCAAACTCTAAATTAAGAATAAATATATAATAATATATAAATTGAATTAGAAGTCGTTTAACATCCTTTTTTTAAAATCAAAAATTTGTATGTTTCAGAAAACCCCTTCCTGAAAATTTCAGGATATTTTAAGATCAGTTGGAGGTGTTTCATAAAGATAAAACGTACACTAAAATGTTTGTAAGTTTGGATTATTGGACTATTTCAAAGCTATAGGTTATAATTCGCTGAGACCTATCAAAGGGAAGAAATGAACTCTGCATTTGCGAGTATCTTACAATTGTTCGTAGGCAGCTGAGGTCGGCAGTAGTACAAGATTTTTGACTGGTAGCCAGACAAGGGCGAGTTTCTCTTGAAAAATGTAGTTCTACTTGCTCTTTATTAAGTGATATTTTTTTGTCTCCCTATACCTACTCGAGCGCCTTAGCGTATTTTCCAGATATTGGGGATATATCCTGGTTGCCGTAATATTCTAGAATCTTGCTGGCCATATACTTGTCTCAATGAACCATTCCGCCTGGCGAATTCTGCCGTTTATGTATAACTGAAGGCCTTTTAGATGAAGTATTCGAAAGTCCCATGAAGCTAGGGTCATGAACCCTATTAGTATTGGCTATCCCAAACAGCAACCTCCTAAACCAAGCCGATGAAAATTTTACCTTTGAGTGTACCTTCCGTAGCCTACTTTTAATAGAAACTCCCAAGTAGGTCGGTTCTGACTTTATTTTCCTCCTAGTGATGACGGAAAGCGGGACACGTTTTTAATTTGTCGAGTCCAACACGCCTACAGCGACAGGAACTTTTTCGGGAACTGTTGGAATTTTTACGCAACTTCATTGACTTTGTTCGGATTTCCAAGATTGTAAGTGTGTGGTTTCTCTCAAATTTTCGGGATTGTTTCAGGGGTTGTCTTGAATTTCTCGAACATTTTTGTTATGGTACTTGGTTTACTTTTCAGGATTGATTCGTCATCTTTAAAGTTTAAAATTACGTCAAATTTGTTGCATTCTTTAACACTTTTAAGCTACCCGTCAAACTAAAATATCTATTGAATAGAAGAATGTAATACATACCTCGTAAAAGTCTCTAAATAATGAAATATCAACAATATTTCCAAGAAGTTGTATATGTGCATTTCATTGATTCCATTAGACAGTTTCCAAGAGAAAGTCAACATTTCCCAACGCCTTAGCCGTTAGTATCAGTCAATCGTAGCTCAACTCCGCTCCACTTAACGCACTCTCAGCATTCACATTTAACGTAACTGAGCTGTGATCCGCTTAACAAATAACGTAACCTGTTGAGTGGCTGCCAAGCTGTAAATACACTTTTCACTCTCATCAACTATGTATGTATTTAAGCGCTGTTTTATAATACATACTATTTTTTTCACATCACTCACTTTTGTAATAATAAGCGTTACAAACGCTAGCAACGGCAACTGCTGACAATGCATTGCGTTCTCATACGCTTTCCTGCCACATTTATCAGGAAGTTTACTTTCACAAACAAGTAAAAAAAAAGAACGCCTTGACTTGTTGTTGTTTCGATTTTAAATTTCATTTTACTTACGCCCGAAATTCGCCTTTGCGTTTATTTAAACAAAAAAATTTTTTTTGCTGCCATTTCCTCTTTGGTTTGCCGTTGCACTGTAGCAATGCATCAAGGCTGCATGTAACACACAGCCAATTCAACTCATTTCTGCTGTCGACGCGCTACGTTGCACACTTTAAAGTGTTACAATGGCACTCCAGCAACACACTACAATAATAACTTACATGGGCTGTGTGCTTGTCAGCGCTGCTGGGGTACAACGGGGCGTATGAGTGTCGCGAAATTGCGCGCGATAGGGTCACATAGCAGTGACAAGCGAACGGGGGTACCCGTTGTTCTAGGGGCTGTGTAAGTGTGCGTGTGTGTGCTGGTGTATTGAAGCGTAGGCGTTGTTGCTGGGCAGGTCATGTAAAGTGCTTTTTATTGAAAAATAAATAAATACAATTGGCGCTGGCGAAGGGAGTTCTGCTATGCACTCAATATTCAATATTGCATTCGATATGCGTATGAAATGCAAAAAGTATCTGATTTTTATGCCTGCCAATTTATTTGTGCAGGCGTCCATGCAAATGTGTGAATGAGTAATTTCAATAAAAATATATGATTTTACAGGGAACAGGATTAGGGATTTTATAGTTTAATTGCTATAGAAGAGAAGATGAGTCGCCGTTTTTGAATTACCAAGAATGCCCAATTTTTAAACAATACAATTTCTATCGTTACCTAAGGATAATTTTCAATTTTAAATTACCAAAAAAAAATATACTGTTTTCAAATTACTATGTATAGGTTTTAAACTTCCAAAATTCTATATTCGCGTTTTACACGACCAAAAATTCATGGCCAGTTTTTTTCATATTTTTAATAAGCTAAAAATTATATCCAGTTGGCAATTTTCTAAAGATTTATGTCAAAATGTTAAATTAGCAAGTAAAACGTGTCCAGGTTTTAATGTAGAAAAATTTTATGTCTGGGTTTGAATTGGCCGAATATTCATGTCCACTTATAAAGACCGAACACATGTGTCCAGCGCTTGATTAGCAACAAATTGTTTCCGGTGTTTTTATGTGTAATTATTAAATTACTAAAAATTATGTCCAGTTTTTTAATTAACAAAAATTACCAAAAATTGGTGCTTAGTTTGCAAACGTCAAAAACGCATGTTCACTCTTTTAAATAACCGAAAAATTATATCCTGATTTCAAACTACCTAAGTCCAGGTTTTTAGCTACCGAAATTTTTTTTTGGGGTTTAAAATTGCCAAAAATTTATGTCCAGTGTTTTATAACCCAAAATGTGTATCCAGTTAAAAAAAAAACAAATTTTTATGTCCAAATACTTAATTAGCTAAAAATTATGTCCAGTTTTTAAATCAACAAAAATCGATGGCCGAAATTACCAAAAATGATGTCCAGCATATAAATTATCAAAAATTTGTTTAGTTTCTAAAGGTACAAAACTGCATGGTCACTTTTTTAGAATCCAAAATTTTATGTTTACCGGATTGACACCTTCACAAAGCGTGTGTGCAATTTTTAATTCGCAATAAATTTATAACTAGTATTCAAATAAGTACTTATATTAAGAAAAAATACCTATGAATGCAGTTAAGAATTCGTTAATTAACTATTGGTAGGTACATTTGCAATATTAGTTAAAATCACTTTATTTTAAAGACTAATATCGAAATATTTTTGCTATATTTTTTCGATATTATTATCGATAACTAAATGTGGATCAATCCTTGTCAAATCGACCAACGGTCGGAATCGATCGTTTTTATTTTGGATGAATTTTGGTCATTTATCATTTATTTGGTTATTTATCATTTAACGAAAATCTGTCCGAAAAATTTTTCCGAAACTTAAAAATTTCACAATATCCCTTATTTTGCAAGCGCATTTTTTTAATAAAAAATTATATAATAAAGAATTTGAGAAAAAACAGAATTCTCAAATTAAAAAAAATCGTAAAAGCAACAACTTATAAAAATTGTTGGCTAAACTTTTTATACAATACCATTAACTGTTCTTAAAACATTCTTAAATTTGGTGTGTATTTAGAGATATGAATTTTCAAACTTTGAAACAATTGGTTTTGCAAACTCAAATTTAAAAATAAATATAAATTAAATAAAAATGTTTAACAGAACTTCATTTTGACTTTTCAATAATTTTTTATAAGTTTGAAAATTCATATCTCTAATAAAAATACCTTTTTGAGAATTTCAGGATCTTTTACGCTCATTTGGAGGTGTTTCATAAAAACAAAATAGCCCAAGATATTTATACGATTTTTTTAATTCTATAAATATTTTAATTTTAAAATTTTTTAAAAACTTTTTTACAGCTTTATTAGTTTTACAACGAGACCAGAACCATTTTTGTAGCAATGAGATATTAAAAAAAAAAAGTTATGAAATTACGTTGATTGTAAAATTTAGAATTATGCATTCTAATTTTTTTTTTACATATACATACATATTTGAAAATAAATCTACTTCAAATCGAAACTGCTTGCAGAGTCAAGCGCTCAGGTGTCAATTAAAAAATGTACAATGTACCATCTTTGAATCACTCGCACCCTCATAAACGAGTACAATATGTCATACTTAAGTCAAATTTTTGTATGTACAAAAATGTACATATGCACAAATCTCTGCATAAGCCTATTCAATCATTCAAAAAGACTGCTGCATTACAAATTTTAACAAGTGTTGTTACTGTTTGTAAAGTTTACAAAGTTTGTTTTCAAAGAAAAATTTTCGCTTTTACGCTGATTTTATCGACCCAGTTTTTCCACGCAGTTTAATTTTTAATTTATCAATCAGGCAAAGGCTTAGCCAACGGCGCGTTGTAAGTAAGCTTAAAGCGTTGATAGTTTTTATTTGTTTTGGTAAAATGAAACTTTGCTTTAACTGACTGGTATGCAACAAACTGAGGTAGAGTTTTTGTTTCGTTCGTTTCATGATAAATTGCCAGTGATTTTTTATTAAACATATTTATTTAATACTGTAAAGATACAGGTATATTCACTGATAAAATGCTCTTGATTAATTGCCGACATATTTATTTGTTTTCGGCCGTCGCAGCTGCGTCCTTTGTGTGTGGCGAATTCGGTTTATACAGGTGTTATGGTGAACATACAGAGTTTGAGGCGTAGCAGAGTAAACAGGTAGCTCTATCGCTCTGGAGTAATATTGACTTGATAGTTTTGAATTGAAACTTGAATCGTATTGAGCTTTGTTTTAAATTAATGTAAACCAAAAAATAATAGGCAATTTGAGATTGCGATTTTATTGCAATTTATTCAGAATTTCCTTTGGTAAATATTTTGTAAACTGTTTTTTGTACACAAAGTAGCCGGAAATCGTTACCTTTTATATAATTTGTGGTATATGTAGAATAATATTTGTCATAAATGTCCATGCTAAAATCTGAAGATTCCGAAATAGTCTCGAATGAGACGTGAATGTATATGCTCGAAAAAAACCTGAAAAGATGCCAGCAAGTCCCAAAACCCACTGAAATTCCCGAAAACTACCAAAAGACTGCTAGAAATAAATAATTATTTTTAGACGCCTATAACAACGACATGCTGAGACCATTGCTTTTAATATCCTTTCCTTCTTAAAACGATTAATATATTAATGGCCTTATTCATTAAATATAAAGTAGGTTTAAACAGCTTTATAAGTTGACGTACATTTTTTATACCCGAGCGCACTTGTGCACAAGGGTATTATAACTTTGTTCACATAACGGTTGTTTGTAACAGGCAAAACGAATCGAGATAGATATAGACAAATGTATACATAAATGATCAGAATGAAAAGAGAAATCGATTAAGCGGTGACTGTCTGTCCGTCCGTCCGTCCGTCCGTCCGTCCGTCCATCCGTCTGTGCACACGATAACTCGAGTAAAAATTGAGATATCTTAACGAAACTTGGTACGTGGACTTCTTCTGAGCGTAGGACGGATGGTATTGAAAATAGGCGAAATCGGACAATAACCACGCCTACCTCCCATATAACGGTAAATTTCAGAAATGCGAAAACTGCGATATTTTAGTAAGTACTGTAGATAATTCACTCAAAATTGACATTTACAATGAGTTTTAGACGAAAAATAAGAATATTCAAAAATTTTGGCAAATGGGCGTAGCCACGCCCACTTATGGTTACATGTGTATATCTTAATAACCGGTCCACCTATTTCTCCCAAACTTGGCACAGTTGTTGGTCCTGGTACAGCATACCAAATGGCCGAAAATTTTTAAAATCGCACAATAACCACGCCCACATCCTATATAACGGTAATTTAGAGAAATACAAAATCTTCGATAAATCAGTAAATATTAAAGCTAATTTTTTTCAAAATTGATGGTTGCAACAATTCTTTACCAAGAAATACGTTTAGGAAAAAATTTTGGAAAATGGGCGTGGCATCGCCCACTTATGATCACGTATATGTATCTCGGTAACCGTTCTACAAATTTGTACCAAACTCGGTATTTTTGTTGTGCTTGCCACATAAAAGCAAAACGTTGAAAATTATTGAAATCGGACTAAAATTACGGCCGCTTTTCATATAACGGTAAATTTCAGAAATGCTTGAAATTTCAATATTTCGAAATTTAAGGACGCTAATTTACTTAAAATTTATACAGCCCGGCTTATCATGTAGCGTTAGCTTTCGGAAAGGTGGAAAACCTATATTTAATACTTGCGCCGGGTACTTAATGTTCGGCTCCGCCCGAACTTAGACTTTCTTACTTGTTTAATTTATAAACGTTTTTTAAAACTACGTTCTTTTTTATGAATAAGGCTATAAGTATTCCAATCATTATAAATTTCAGTTCATTCCACATCCAAGACAATACACGAATCACTTCCATACTTACAAGGTGAATTCTCATTTTAATTCCAATTAATAGATGTCATTGTAGAAGTTAATATAACAGGCTTTTTGCCTTAATTTTTTCCTCTACTCCCAGTCGTCGTTATTACTCGTACTTTGGTAGCATTTTATCTAGTCGGCATCAGTTTTACTTACCCAATCTCATTTTCTTGCCGCACATTAAATTTCATTAAATGTCGTTAGTGCATAGAAAAGGTGTCATAAATTCGAAACTTAATCAGCCGTATTGTCTATAAAAGCAGAAGGCAATTTTTGCAATTTCTGCTTTGGTCTGGCTGGCTAGTGAGACCATCATTGCTTTGTGGCTTCTACGCACCTGCGCTAATAATCGCTAATGACACACCCATCGACTTATGCCTCTCACAGTTGTTAGCAATTGGCTATTGCCTGAAGGGCGCCGGTGGTGGTGGTGGTCACAGCTGCTTAAATACGCGTCATAAACATTTACAAACATAATGCTCGAAAAAGTCGGTACGAAATGATCGTCGGTTTACGTGTATGCAATAGAAAAAGTCCGATTTATACGTAGAAAAACAATGCATATGAATTGATTGCCTAATTGCGATTTTTTTCTTAGTGATTGTACTCATGAAGACAGCAAATAAGCTCAGGT
>NW_023458559.1:47131535-47209961 GCF_013731165.1 Rhagoletis pomonella | reverse complement strand
TTTTCATATAACGGTAAATTTCAGAAATGCTTGAAATTTCAATATTTTGAAATTTAAGGACGCTAGTTTACTTAAAATTTATACACGCCGGCTTATCATGTAGCGGTAGATTTCGGAAAGGTGGAAAACATATATTTAATACTTGCCCCGGGTATTTAATGTTCGGCTCCGCCCGAACTTAGACTTTCTTACTTGTTCTATTTAAAATTGCTTAAAAATAAATTTGAAATATCTATTTAATACCATTTAAACGCCTCCGAGTCATTTTCTTTTCATGTCAAAAATCCATACAGACGAAAGAAGAAAACCATCTTCGAAAATAAATTGGTATGCTTGTATCACCATTTCATACAAACAACGGAACTTTGCTCTCTCACTGTTAGACATACAACTTCTTATTATGCTATTTGTGTGAATTGAAATCGAAATCCTGTTGCGATTGTTTATTTTCAATTAATATCTACTTAGATAACATGCAGACACATATCTCTACTATTGACCGAGCCAACCAGCCATCCAGCCATCTAGCCAACCAGTGACGCAGCAAACGTTGTCCACCAAAAGGAGCTCACAAATTTTATAGCACATTCAATTGTATGTACGCACGTGTATTTCCAGCTTCGTGAAGTTTACGTAAGCGCATCGTTAACTTCATTCTTGGGCAACACATCAAATCGATTGTTTGTCGAATATTCACTAAATCCATACAGTCTGCTACACTAGGGCTGCCATAATCCTGAACCCATCGGCCAGGACACTTATTCCCAATAAATACAGTTTATTTGGTTCCGGCGTTGCATTATTTTGAAGTAATTTCTGATATCATAACCAATGTAGTTTTGCGGCACAATCCGTAGAGCTGAATGTCTGATGATGATGAAACACTCAAGTTCTGAATTTTTTAAATCATAAAAGAAAAAATTTCTATTGACGGTGACGTAAGTTGGAAAAATGTTTGGCGCTCTTAACGCGGTATTGAATGCCTTATTACCATTAGCGAATCTCCAAATATCCTAAAATGCGCTTCATGATCGTTTTAGCAATTTTGTATATGCATAACCAAAAGATAATTTACGTAGGCTGTCTGAAGAGAAGCCAATAAGGACTGAAAAATGTGCTTGCTTCTATTAAAAATTTTCTATTTAAAATTTACGCGAATGTACTTAAGTATAAGTATGCTTGTATTATATAGCATTACACCGTGCGACAAAAAAACAAAAATTTTAAAACACATGAGAAACTCAACATATTCACAAAACTAGGAGCCAAATATAGTATAACTGCGTTTTCAATTTTTCTCTCTGACTTCAGGATTTTTTTTTGTAAGAACTTTGAAGTTTCTAGGATATGATTGAATAAAAAAATTACCTAAAGGATTTGGTGCATTGAAGTGCAACAATATGGTTATCAATTAAAAGCGAAAATTCTGTAGAATTGAAAAAAATTACATTTGTTGGAGCACTAGGACGAATAAGTGCTAAAACAGTCCTTTTAAAATTTTATCCTTGAATATACTTGGAAATTTCTAATATTTCTTTGTGAAAAAAAAAGTATGTCAAGGACTAATATGTAAACTACCACATCCAATTTCGTCCTACTAACTTTACTAGTTTTAGATACAAAAATTTTACACTTCCCTTTATAATATGCGGATAGTTACAATGTACATAAATAAAGATACTGGAACCATTACACTGTACAACACTCGGCTGGGTATTGGACCCAACTAATTTTTTATTTTTTTTGAGTCATAGGTAAAAAGTAATTTTTCCGTTTTTCGAAGTTAGCTTCCCAAATCGAGATATGGGCCTTCGAAGTTCGAAATAGGACTTTTGGTAAAAAATTATTTTTTATTATTATATGTAAATAAATAAAAAATTAAAAATATAGACGTAGTCCGCCTTTTGCTTTTATCTAAATGGTATATAACTTCTTTGTGCAAACTTATAAGGTGACAAATATTGGGTCTTCGAAAAATTAAAAACCTTATATTTCAAACAATTTTGAATTGATTTTTAAAAAATTGGTATCGTTGTAAACGTGATTAAACCCCATTCGATTTACATCTTTGTATACTTCGTGTGTAAAAATTTGAGAAAAACATTTAAAAGAAAAAATATCTTTTTTTATAAAAAAAACCGTAGGTATATCATAAGGTCAGTTTGTTCTTTTAGAGCGCATACATGGTTCGATAATAATGATTCCAGTATCTTTGTTTATGTATGTATTATGTTACTATCAATATCTTATAAAGAGAAGTGTAACCTTTTTTTTTTTATCTAAAACTAATAAAGTTAGAAGGACGAAATTCGGGGATGTGGTAGCTAACATATTAGTCTTTGACATATATTTTTTTCAAAAATAAATATTGGAAATTTCCGAACTCCTTTAAAAAAAAAAAATTCTGACGTCAGAGAGAAAACAAAAAGCGAAGTTTTACTATACTTGGCGCTCACGGTTTTACAAATAGGATTAAATAAGCATTATAAGTCTCAATAAAACGTATTTGATCTGAACCTTAAATATTTTAATTCCTTAAAGAAGCATGAATTTTATGAACTAAAAACAGCTTTAAAAGAACTTCCTCAAAAGGCCTTCAGAACTACGTCCTATAAATGCCCTTCTGGAAGCTCTTCTTTGAGTAGCGAAAGCAGAAGCCCTTCTATTTGTGTCACTCCGTACCAGAAAAGGAAGAAGACTTGACTTTCAGAAAGGCCTGAAATTATCTACTACGTAGTATATGTGAGCACTCAAACGAGTACATGTTCAGGAACTTGCAATTTTGGCATTTGCCGGAAGATATAACATTTGATTTTAACCAAATAAACTAAACGGAATAATGGAAAACTCACCAGATATTGTTTAACATGTTAGAAAAAATTTCATTATCGATTTTCGACTACTACTGCTTTATTCAAAGCGAAAATCTGCTAAAAATTAGATGGGTGTCTGCATTGACCTTTATTAAAAAACCAAGAGAATTTCAGTGTGAACCAGGACACCCGGGCAATTTGTTTAAATCAGGACAAATGCTGTAAAACCAGGACATATGGCAGCCCTATGCTACAGCCCTCGTGTTTGCAAATAAGGCAAGCAGAAGGAAAGTGCTGCCTGCATCTTTGACCTTTTCTTCTGGCTTATGCAACAGCCAATGCTTCTTGGTTCGCTCGTCTTGTTGAATATCCCCCAAATTGTATGAGTTTCTCTTTTTTATTGGACATATCATCGTTGGCATATCCTGCAATTATCGACCATTTTACGCTTGACTAAGCAGAGCATTGTACGCTCAATTGGCTGATAGGATGATAGATAGATGAATTTGGTGGTGGCAGAAGGGATAAGATTGAATTTAGCAAGTGTTATGCAGAGTGACGGGAAGTGGACTTTTGAATAAAAAGTTACTTGAAATTAGGTAAATATTTCATCGTTCTATATACGGAACGGGCTTTTAATTGGATTATAAAAAAAAAATTTCTCCATTTCTCACTATAGGTCAGCTATGCTGTCTTTTGGGTCGAAATATCTCCTAATTTAGATTATTGCTCTGTAATTTACCTTCATTTTCCAAATTTTCTTCGTTGTGATGTCCTTGACCTCTTCTATACGCTGTTACACTTCCACGACAAGCAATGCGCAGCCCTTGCTCAACCAGCAGTAGTGCACTGGAACAAAAATTTTCAAATGCTTGAGAAAATCTTATTTGTCAATTTGATTTTCAGCATTGTTTATCATTTAAAACTAAATATTTTCTCAAATATTGTTGTCAAATATGTTTATTAATCTAAGACGAGTTTGAGATTTTTTTTTTTACATTTCGTTCCATTCCATCTGTGCCAACAATGCAAATATGCCAAAGTCGGTCGCTGTTAAATATTCGCAATTTGTCTGCTGTAAAATCGCTTCTCATTCGAGTGAACTGAAATGCATTTAATCAATTGATTTGTGTGAAAATTTTACGATAATATTATTTTGTTATTGATCGTTTTGTGACTGGTCTGCCGACATAAGCTACTGACTGGCCACTAAAACTTAAAACCGAAAGAAAGGAATAGTCTGATGCATCGGTACTAACCAACAAGTTGCCTGCTTAAAATGAAGTAATATTTTTATGTTACAAAAATATGTATATATGTGTATGCTCTATTTAAAATGCAATAAATAAAACAACAAAAAATCGTTTTCTATCAAACGTGTGTGTTCCTTTTACATGCATCATTGGCAATGCTATACCAATATTTCAACTGGATTTCATTTAGTTCCGCTCCTTTCATGCTTAAGAAAAAGTTGGGAATCGGGAGCAAAGTTGGAAATTGCGGCTGGCGAATTAAATCATTTTGCTTTTGCGATCACATTTTGTAGGTAAGTGAAGCAACCAAAGCTTATTTATGTAAGCGAGCTTATTACTCACTTTTGTAGATGCCACATTCCTCATGCAACTCTCCAGCCTTTGGCTGCTAAGTAGTAATACCTACCATAAATCGGCACCCGTTCCAGTGCCTACATATGTAGTGGCACTGTGGTGGCTACTATGGTGAATATGAACGATCACTATTCGAAAACAACCCACCGTTAGCGAGAATCCTGGGCGACCTCCCCTCCGCCCACTAGCATGTGTTGCCAAGTTATCGCAGTAATTTTATTTTTTCATTGTCAATTGCAAATAAAGTATTATTATTAGGTACACATTTCAGAGGGATTACACTTTTTATTTCATTTAAACTTTAAACTAACTCTAGTTGTTATTTGTCATCTTGTACTAAAGCATAATGACATATTTACAAATGTAATGTAATAAGATTTTCGTTGGCGTTGGTAGCTGAATTTGAAGATATGGTTTTATGTACATATATAAGAAAGTTTACGTATATAACGGATTACCTCCTAAATTCCTTTTTGAATTTCCCCTAGACGCATTTTCTTCCCTCCAAAGCTTTTCTCCAAATATTTGGTCCTCCTAAATTTACCCCTAGGGCAGTCAAAAGTTCCCTAAATCTAGGAGGAAAACTGATAATATGGCAACACTGCCCCTAGCCTACTTACCGTCACCGAACGCTCACAATGTTCCATTAGCGTTTACCGCCCGAAACATCATTACTTAGAGACTCGTTGCTGCCGCTGATAGCCGCCGACTCTGACCGCAGATACGGATTCAAGAATGATAGAATTCAAGATGCGCCAATTGAGCTGAGAGCAACCGGGAGTGACGTCAAAAAATACCAGAATGAGAGGTCAAAAACGAACTCAACAAGAAGAAGAGAAAGAATCGAGCAACAGGCAGTGTTGCAAGTTTGGAATTTGAAAAAGCACCAAATTTTTATTAGTGTATTTAATAGACTTTATATGCATAAAAAATTTCATTGTAAGAATGCCGATTCAAATTAATAAAATTCAATTACAAATTTTGTGTCCTCAAACTAAAAACAAAACCACCAAAAGTGCACCGCAATTTTCGAGTTTTGAATACGCACTAAATTTAGTGTGAAAATCGGCAAGTTGGCAACAGTGAATGCGAATAAAAGCATTTTGTGACGTCAGCGAATTTGTGGATGTTGTCAAATCGACGAAGAGAGGGTTAGCGGTTCGCGAATGGCGTCACCTACAATTTCTGCATCGTGATACCGACTGGTGTCAGTCCCTCTCTCCTGTCATCGCTGCTACAATCGCTACAACTCGCAAACACTATCTCTCTCCATTCAGCGATTTTATGAATTTTGGAAGCTGGGGGTTTTATCGGGAGTGTGGAGAAAAAAAAATTTGAAACAGGTAGTCCTCCTCAAAAATATTTTCGACAGTAAACTTTGCAAAAACTCTATAGTTTTAAATCAATTTAATTTATCTTATTTTATTTTATTTATCTTATCAATTAAATTAAGTAAAAATTTCCAAACACGTGGTAACCTACCACAATAATATTTTCTACAGAAGTGCTCTAAGAGGGTTACTCTTTCTTTTGACAGCTACATTGCAATCTTTACTTTATCTAATTAATTTACCTAAACTGCAATTTTCCTCCAGGTGGCAAATCTCTAACCACCAACCAGCATTAACAGAAACGCCAGAAACGCTTCAGCTCTGAAAGTATTCAACGCGTGCCGCGATGATGGTAACAGAGGAAGGCCTCCTCTGTATTGGAAAGATCAGGTGGAGAAGCACTTGGCTTCACTTGGAATTTCCAATTGGCGTCAGTTGGCACAGAAGAGAAACGACTGGCGCGCTGTTTTGGACTCGGCCAAAATCGCTTAGGCGGTTACAGAACCAATCTAATTTCTAATTTCTTTTCACATATATTTTAAGTTAGAAATCTGGTAATACATCGGTAAAAATTACATTCAATTCCAGTTTTTTTCGAGTGTTGCGCGTACAAACATATTGACAGGCAGACAAAAATTGTTAACATTTTAAATTTGTCTTCTATTGCTCTAATAAAGGCCTCCAATATTAACTTTTCTTTAATAACTATATGCTGGCTGTTGCAATTTTATTATATGTGTGTGTACAGATATTGGATGTTCTACAGTTTGTTTTTATGCGCACTTCTGAGATAAGATTTGTAGTTAAGAATTTACGCCCAAAAACAAAGTACTACTTCGGAGTAAAGCTCCAATTTCAAAGGCACGACTCATTGTGGATGAAGGACGCAGCAGTCACGCCATCACCCAGAATATAAAAAAACCTTGGATACCCCGTTTTAGAATCTCTCAGAATATAACTTTATTAAAGAGCTATGGTACTTTTATCTCTTCCATGTACGATTTTTTGTTTGCTTTAACTGGTTTAACCAATTCTCTGCGCCTTGTAGGTTTAAATGCTCCTTAAGACTACACATAACATCACATTTCATTACTATTCATCATACTATTTGAACGTTCTATGCCGCATTATCATAAATTGAGTGCGCCTCTACCAAACGCTATTACGACTATAAAGCCAATCATACATATCCTTATAAGTTGCGCAACTTACTGAAGTCTGATAGCATGCACACGTACTGCGACACAAGTACATAATTCAAGGCTTCCAATATCAGCTCGTCGTCACGCAATGAACTTCCCATTACCTCTTAAGTCACTAGTTACATGTGTACGAATTTCCATATATTTTCAAAGCGTACGCATCTCTAACTTACGCGAGTATATACTGATTATCCTTAATCCAGCCACTCGTTCAATGCGACGTATAAAATTTTTAGAAACCTCGTTAGGATTTGGCTTAGTGGCAAATACTAAATTGAGAAGGAGCAGAAAGTATGGCGTATAAAAGACGTACCGGCGTATAAAAGACTTACCGGCGTACAGGCCTTAAACTCGGCACAAGCGGCGACTTGTAAGCTATTGCAAGGATGAGTAGATTTACAAATTGATGAAGCCTGCAGGCGCCTTTTAGAAAAATTTACATACAGCACTGCGAAAGAGCAGCGACGACGACGACGGCGGTGGAAAGTTCAGGCTGCGTGAAGATAAAGTGGCGGATGTGGCTGGCACACTGTCGGTGGCTTTCTTCTTACAACTTACTTCAATAAACGCGTGAGTATAATAAGCGCATATTTACATTAGGGTGGTCCAAAAATGCATGAAAAAAGTAAAGTCGGAGTTTTACTGCTCTTACCTCACTATTTAGGATTGAAATAAAAAATTATACATTTTTATTTTGAAATCAAAAAAATATTCAGAGGTCGCTCAAAGCGCTAAAAGTTTTCTATGCATTTTATGTGCATATTAAATAATTGTATTATTATTCTAGTATTATTATTGGAAGTCTCCTGAAGAGAAACAGAGTGTTTTCCGATCGAAAAATATTGATTTCCAAGAATTCTATACTATTTCCACAAAAAGATGTTTGTTTTTTCGATATAAAATGCATGGAAAATTTTGAGCGGTTTGGTATAAAAATGTTTTGGTTTAAAAAAAAAAAAAAAACAGGGGTATTTTTTTTTTTATTGAACAATCCTAGGGAGTGAGAGCATTAAAATTCTGAACTTTTGGATCGCCCTGATGTAAAACTTTAGATTTCTAAAAGCAAATAATTTTATTCGATAAAAATATATATATTTTTAACGATTTCTACGAAAAAACGTATTTTCACCTTATAAAATATATGGAAAATTTCGAACCCCTCAAACCTTCAAACTTTTCTGTAATTTGATATTTTTTCCATATTTCCATTAGTTTATTTTTCTATAATTCTGGGGGAGTGATTTTGTATTTGTGCACCAACCTAATGCCCTCACATACATATTTGGGGCATTCCTTACCAAAATGGACGTGGTTCACACTTCATGTGTTTGATTTGTATCAAATTTTTTAAGGTTGATGGATAAACATAAAAAATAAATAAATATGAAATTTGAGTTTGATTAATACATTTTTAAAAACTTTGCAGCACAAATATTAAAACAAATCGATTTAATAGTTTCCCAAATATCTCGAGAACGGGGCGAGGAAAAAATTGTAGAAGAATCTCACATACACACATCAAAGTTCTTTACGAAAATAAAAATGTTAAAATTTTTTTTTTTTATTGAAAAGTTTTTGAAATTTTTTGTTAAAAAAATTAGTTTTTGAAAATATGCCATCTCAAAAAAAAAATGAAAAAAATCACAATGGTAGCTCTGAGTATTGCGCAATATTTGAGTATAATGGTATAGGGTGGACTCTAAAATAATTTGAGTTATAATTTTTTTTTACACCGAAGTTGAGTAAAATTAGTACAATACAAATTAAAATTTTTTTTTTTTTTAATTTTTTTTAGTAGTTATGCAGTTTTGTATCCCATTAGATTTTGTAACGGTAATGTACAAGCTTTAAGCTCTTGCGCAATTGCGTTGATTTTTATTATTTTTATGCTGACGGCTTTTGCACTTCTTTCTTATGGAAGAAAACTCGTAAAACCATTTTCAAAGAAAATAAAAAAAATTAACGCCAGTTTTGCTATTGCTTAAAGTTTGCACTGCTAAAATTTAATGGGCTATACAACTTCATACTCAAACAAATTCTAAAAAAAAAAACTAAAAAATTTGTAAATACGTAATATACTCATTTTACTGAACTTCGGTGTAAAAAACAATTTCTAACTCAAATTATTGTAGAGTGCACCCCATAATACTATACTTAAAATTTGCGTAATACTCAGAGCTACCACTGTGATTTTTTTTTAATTTTTTCTGAGATGGCATATTTTCAAAAACTATTTTTTTTTATCAAAACATTTGTATGTGAAAAATTTTTCAAGAAAAAAAATTTAAAAAATATTTATTTTCATAGATAATTTTGTGTGTGTGTATAAAAATTTTAGACAAATCAAACACATAAAGTATGACCCCTACATTTTGTTATGGAACGCCCCATATAAAATATACGGAAAATTTCGAAACCCTGGAGCCATGATTAAATATTTAGCAATTTCAAAAAATACATGTAAATTTTTGTTTTTGTACTTCTGCTATTTCTATTTGTATATTTTTCTATAATTCTAGTATTTGTGCATTACCCTAATGTTCACCCATACATACAAATGTACATAGCTACCCAACAAGCATTTCAGTAAACGTTTTTAAAAATAACTTAAATTAAGTTTGCTATAATAAGCGTTAAATAAGCATTTTTAATATTAAGCTTATTAAAAGTTTTTTCAAATAAACCTTTAATAAGTTTTGAGAGCGAATGTTTATAAATAACTTAAACTTATAAATGAAATGTAAAAGTCAACGACATGAAGTAGTAAATATAAAATTTTTTCAATCGTAAGTGACGTGTTTACGATTTTTTAAATATATTATTAAAAGAAAAAATTAAATAAAACCAATGCGGTAAAACAAGAAAATCCAATCAAGGACCCGCTGCGCTAATCGGTGGAGCATTCGAGTTTCCAAATGATGAGTTCCCCTTATCCTTTCTTAGTTTAACATTCAATTAAAAATGTATTAAATTTTTTTCAGAAAAGTTCATCAATGAGAATGGCGGCGATGAAGCGGAATATATAGCTGCATCGATGTCGCTTTTCCAATTTGCCAATAACCGCAAGTAATTGAAAGCACGCAACAAGATGTAATAATTAACTTTTTTATGCTTAATTTGTATGTGTTATTGTGAATTTGTATGCTAAAATGTCTATTCCCTATTTATATTTTCGCGACTGTAGATGAGTCCGCCGAAAATTCGTATTTCGTTTAGTTTCTAGATGTTAAGCAATCTATGTATGAGTTTTTAATGAAATATCTTTAAATAAAGGGTTATAAAAATGTTTATAAAAAGCTTTCTTTTGAAAATTTTTAGTAAGTTTATATTGATACGCTAATAAAAAAACTTTTTTTGAACCTTTATTATAAGTTTACACTTTTACGCTTATAAAAAGCTTTCTTTTGAACATTTATTACAAGTTTATATTTCTACGCTTATAACCAATGTTCCTTTTCGATTATATTACGCTTACTTCCAAGCGTTTTATAAACAAAAAATCAACGTTTTGAAAGCTTAATGTTTATAATTGAAAACTTAAAAAAAACTTTCTTTAAGTTTATTTTGCTTGTTGGGTATTGAGCGCATAACAAAAAAGCCGGCAGGCATCGCACAAACTTTCTTTAACCAAGCCACCTTTGTTCAACTAACATTTTTCCTATGGATTATATGCATACATATGTTCTGATACAATATCGCCAGATTCTGAGACTTAAATTGTAGCTGTTGATGCTGACAGTTTGCAGGTGATTGAGCGGCTTGTTCGCATAAAAGTGAATTTTACAAAGACGACAATGCGCTCAAGATTGAGACCGGCATGCGTGGGAGGAACGTTTCACGAACGTATTGTAGGAAATGAGTAATTTAAAATTGTGAAAGCAGAGCAATCACTTATTGAATTGAGTATGTAAACGAAAATGATTGAATAGGCGCAATTTTCCGTGAAAAGTGTTGTGTGAATGATTGAAGGATGCACGCGGAAGAGAAGTGAAAGCGTGTGAAAGTTATTATCCAAAGTGGAATTATTTCTTTAAAATTTTGATGGACTACTGAAAATTTGTATTTCTTTGGCTTTCGACTTAATCGATCATAGAATTTTTATATGAGTTCGTGTAAGGCAATGCTGGGGGTATCAAAAGTCAAAAAAAAAAAAAAAAAAATACCCAATTACCTTTATGGACATTCCGTGCTCTGATATGGTCATGCTTAGAATCTGGACAGAGAGTAGGGGACTCTGAATAAACCCCGATAAAACAGAAGTAATTCTCTTCCCAAGGAAACATGGGCTTCTTGCGCGCTCCCCGCTAATTTTCATATGTGGGAAGATTCCTTTGAAGGAGAATTTTAAATATCTAGGAAGTTTACATGGAAAGAAAGTTTACATGGAAAACTAGTACAGAGGGCATGGTTAAGAAACCCAACATTTCATTATACACTTGCAAGCACGCGATCGGAATCAAATGGCGGTTAACACCTCGCATTACTCATTGGCTTTACCATTCTGAAGTTAGGCCTCTGGAATGCTTATATGGTGGCCATCAACTCAAAAGGCTAGTAATCTAAAACTCCTTAGTAAGGTCTCTGGCGGTGCAGGAATAAAAGCAATCTAAGGCTTCATAAAAGCTTCAAAATGGTTCTATGAAATATAGTTAATGAGGTTTCTGTCTTTCACAACGGTATAACAATGGACCTGCGGTGTCTAATCGAGTTGGTCTTTTGAACTGACTGCCACATTAACCTAACCTTAGCTATTTATTTCCCTTGAAAGAAAATCCAGTATCATAGTATTTAAAATCCAAACTAAATTAAATTTTAATCAAAATTTATTGAAGCCTCCAAAAAATTGTCAAATTTTCGATCTTACAACAGCAAACCACCAGAGGCCGAAACAGATGGCAAGTGTGACACATTCTTTTTGAAGTCATCCACCGAACAAGCGTAAGAATAACCAGTAGTAATATCCGTGCGCTTCCAGTTGATATAATCGACTTGGTCCGCAATATCCGTGCAAAGTATATAGTCCTCCTTAATCTCAGCCAAGGTCAAATGCGGGTTATTCACACCAATGAAGACAATACCTTTCTTGCTGGTACGCTCAATCACAATACGGAAGTACAGCTTAGGCACAGGAATCAGCCCATTATTGTTACTATCATAGGCCAAGTACAATGGTGTCTGCACACCATTCGCATTGGGCAGTGTGGTCACACCGTAAACGCCGGTATAGCAATCCACGTACCAATTAGCAGACGAAACCTTAGCGCGCACACCATCTTCTATGCGTGCCCAGTTGCCGGCATTGAAGACTTGCCATTGCGGCGCAGCGTTGATGAATAAGAAAGTCGCGCGCTGCTCGCTGGCATAGTCGAAGTCAGCTTTGGCGGCCATATGACCGCGTGCCAGATAAATATTCTTGTTGGAGTTAAAATATTGGCTAGCATCACCTCCCAATTGTGAGTTAATGGTTGCCTCCTGTGTAGTTTGTTTGTATAAATTGTCAACGTTTTTGCCATCGAAGAAGCCAGCGGTTTGGAAAGTGATGCGATCTACGCCAGTTTGATAGTAGTTGCTGCCCGGATTGAGATCGTGATGCACATAACGTGTCACCTCTTCGTCTTCATCGAAGCAGACTTCGTACTGTTTGGCGAAACGGCTGGAGGAGATTTTGAAACCTACGCGCACCATAACGCCACCATTACATGAGGCGCCGGACTTTTCAGCTACAAAACCTGGCCAGGAATTGCAAGTCAGTTCCTTGAAGGAGTAAGTGGTGCCATCGACCTTGAAGTTGCTGCCACTGACGCAGGTGGCGGTGATGAGGGTTTTGGAAATTGATGAAAATTTTCCAGGGCACCACATCTCCAAAGTCTTGCCCTTATCAACAACCATAACACCGGTGGCATCATAGGGATAGAATTCCTCTGAGTCTGTCTTCAAGTAAACAGGCTGCGGGCTGGGTAGGCCGCCGCGTATGGTTACTTTGCATTCTAAGTGGGGCGAAAGGGAATGATTTATACATACATATGTATGTAAAAAGCTTGTAAAATTTTTCATATATTTTTTCTAAACTCACCGCTCGCACGTCCTTCAATAACTTGCGGCACTTCAGGTGCATTTGCGTAGACTTCTTCTTCGCCCTCGTTGTAGGGTTCTGGTTCAATTGCTTGCGGCACTTCAGGTACTCCTTCGGAGATTTCTTCCGGGGCCACATTGTAGGGTTCTGGCCTCACGTAATCCTCTTCACCGCCATTGATGGGTTCAACGTATAAGCCACGCTCGAAAATAGGCGCAATAATTTCTTGCTTATTCTCACTTAATGGCTCTGGCTTAGCATACTCCTTATCTCCAACGCTGATGGGCACGATCGGCTCTGGTGGTTGAGCATCGATCGCTTGCTCCGGACTACCAATTACACCGGCAGTGCAGCCTTGGAGGAGGCAGCAGCTGCCTGCTACGAGCAGCAATAACGTCGTTGTTAACTTCATAATAACCAATTTGGTTTTGGCCATCGCAGTCTAGATGGGTTGGCCTTAAATACCAAACTGATAAGAAATGGTAATAATGTGTCTTCTTCTCCATATTGCCACTATTTTTGCTCATTAAAGGCGCTCGATTTTTTTTTAAATATATTTTGGCCATAAATTTGTAGGGATTTTATACGAAATGATAGGCGTTAAATCAGTGTGAAGTGTGAAGTATATCATGATTATTTTGCAATTCTTTCTTGGTTCTGTGATAGCCCGCCGGACTATCTGGCTCTTACGTCCATTTAATAATCAGTTTAAAATACGCAGTGATTTCTTATCTTCAAGTAGTTTTCATCTAATGTGGGCACTCGTACAAACCGAACTCAGCTGGTACTTTTTCATTGATTATTGTGTCAGACTGTAATATATCGTCGCTTGGCGAGTAATACCTCGTATCCGCCAAATACAATAAAAATGCAAAAAAAAAAACATTTTTTTTCTTCAAAACGTTAGAATGGTGATTATAAGGCTGCTTTTACACCGTGCTATAAGTAGATACTTTATGTGCCCGAAATGTGATTGAAGACATTGGAACTTAACCTAAGCCAAGTGGCCAAAGGTGAAAATATTTATTTTTCACTTGATCCTGGCTCAGCCTTTAGACTAATCCATTTAACCTACGGTTTTGATTTGTTGAAATTTGCCTGTTGAAATTTACCTGTTCGTGAAAATATCCCTGCAGAAGTGGATTTGTTAATGCTGGGCCTGCTTTCGTTTTTATACATTTGTAAATGCTGGTGGACAACGAGGTACGTTCCGATCCCGAAGCCACTACGCAAATTGTTGATGTAGGTAAAAATAATAAGACTACTACTTTTATTTGGTATTCGACTCTGATTACCCTGATAAGAGTGGGTGCCAACATTTGCATAGGCTCTTAGGTCTATTATCTTCAATAAATATGGAATATTATAGTAACAAAACTTTCGAGGATTATACTGGAAAGGGCAGTCAATCTATGGCCTGAGCGAAAATCAAAAGCCAGGATGGCTATGAAGCTAGCCACCCCACAGGGGTCTGTTAGCCAGACTCTAGCGGTATATGCTGATAAATGGTAATGAAAATCAATGCCAGAGCAATCGTCGCGATGGAAACTGTTGCCGATTTATCTCAATAGATAGAAGTTAAGCGACTTCTACAGCACCACACCGCTAGAATGCTTAAAAATACGTCGCGCTATTGCAACCCCACGATGCAAGAGAGGCCATGAAGAACGAAAGCCTCGCAAGCAAGTTTCGAAAATGCACCTTGGGTTTATATGAAAGATCGGAAATCCTCGCTTAAAAAACAGTGATCGGTGGAGGAGCAGCAATCTGCATGCTAGGGTAGCCAGACCTTATTGAGGTTCAATAATTCTCATTGGGGTTCTTGACCGCTGTAACTAACTCGGCTGCATAGAGCGGTCGCAGTAGAGGTGTATGAAAGCGAGTCTACGACAAGATAGTTGCATGCTTGTTGGTGAGGGAGGTGGTTTTATTGGCGCTGTGCTTGAACGCAAGTGGTTGGACATACATTTATGGTCACTTACAGTCAGCGTCAAAAATATGAAAATATAGTTCATTCAACAAAAAAAGACAGCAGAATCAATTTTTTTATTTTTTATTTTATATAGAACTAGGGAAAATTTAAGATGTACGGAACAAATTTCATCAAAATTTTAAACTTTTAAATTCCATTTCTTAGAAAAATTTTTAGTATATAATTTTGTGGCCCATTATATTTTAGCATAATAAGGTGCAGTATTTATGCCCAGTTTTTTTCATTACTAAAATTTATGTCCTGTTTGTAATTGAACAAATATGTATTTTCAGTTTTATAATTATCCATTTTTTTATATCTAAGTTTCCACAAACTAATGTATGGGTTTCAAATGACCAATATTTATTTCCAAGTTTTCAACTGACCAAATATTTATATTTCGCCAAAAATGTATGTCCAGTTTTTAAGTCATGAAACAGTTGCATTGAAATTTTAAATTTTAGAAAAAATTTATGTCCCGTTTTCAAAACACTAAAAATTTATTTCCAGTTCCTAAATCAACAAAAATTTAGGTTATAGTTTTAAATTGTAGAAAAAAAAATTAATTTAAATTTTAAATATCGAAAATTTATGTGCAGTTTTCAGACTACCAAACGTTTAAGTCCACGCTATAAATTGTAAAAAAGTAGATATTCCATTTATGAATAGATAACCAAAAATGTATGTCCACTTTCCAACTACCAAAAATTGATGTCCAAGTTTTAAATTTGAGAAAAATTCATGTTCAGTATTGGAATGGCCAAAAAAATTATGTGCAGTTTGTGAATAAAAAAAAATGGTGTGAAGTATATAAATAAACAAAAATGTATTTCCGGTTCTTACTTTCGACAATTAATGAGGCATATTCTTGTTTTTGTACGAATCGAGAATTTTAAATTGTTGTACAGAAAATGACAGGAAATTTTCATGATTTTCGATTCATATGAAAACAAGAATACACTCCAATAAATGAAAACTCTAAAGCTGAGTTTCATTAACCAAGCTTCACAATTCTCATCATTGCTCTAATTTCTCGTATGACATATCATTATTTTGACGGGTTTGATCAGGCTATCTTGGATGTCAAAGATAAGAAATGTTTTTCTTTTTTAATAAATATTGGTTGAAATATACATATTTATACATATGTATACTAACATACGTTGACAGCATGAATGAAATTAAATTATATTCTTATCATAGCTACTTTATATTTAGTATTGATGTAGATAAGGGTGGTCCTGATAAATATAAAAATCCAAATGTTGCATGGGGCACTCTTTTACTTTGTTCCACGTAGACATCCCAAAAAATTTCAAAATTTTATTTTGAATTTTCTTTTTTTTTATATCGCAAAAACTTGAACTTCACATCTGATTAATTTGACATGTTTTTGACTTTTACTCATAAATATTGATAAAGTTGCTAAGTTATAGCCGGTCGAAAGGTCGTACTTGTTTAAAACTTTTTAATTTTTGTGTATGTCTTTCTTTTGTTCGCAGAACATAAAATTTAAATGTTGATATTTTAAGGTCCAAACTAATGTATGTATGTAAATATTTGTACAAACATCAAAGCATCTCTGAGTTAAATAATCACGACACGTGCGCGTACAAAACAAAATACGTATTTATCTAGAAATTATTTTGCTTGAAGTTGATTTCTTGAGCAATCTCACGAAATTGGTCTTAGCAGGCACATCTTCGTTTTCCAAGCTCAGTATCAGGATTTTCTTTATATGAGTATTGTAATGGTAGCAACTTTTTCAATGTTGCAGTGCTTCCTAATCGCTGTCCGTAATTCAATTAGCGCATTTTTGCGCCATTTTGATGCACTAGTCGCGGAGGTTATTTGTCTATGTGCACCCTATGTTGATTGGTCGAACCATTTTGATTCTTTAATGAATCTACCAATTTTGCTTACGGTAGTTCCTGATAGATCGGTAAATTGTGCTTCTAGTTGTTTACCTAATATTTTATATGCAGCTGCGGTAAATCCTGTTATGGGTAATCCTATTTTTGCCTCAAGTTTTTCTAGGGCCAGTGTCGCGAGATGTTTGCTACAATTCCTTACGCCTCTGTTCTTGATCTCTTAGCAGGTTCAAGGTGTTCGTCCTGTTGTAGTCAGGCCATAATTTTCTAGATATATTACAAGTCCCTATCTGACCACTTGTCTCTAGTCAGTTCAAGGGAATGCAAATTAATTTCTCTTTGGACTCTTCCAAAGGGGGCAACTTAAGGCTTTGGATTCGTCCAAACCGATTCCTGCCTCCGGCAATTCAGTAGCCGTCTTATTTGCATTCAATATTCCTATGTCTGTATTGTATTTCAGATCTACTTAGATCCTTTTGATTTTAACCCCTTCATATGAGGTTTATTACCACATCTCGTCTCCAAACGTTAGGCGTTTTTTTGCGAAAATCTTTTTTATAGAGAAGTACATTCGAAGGCTTGACATTGGCTGCAAAGGGCTAATCGCTATAATTGAGCATTTTTAATATTTTTCAGTCCAGGAATAAACTGGTACGTACCTCTAACTACTGGGGCACGGCGTTGGCCAAAATTTTTTAAGCTTTTGTTATGCTATCTTCAAATCAGTGTCGTAAAATAAATATGTTAAAGTTTTAAGCCTTAAATACTTTATTTCACAGTCACGGCTGCTGCAGCACCAAAGAAATCTCTATCAATTAATGAATCGGTGCTAACAAAAGCTGTTGGTAACCTTCATTAATTAACAATGCGCTGGCGCTGACGTGTGGTATCTTATCTGCGACCATAAGTACAAACAAATTTTAAGAGAAAAGTTTGCGCACCGATCCCCGAAACACTTAGCGCCACACTCTAAGGTCGTGATTTGGTTTAGCGGCAGGCCGGCTTCTTCTTTCACGCACCTAATTGCGCATTCAAGCATTCATTCACTGAACTTCCGTTTCCTAAACCACGACATTTGAGGGTTGAACGTGGCAGGTGGGCTTTTACGCGTTAGATTAGCAAACGAAAAGACAGGTTGGGAGAAAAAAATAATAAATGAATGAATCAAACAAGCAGGCATTAGGGCAGCTGTGAAATGGCCATACGCCAGCTGGCAATCGCTAAAAGCATTGGCGCTTCAATATGTCAAAGATTGGACATTGACATTAATTAATGGAAAATAAAATGGTCAATGATTTGGATAGGGAAAAAGTGAGAACAAGATCTAAAATAAATAAATAATAGTTGTACAAAACAGGACCAGCGACGACAAATACAATTAATCAGCGATGAAGGACGAGCAACAGGCAAATTGGCTAATTGTACAAAGAGCAGCCAAAAAAGCAAGAGACGCATCGCAACACTTCAATGGTAATCATGGTTGCCGTTTTGGTCCACATGGACTAAATTTGGTGCATTTCTTTTCGTTCTGTCCATTGGTCCAAATATAAAAAAAAAAATATGGAAAGGTAGCAAAACTTTAATCATAGCATTTAGTACATGAAAAGAATATTCGATTTCGATCGAAATGATATTAAATTTCATGAAATTATTACACCACATAAAGTTCTTTCTTGCCGCTACTCGACCAATTTCCTGCATTGATTAATGATGCAGACATAATTGAATTTCGATTTCGAAAATTGAGGCTGACTGAAGGTAACTTCGAAAAATGTACCAATATAGAACGTGGGATCAAGTAAGTTTGATTAAAAATGGATGTAGAATTTGGTGATTTAGTTTATAACGTTTTTAGTCTGCCTTACAGTTCCGCAGCAGCTGAGCTCAATTTTTTTGATGTAGCATTAATAAAAACGAAATTAAGAAGCAAATTATAATTTAAAACTTTAAATAATATAATGTTCATAATATACAATTGTAATGCCCTTTGGATGCAATACAAAAAAAAAATCGTTACAAAAACTGAACTGCCATATTTTCTTGATAAAGAGGAATAAACTCCACTCAATTTCCCAATGTAATAAAAATTGGTCTATTTCTTACCATTTGGTCAATTTTTTTTTCCGAAAAATAAATTGGAAATGGCAACCGTGATGGTAATTAAACTGAAAAGAACATTTGTCAGAAGGGCAGGGACATAGCTTGTCAAAGAAGCAACGGCAATAAAAAAATTTTCGCTGGCAACTAACAAGTAAATGCTCAAAAATACTATAGCCGGTAGCAGATTCCGAATAATTTGTGAAAATTGATGATTTTCGAGAATCAAAGAGAAAAGAGAAAACGGAAAAGGAGTGTAAAAGGCAAAGAGGATATTCCCCTGAGCAATACAAAAAAAAATGTTGACAACAAATTAACAACACCAATAACCATCAACCGGCGAACCGTTGCCAGCGCATTGGTAACGATGCTGGCGGTGCACAGTGCCGCGACTCCATACAAATGATGGACAAAAATAGAAGGAGTGGTCAGAATTGGCTGAAACTTCACACCTAGAAGTATTATGCCCCTCTAATTTCAAAAATGAAATCGGTTTTTCTATACCGGTTACTCATTTCGAGAAAACCGAGTTTTTTTTGCATTTTTATATGAAAATAGTCATTGTGGACATGTGTTGATATAAGTGGAAGGAGGCATCAGAATGGGCTGAAACTTTACACCTGAAAGGACTATATCACGGCAATTTAAGAAAAAAAAAACGTTTTTCAGCATCTCTTACCATTTAATTAAAAAAAAAATTTTTTTACAATTTTATAAAAAGGCAAAATAACTCATAATCATCGTAGACATATGTTTATAAAAACCGAAATAGTATTCAGAACTTGTTGAAACTTTACACCTAAAAGGACTAAGCCATGCTTATTTCAAAAATGCAATCGATTTTTCGGTACCGGGTACCCATTAAAAAAAAAAAGATTTTTTTTTTACATTACTATATGAAAGACAAATAAGGCATAATCATTGCTGATTGTGGTGTTTACGAAAACAGGAAGGAGTCGTCAGAATTTATTGAAACTTTACATCTGAAGTGTCTATATTACTCTAATTTTAAGAAAGTAATCGGTTTTTTGTAACGGGTACCCATTAAAAAAACATCGAGTTTTTGCACATGATTATTTAAAAATGAAATATGCCATATCATTGTTGCTAAGTGTTCAGAAAAATAGTCTTAATAGTCAAAATTCGTCTAAACTTTACTTCCTAAGTGAATACATATGGTAATTTGAAAAATTAAGTCGGTTTTCCTTACATGTTAACCTTTAGAAAAAAAAATTCTTTTGATTTCATTTAAAATAAAGCATAATCACTGTTAAGTAAGTAAGTAATAATAGCTGTTATATGGTAATAACATATAATATGTTAATAAAAACCGAACTAGTTGTTATAATCACTCAGTTTCAGAGTCCTCAGAAGAGGAGGAAGTGATCACTGATTCAAATGATTCCATGCTTTTGTCTGCTTCGTCACTTTCAACAATGTATTTATTAAAGCTGAGATCAGAACCCTTTAAATATTTGTTTCTCTGTTTTATATTTCTTTTTGTAAACTGGTGTCATTGCTCTATATATATATATATATATATATATGTATATATATATATATGTAAATCTTCGTATACCTTTGTTTTTGGCTCCCATACCGTGATGCATATTTAAGTATTTTAATTAGCTGATAATTTTTTTCATTTCAAAGCACCCTGTACCTCTTAACTTTTGTTTTGGCACTTTTAGCTTTAATTCAACACCTTATTTTTGAAGAGCGAACCAAAAATTTAGATCTTAGGGCATTCAGAAAAAGTATTGTAAATATAGATCAGCTAAAATAATACCAAAAAAAGGCATTTAGTCACTTTTTCAAAATTGAAAATTTTCAAATATTGGAAAAAGTTGGAAGAGATTTCGATTGTTTCTGTTAGTAGAAGGTCCAAACTACCATAACCAAAAAAAAAATTTCACGAACTTTCAAGATGTTTTTTTTTTTTTGTCTCCAAAGGTTGCCAATTTTCGGATTTTGGTATGTTTAATCATATATTTATTTATTAATAAAAAACAAATATTTGTATAAATTTTTTTTCCATGAACCATACATTTTTTGGTTTGTCGCATATATCTTTATCAAAGTGCAAAAGTTGATCTTGCTAGGAATAAAAATGTATTTTTAACAAATTTTTAACTGCGACCACTTTTATGTGCGAATCGCCGAAATGAAATGGTATGTAGAAAATAGGTGTACTTTGAGGGGGTGTGTGAGGCTGAAAGTTGTTTTTATCACAAAATAACTTATGAACTTCTCTTAGTTGGAGATTTAGCTGTAACTTGACATCAAAACATCTAAGTTTCAAGACAGTCGATTTTTGTATTTTTGTCCACCTTCGCGGCACTGTGCGGTGTAGCGATACTTAACAGGTGCCAAGGCAACGAAGTGGAAAAAAGCCAAACCGGCAAGCAAAAAAAGAGAACTAGCAGGTGAGAAAGAAAACATGAAAATAAACGAAACTACGGTCAACATACATATTCGTTTAACGATTTAAAAGTAAAAGGACAATTGAGTAGTGGTAAATGCAGTAAGTAACTGAGAAGAAGAAGAAGCAAAAAGCGTCGTAGCAGCACTGAAACCATTGACCGAAAGATATCCACTGAGACAAACCAACTGTGAGTATAATTAATTTAATTAGGTAAACGAAGGTGAAGGTGAAAAATATATATGTAATAACAACAACAATAAATTTGCCAGCGAAGTGACTTAGGGAGTGCAAAACCAATTAAATCTGTGTGGTACTTTCAGTGGCAGCGTTGCATGCGCCGTTTGTTACAAGAGAAATATATGAAAATTTAAATAAAAAAATTGTGTAAGAAAAAAAGTGTGTTAGCCTGGAAAATAAAACGCATCGAATGTGCAAATTTGTTGAGTGCCAAAGTGGTAGAAGGAAAAGAAAATGATTAATGAAAGGTGAACCGCGCAAGTTGCCTTTTGTTGTTTACAATTTTTGATCTGTAATTTAGACACATACATACATATCGTCGCTCGAATAAAGAAACAGTGTAAATGCCACATACACTATTATTCGATAATTGCACCATTGGATAGACTATCTATTATCTATCTAATCTATTAGAAAAATCTTTAGTTTTCTTAAATATCTCTTTGGCTCACTAATTTATTCCCGAAAAACGAAATTGTATTTGTATGGTTTGTAATGGTTTATAAAAACTTCCAATTCGTTTTTCTCAAAACTATACTTTTCATGCTACACTATTTCATTATTCCAGCGACGATATGTATATTTCACAATTTTGTACAACTTCCAGTTCCATTATAGTTCCACTTTCTTACACAAATTTTATAAACGCATACTCCAACGACTAAAAAATAGCAATAGAAGGATGAGCGATTAAAAAGTATTCACAGTCGCTAACTGAGCGACTAAGCGACACTCGCAATAGCATCGATAATCGATAATCGCTTAATAGTCGTTTATCTACTGCCAGTCGACATTCGCAATAGGGGTGAAATTCTTGGTTCTTGAAAAACTTTGTTATTTGACAGCTGCTAATTATGGACAACTAAAATGCTAAACATATTTTTGGTAATTTAAAGACTGCGAGTTTTAAAAGATGCACCAAAGTTTTTTTTCCAACGTAAAAACTACACATACAAATTTTTTGGCATGACATATACTTTTGGGCAATTTAAAAGCTATACATAATTTTCTGGTAATTTAAAAACTAAGCATAATTTTGATGTTACTAAAAAGAGGATATAGTTACATACAAATTTGTTCGGCATGACAAATATTTCCAGTTATTTAAAAGCTACACATGTTATATGTACCTAAATTACACAAATTTTTGGTGATGAATGATGTACATAAATTTTTGGTCATTCTAAAACTCGACATACGTTTTTCGCCATATAAAAACTGAACGTATTTTTTGACATAATCGACGGTTTTGGTTAATTTGACATGACATAAATTTTTAGTAGGTAATTTAATTGCTGACCATAAATTTGTAGAAATTCATTTGAAAACTGAATATAAATTTTTTGTCGCTTGAAAACTGGATATAAAATGAAAATAATGGTGATTAATGAATTTACATAAATTTTCGATATTGGAATATGAATCCAAATTACGAACGATAAAAATAGACAACGATCATGGAACGTGAGAACCTCTCAAAGCAACGTGAGAACCCCTTGTGAAGGAAGTGATGACCAACCCGTGTGGTATTTTGGGTGACGCTAGTGAAAGAAAAATATTCGTTTAGGCGCTCCTTCATAGCCATCTTAAATTGGCGCTTCACCGGAGAACTGTCCAAAATCCTCATGCCCATAAAATTTGTATGTAGCAACCCAAAATAAAGCGGCAAATGAATTTTTATTTTTTACAGGGCGTTGCGCTTTGAAGTTGGGTGCTTGACCCGTAGGATGGAAACCATTATACCATATGTGACGCTGGTAGGAACTCCATTAAAAGCACTAGTAAGGTTGCCATTGGAAGTGCTGTTAGGGATGCCACTAGAAGAATCAATAGGGGTAAAATTGGTGATGCCAGTAAGGATACCGGTCGAAGCACCAATACGGGTAGCATTACATGAATCACAAGCCCAGTTAATTTGATTGACGGCAAATGGCGTGCATTTTTTCTGAATAATTTCTATCCGTCGCGAGTGGAAATAAAATCAAGGATTCCAGATGATGATTTCATATTCAAGAATGCTCCCCACCGAAGCTACATAAAGGGCTTCCAGAGTAAGAGTCTTTGAAATATTTTGAGTTTATTAGCCTATAATGAAATGGACGTGGCTTACTACATTACCTAGATTATACCTAAATCTTTGATATCATTTCTCAGCGGTAAGGTAACTTCTCTCAATGAATAATGAAACCGTTTAGCATGGAGACTTCGAGAGCAATGCACAACGCAACTTTGAGACTTGGGTTAATTGTACCACATAAATATCTTAATACGTCCAAGTTCTGTTGTAGGTTTTGAGGTCTGAGAGATCTTTTATATCTTGGCCAACTAATTCGTGTGGGTTAAGCATTAATAAAAAGCAAGAAAAGAAGGGACCCATATAGATCGCTTGCGGAATACCCGAAGTCGCATTAATGACAACTTTGGATATTGTAGAGCTGATTATTACTACCAATTCGCTTTTAAACAGAAGGGTTTAAAAGAACGTAAGTAGTGTTGTAGTAAATAGCAGGATCTTCAGGTCAACTGTACCAAAGGCCTTCGAAAAATCGGTGTATGTATATATCAAGCTGGGAATGTTGTTCCGTTGCCGAAATTATGCTTTAACTGATTAAGTGGAAATGAGAAAATGCAAAAAAATTGACGAGTGAGCAGTGGGTTTCATCTCTCGATTCCTTCGTACCATTGCAAAAAATATTATTACACCACCACCATCTACATAAAACCAACTGGTATGTTGAAGAGTTCCGCGCTGCTGCTTCTCTCTTGGTCCCAAGATAAAATGATTTCATTGTTGCAGATGTAGAAGAAGATGTAAGCAATATTCCATTAACAGCCGTTGTAAATTCTCGTAAGTCTTTAAGGAATAGGCCTCACGTATTTTTTCGCGAAACCCCACAATTTAATAAAAATGCTCATTTGACAGACAGAAGCAATGAAATATGATTGAAGTATGTATATTACCAGATACAATCAACCGTTTTAACCGTTTCAATGCTAAAGTATTTTTTCCACCAGCACAACCCTTATCAGTTAAAAACACGTGAATAAATAATGCATTTTATCAATAATCAATTTAAATTTTTATAGCCTTTATTTCAATTAACTATTCACTGTCTAAACAATTTATTGCCGTTTTGCTATTTTGATTAAATATTATCTCTGTTTATTTATATGCATAGCAATTGATTGCTATACACATTTATTACAAATATGGGTAAATTAAGCATATTTACTTATACAAGCGCACATTCATACATTATTTTATAGTACAGTGATTGTGTTTACTTTTGTAAAAATAAATTTTTTAGATTCTCTTAGAGTTATTTACTACTGAGGATGACGATATTGGGTACATTTATATGTTTACATTTTTATACTATTTTCAATTACAGCAACTTTAAGCCTATTTATATACATATATGTTACTTGTAAGCATTGTACTATCTTTATATATGTATGCATGTACAGTAATCAATAGCACTTATCTGCAAATGTGAAGACTTAAGAGGAAAAATTTTCATTTTTTTTTAACAAGCACACCTTAAACTACTATACAGCTGAGCGTTTAAATATGTACCTTTATAAAGAAATCGCAGGCATATTTACGTTTTTTTGGTAGAGTAATATTTATGCTCGGCCGCTGTGGTGTAGTGGTAAGCAGTGCGCGCTTCCACTCCGCAGGACCCGAGTTCAAACCCTGGTCAAAGCAACATCGCAAAAAATGTAGAAAAAAGGTTTTTTCTTAACAGCGGTCGTCCGTCGGCAGGCAATGGCAAACCTCCGATCGTATTTCTGCCATGAAAAACAGCTTCTCATAAAAATACAATCGCCGTTCGGAGTCGGCGTAAAACTGTAGGTCCCTTCGCCTTGTGTGACAATATCAAGGCGCACGCCACAAGTCGGAGGAGAAGCTCGGCCAAACACTAACATATGTGTAAGCGCCAATCTATTATTATTATAATTATTATTATTATTATTATTATTATTATTATTATTATTATTATTATTAATATTTATGCTCAGATATTTAAATTTGTACGCAGGAGTTGCTGGTGCAAGTCCCAGTGAACTCGATTAAAAAGTCTGATGAGGAGATGTGGCGATCTCCGAAATAACAACTTCCACAACATCTTTCATCAAAATGGCCTCAAGCTCAATAAAATTTTCGAATTAAAAGAGTAATCTAAATTGAAGAACACAAATTCTGATATCATATTGATTAAAAATGAATGAAATGAATGATGCAAATGAAAGTCGTGGATAACAGCATTTCGTAAACTTGATTTCCACAGCAAGTGAGCAAGAAAGGAAAAGTGTGGAATTTAGTAATATCCATATGAGTTACCCCTATCCGATTGATTGCTGTCCATGAAAATTATAAAACTCATTCCATCGCAGACAAGTGCAGAGTTTGAAGGTACATATCTGCGCAAAATATATGCACATTCTGTGTAAATTGTACCTTGTCGGCACATTCATTCCCTTCCATTTCTAAACGCTTGAATGCAGTCCGCACCAAAAATTGATTTGGCAAATATTAATTTGCTCTCCTCGATAAGCAGGGGGCAGCTGTGGCGGTTTCTGATATTGCAGGTTAATAAAATGAAATCGGCTGCAAATCGACGAGGCTACATAATTGGCCATTGCTAAAATATGGTCAAATCTATGCGGCAGATTTTTTTTTAAATTTTAGCAGTCCGATCCGTGCCCTCATCAGAAACTAAGGCGGATATTTTAACAGCGACCGTAAATAGCAGTTATTTTTTCAACAGTTAAACTTCGCTAGATATTTTTAAGTCCGAAATAGAAATCCTTTCCGGATTCGTAAACAAATCGCTTATCCAAATTAATCAAATTTATTATCAAATGAAAGAGGACTTAAATAGCTTTTAAACAGAAATAGCGAACGAAGGTTACAACTTCTATTTATATATTATTTATAATGTAATACAAAAGAAATTCATATACCTGACCCAAGGTTTGTTCGATGGTAATTAAATTAGAGCTGTTAAGTAATGATTATAAATTGTAATGATTCCCGATTCAATGAATTCTTTTTCTTAAATCTGCTAAATAATTAATTGCCATTATTTTCACTTTTAAATTAATAATTACTGATTACCATTAAAAGGAATCATGTATTTAGCCAACTGGAAGAAAAAAATCAAAAATAATCAAAAAAACTAATGCGATTAGTTTTGCAAAAAATTAATTATTTTTTATTAATTTTAATTATTTATAATTATCTAAATTATTTTCTGGGAACAAAAATATTCTCCTTTCTTCTAATGCAACTTAAAAACTGTAAGAAACGATGATATTATAATAAAATACGTAATATATACGTATATATGTAGATATGTAGATATAGAAATTTTAATCCCTTATTCCATTTGGGTCAAATCTAGTATATGAGCAAATCCCACGAGTTGTTTTCTTTGTAGTATCACTCCCTCTTCCCGACGAAATAAAGCTTAAGCCTTTTTCTAATCTTAAACGCCAATATTTAATCACTTTTAAATAATATGGCTTTCAAATTAAGGCGTGCGAATAAACATGTTTGAGACTTCACGGCATGAGTGGTTATTTACAGGGACGTGAACCGGTTTTGAACCGAGCCGGTTTTGAACCGGAAAACCGCTTTTTTCTATTAATTAACTGAACCATTAACCGAACCGGAATTTTTCACAAAAGCTTGGTCCGAACCGAAAACCGAACCACTTTCTATAAAGTTTTAAAGGTTCGTTTCAACTTATTTTCAAGAGATAAATGTACTACTTGATTTCTTTTTGTTAAGCATGGTAATACCTACTATGTTTGTTTACCATGTGACAATATAAAATGTAAAGGCAACCGGTCTCATTTGACAGATACTTGACCCTTAACCTTGCGCGTTGTTGCACTTGACACTTGACACTTAAACTTGCGCGTTATATTTTTGTTTTTCGAACCGTTGAACCGAACCGAAACCCCGGTTCAAATACCAAAAAAACCCCTTCGACGAACCAATCCAAAAGTGCAAAAACGGTTCGAACCGCTGAACCGAACCGACCAAATTTTTCATCCGGTTCCCGTCCCTGGTAATTTATACCATTTTAAGTTTTCATTTAAACAAAATTTCGCGATGGAATTTTGTTCTTTATACAAAACTGAAAATATTGCATTTTCTAAGATAGGTGAACCACCATTTTCGACCAAAAACACATTTTTGTTGAAAAATGTAACAACTCGTGGGATTCGCTCATATACCAAAAACATACCTTTGACTGTGATAAAATGTAGACGTCGCACAGTAATATTTATTTGATATGTCCATTTGATTGTGTCCATTATTTAAAAAATTATTGTATTATAGTAGAAATTGGTTGAAAAAAATTTATTTAAAAATTCATCTTACGAAAAACTTTCAATATTGTATGGTACAAAATCGCGTCTTAAACAAAAGGTCGGAAGATGACCCCATTTGACAAAATTTAGCATTACAATTTTACTTTTCAGAGCTCTGCGTGAACACTGATCATACAAACCGGTGCAAAAAGTAGGGACCTATCTTGGACATAAATCGATACTTTATTTTTGGATTTATGTGCACGAATTGAGGACCAACTATCACTGTGCGGCGTCGCTTTCCAATTTTGTTTGGGAAACAACAACACCACCGATTATATGGATAGAAAAAATCTCAAACTGTAGACGTCTACATTTTGAGACACAATTTGGGCCGAACTGTGAACACCCCATATTCCGTTAATTTAGGCATATCATACCATCAGAAAACAAACAGGTTATGTTTGCTTACAATGAAATCGAACAAATAAGCAAGCAAAAATAATCAAAAGTAATCACCAAATTAAATCAATTCTTTATTTTTGATTATTATCGATTATTTTTTAATGAAAAATAATTATGATTCTTTTTGTTATAATTGATTACTAATTCCTCGGTTATAAACACTAATTGAATTAATCATTACGATTACCGATGTAATCGTTTTGATTAGTAATCTTAATCCAAAGTAAACAGGTCTGAGTTAAATATCATTTTGTATTGAAATATTTTTTGATAGCTGTCTTTTAGCTGGCTTTCCTCATTTAAACATTTCAGTTTTAAAGCTACTTTAGTCCGTTTTCATTTGATACCAAACTTGTTTAATTTAGGTAAGTGGTTTGTTTGTTATTAGGAAAATAATTTTATTTTGGAGTTAAAAATAGCTGGCCAAGTTTAACTGTTGAAAAAAATAACTTTCAGATTCAACTATAATATGTTAGTTTTTTTTCTTATCTGGAGCCAATACCATTAATTAAAGCTAACTAAGATTTAGTTATTCTGTATGGGAATGAGTACAAAGTACTAATAATAAATCTTTATTACATTAGTTTAGCCGCATACTAATATAGCTTATTTATATGCACATTTGCGATAAGTAGCTGTACAAAATATGTAGCTGCATAGTCTTAAATCACTACAATTATAATGCCTTTTCTTAGTTGACTAATTTCATTAGCTACAATTACATTCAAATAGATGGTGTCAGTGCAAATTTGCTTTAATGCTATTGTCCCGCTGAACTAAGAAATTTTGTTATCCTTACTTTTGAATATTATCTATACAAACATATATTGTAGGTACTTGTAGGTACGTAGTTATAAGCAGATATTTTTATACATAAATCTTATGGTCTTAAGCTTTTTTGTTTTGTATCACACCAAATAATACCCAGATTCATATAGAAGTAGTCATTACAAAATAAGTTTTCAGCTAATACATGCGCTTTGTTTTATGGATCTCGAAAACATTAATTTGTATGCAAGCGTTTGCGTTTTGTTATCTGCGCGCTTCTTAAGCTCTTATTTTATGCTGTCTTATTTCATTCTTAGTGTATTTTTGTTCTGATTGCTTTTATGGCCGCCCAAAACTTTTTTTTAATCCGCTTGGCCTTTCGAGTGCACGCGCTCCTCATTGAAATTCATGCAATACATACTTTTCGAATGTCAGCAATTAAACGCGCTGCTTTTTGTGTCCAAGTATACACCAAACAACAATTAACCCAGCAGCGCTGGATATGCCAAACAAAGTTGACAACCGTCACGGAAAGTAATGAAATCAAGAGTTGAGAGTTAGCGACCAGCTACTCAAAAGTTCTCTACTTATTCTATGTAGTACGAGCTTTTGTTTCAGGGATCAGCATGGCATGGCGATTTATGCATATTAAATAGTTTTACAGTTAAAACTCTGTCGAAGAAAAGGAATATTGCCCCTTCTTTTGTAACTTCAGGCATTGGGCCGTATGAATAAAAATAAGCAATTGCTTTTTCTTAAAATTTCAGATCTTTTACTCAATTTATTCAAACAAAATTGAAGTAAAAGGTATGAAATTTTAAGAAAAAGCAATTGCTTAGTTTTTATTCATACGGCCCATTGTTTTCGCTTCCATATATTTACTTAAATGCAAACGAAAACCTAAAGTAAAATCTGTATAAATAAATTACTTTTGTGCGTGTTTTGTCCTCACACTTCTCTTATATTGAGATTTTAATAAACTACAGCCTTGGCAACTCATCCTCCGGTCAGCAATTAGTTTTGAGCGATTGGAGACCTCAAAAGCGAAAATATATAATGTACCAACACAGGAAATAGTTAAGTAAGTTTTTGCGCCAAGTTTAGAGCCACCAAATCAGTTGTTTGTGTTGTTTGTTTTGGCATAGTATTTGGTTGATGTAATGGCATAACATAACAATTTTTGCCAATAGGCGCATATAGTAGCTTTAATGTGTAACAAAGGTGATACAAAAAATTCTGTGATTAATTGAACAGAAGTGTCTCGCAGTAAATGTTACATATTGGAAAACATTGAGTTATTTCATGAATCGAATTAAAAGAGATCTGGGCTTTAAAATTTACGCAACATCTACAAATACATATGTATATGCAGGCACATTTTTCATGTGTTCGTGCGTGAACATTAGACCGCATTACTGTGCGTCCTTTCCTTTGCCTAAAGTATTTTTGCAAAGGAAATCTAGAAAATGATTTTCTGTAGGGCCGAACTTAAGGCTGGCCTTTTAAAATTTTTTAAATAGTTCTACTGGTATAATCAGATTACTTTCTTAGTAAAAATTCATTGATTTTTGGATAGCTTTACAGGGCAAATCTGGCAACTGTCTTTCAACTCATTATAGACTTTCGAAAAACAAAAGTCTCTTCTGAGGCAATTTAAAATATTTATAATAATAATGTAAGGTATTTGATTAATTACAAAAAAAAAAAATAAATATTAAATAAGAAATAAAATAAGTTGCTAAAATTAAAAAAAAAATGTATTTTTTAAAATAATACGATCTAACAATTAAAAGAAAATTAAATTTTAATAAGAAAAAAGTTAAATTAAAAACGAAGAAATTTTTAATTTCCTAAAAATTAAATAAAATAAAAAAAGTTTTGTTTTTAAAGCAATAAGATCTAAAAAATAAAAAATAAATTATTAATTAATGAAACCAAAAATTTTGTTAGAAAAAGAGAAATTAAGTTCTCTAAAAATTAAATAAATTTCAAAAAATATATATCTTGTAAACAATGAAATCTAAAAATTGACCCAAAAAAGTAAAAAATTTAGATAAGGAAATAAAATATGTTTCTAAAAATTAAAAAATATATTTGTTTCTCTTTAAAACAATAAAAGATATCTTTCATTTTACAACAGTAATCTTACAATTAAAAGAAAATTAAATTAAATAAGAAGGTTAAATTAAAAAAAAATAATAAAAATACAGAATTTTATAAAACTTACATGAAATAAAAATGTATCTCTTTTAAACAGTAAAATTTAAAAGTAAAAAAAATCGAAAATATTTACAAGTAATTAAATTTTCTAAAAATTTAACAAACTTCAAAAGACGTATTTTTTTTAACAATAAAATTTAAAAATAAATGAAAATAAGAAAATTAAATAACATTTAATCAGCAAAAGATTAAATGCCTCTACCCGATGACTCGACCTTGGATCTCTCGAATGACACACCAGTGCCTTGCTCACTCAGCCATTCCGACTATTGGAGCAGCGCGAACAAAATTATATATATATACTTAGAAGAGCTTTGCACCACGTTAGTGGGTAAAAGAGCTTTTTTGGTAATACTTTCGTACCAGAATAAAAACATCTTTCAAACTATCAAGACTATTGTCTTCTAATTGTGACCTTCAACTACCTTATCCAGAAATACTGGCATTAGGGTGTACGTTAGGGTTATAAGAACTGAGATCTGGTGGGTAAGTACTAGAAATAGTTACTTGAGGTCAATGAACTTCAGAATAAATACAATTGTCTTCCCTGGACAAAAGCTTCGATATATCAAGCTTTAAGATCCGACTATAAATGCCGAAGGTATAACGAACAATTAAAAGAGCGATCCCTAAATTCGACCAAAAAATATTTTTTTTCGAAATTGCCTTGAAAAATATCTACGACTTAGAGGTGTACAGCAAACAATTTTTCGGGTATGGTCTAATATACATACATATCTGTATGTTTAGGAGCTACATACATACATATGTTTTTGTACAGACATACATACATATATTTGTGCTCATAGAAACTTCAACTGTTTTTTATTTATTTTTTCCTTTGCTCTTTCCTGGAAACTTCTGCCAAACACTACCATTTCTTCCATTTTATGATTAAAAAATGATTTATTGTCGACCTTGGATTTTGTGTACATACTTATGAACATATGTGCTATATGTATGTAGGACATGCACTCAAGCTGGTTGGTTAACTACCCTGCAAGAAGCAATTGGTTTCAAAAGCTCAGTTTTCCTAGAATAAATAGTTCGGATATAATTTCTAAAGTAAAGCATAGATGGCGAGTTGAGTGTAAAGCTACTATGTATTTATATTGTGCCCAAATTATACTGTTCTAAATATTTCCGGTAGTTCAAATTGTCACTGAATTGCTCTATTTAACTGGTTCCGAAATAGTCCAGGGTTCAAGGTTATGCATTGGGTGCAATTTGCCATAGTCTAAGACAACGCAATGTAAAATTCGCCTATCGTATGCATGCAAAAGGTATTTAACTGAACTGATGGAATTTCTTGCAGGGTAAGTGACATATGAAGTTCGAAAGTAAATTTTGAGTCAAGCGATGAATTTCATACCTTCAGGGTTATTAAAGTTGTTGTGGTGCAAGACAAATTTAAGCAAAATTTACTTGGGAGCTTACTTAAAAAGTATCCACCAGCATGTATGCATACCAGCACAAGAGAAAAGTAGTATTAACAAAAATTGTTTGCTTTTAGGTATTTATAACGTCTGTCCATGCTATACGAGTATGAGACATGAAAATATTATTCATGTAATTATTCAGAATTGCAGTAGCATACTCAGTAGCGGATGAAATACAAAAAAAAAATTTATACGCGATTGTATAAATAATAAAATGGAAATTAAATAAAGCACATTAAAATTGAAGAAATGAGTCGATTATCGGCGCGTAGCGGTAATCCTAAAAGTGGACGCCATTACGGGTTAAAATCAGACATGGATGCCGGAAGTAATCATACCACCTCATTCTGAGATTTCGTTACACGTTTTAAAATTGGAAGGGAATGGTACGAACAGGCAGAAAAAGATGATTTTACCATCTACGCCGAAAGATCTGTTAGCTACATCATCTGCCTGATGTCTATTGGATCTTTTCATCAGAGATTTTTTTCACAGCGAAGTACGTTGTGTAAGCAAAACAGAGTATCGATTAGAAAAAGTCACTATCCTCGACGAAAACCAAGTGAAATGGCAGTGAAGTGCGATTCACATATGCAAAGTTGCGAGGAGAATAACACCCTATAACCACAAACTTGTGGTCTATCGGGTATACCAAAGCCCCCACCAAAGACCTTTAGAACAAAGCGGGTGTGAAGCCTCGAGGTCTTTGTGGCACTCTAAAGCTAAAGAAACTCGAAGTAAGAGGTCTTGTCTCCACAGGATACTGTGGTATTTCAACTACAGAATTCTCAATGCAGAAGCAGTGGAATCGATTGACACAGTGGCTGAAGAACTTGGAGCTTTACCTCTTTACCAGATTGGCAAAGATAACAGGAGTTTGACTTTCGGACCTTTTCAGTTTCATCTGCGACAGTAAGTGGTTTGGAAAGTACTAAAATGGCATTCTTAACTGCCACAATGGGCAAATATGCCTCCAGGTGAAAGTATGTAGACTTCGTAAACGCCTTTTAAGCATAAATCAACTTCCAATTCCTCAAGAATGGAATTGGCCCCTTGTATCAATAGTCGATCATTCATCGTCGCATCGGTCAGCTTCTTAGAAGTTGAAGCAGTGGGTTCAGCAGTCTCTTCAGTGGGATATCAGGCGTCAGTAGCCTCCACACTAGCGAATGCTTTAGAGCTGTATAGAGGGAGTTTCCTCTAGGCTCGAAGTCGTACTGACTACGATTTCTCGTTAGACTTAACGCTAACACCAGTTTTAACGTGCCGCCGTGGGCGGAATTTTTACCCGTACGAAGATCAAGGACTTTGCGATTGGAATGTATTAACAGTCCGGCTCGTTGGTCATCTATTACGACCAAATGGAAAAGGTGACGGAAAAGAGTAGGGCACACACACACACAGTAGGGCGCCACGCTATGGTAAGAACCCTTCTAGTACTAGAGACGGACAACTATCCGAGAGCCTCCGTTAAAATACAGTCGCGTGTCCCTAACTGCAAACCATCCAATCGAAACCGATAGGCATGAAACCATAGATTAGAGGTAAGGATTGATTCGAAGCCCCCGAGATCCATTCTATCTGGTGAAAATTGGGCAATTTCGCGAAGATTGCGTTTCTGCAACGCGCAGTACGGGTTTGATGTACGGCACGCTAGGCAACCAAAAGCTTACGCTGGCTTGTGCACGCTTCATTCACGCCCTATACAATTGCTTAGATTCTTTCGTCGTCACTAATAGCTGTGGTAGGTTCTACCGACTGATTTACCCACAGGCAATATCGCTCCGTTTGTATGATTCCCGACTACATTTCACTTATTGTTCGACTGCTGGATTAAATTTTAAAAGCTAAAAGTTTAAAAATTGATTGGCTCCGAAACATTTAAAAACTGATGAATCCAAAGATTTCCAAATAAATTTTAATGCTCTTAACTCTCTAAAGAAATATTGAGATTTGTGCGTATATCTCTACGACGACTAGCAATGCCATCAGCGTCACATTTACAGCGCAGTAGATGCGTCGCAATGGACGTCGGCGCTGACGCTGATGCTGGCGTTGCCGTTGGCGCCGTTGCTGTTGTCGTCGCAGCAACTGTTGCTGCCAGATTTGTAACTGCAATTGCCGCAGTTCGACATCGTCCGCTGCTCGCGCGTTGTCCGCTTCTTGTCCGATGCCGCTCTCATCGGCGATGCCAGCGCCGAGACCGCTGCCGTCGCTGTTGTTGTCACCATTTGTTCGCGCATTTCCAAAGCAACTACAGCCGCACCCCGGCCAATGTCAAACCGATGCCAACGACGATGTGCTATCGTAGGCGACCAGCAGTGAGTCGTTCTCATCGCTACCGCTCCCGGCGCTACGCTCTGACTCGTTGATCACTTCGAGCCGTGTCTGCGGTTGCGCGATTTTGTACTTTTGATGCCGCTTGTTTATCAGCACTGTGCGTATGTTGTTGTTGCGCAACCGCGATGAGTGCGTATGTGCATGCAGGTGTCCTGAACGATGTGTGCGGTTGCAGGAACGGTTCAGTTGTAGCGATGCGCCAAGCATCATACAATCAGAGCTATCCTCGTCATCATCATCGTAGTAGTAATCATCGTAATAATAATCGTCATCACCACATTCTAACCCTTCGTCGTCATCATCGTCGTCGTAGTCGTCGAAATCGAAGAAACAACAGCCGGTTGGTTTGCGTTCCACATCGGATATGTAGTTGAGCCGGCGGTGTTTACTACTGCTGCCACCATTGCAGTGATGATATGCCGTCGCTGCCGCCGCCGACGTGGTTTTTGCCTGCGTTTGGTAATGGGAGGACATTTGATATGTGTGAGTGCTGGGAAAGCGCGTTTCGACTTGATGAGAGTCGTTGGCGTTATATCTAAGCTCAATTACCTCGGGTCCCTTCCATGTGATGCCCGCACGCACCAAATTGTAAAAACGCATAACACCCCACATGGCAAGAACCTGCAAGTGGAAGAAAAAAGAAGACATTTAGTGAAAAATTTAATATCGAAATCGATTACATTGAACAATATAATTGTAAGTCTTAACAAATAAAGTGCTTGCTATGGTAGAAGCTATTGAAAATAATTTGGTGATAGAGAGATAGGAGGAAGATAAAAATCGACACTACAGTTGCATCCCAAATGTCACTTTCTTTGAGACGATTGTGCAAACCTCTGAAGAGGTTTACTTCTGTGAAGAGCTATTAGGTGCTCGCCAGTAGCTCTCGCTGCCGAAAGCTACCATCGCTATCGAAAGCAATCGAAGTGCCTGAAGACTACCGTAGAACCCTCTGTTGCATTGCCGCGAGCTACCAAACGATCATTGAGTGTATCCAACGGAAATCCCCAGAATTCTCGATGTTGCTCACAGTCAGGGGACGACCTATTAGGGCATCCACCGGCGCTCTCTAGTTGTCTCGATTTTCTGGGAGCTACTGGAAGACCCAACAGTGCATTCAGTGGAGCTCACCTGTAGCCTTGACGCTGCAGGGGTCACAAGAAGACCCCCAATGCATTGACTAGAGCCACGAGTAGCCACGACGTTGCTGAGGGTTATCGCATGATCCTATAGCACATCCATCGGTATTATCTGGTATTCAGACCGTGCCGAAAAGCTCGAGGGATCCCACAGATGAGATCGCCAAATACTTTGAAGGTCTCCGAGGTGCAGTCCTGCATCGTTCAGCTGGCTGGAGATTCGATATAGTGGTTTTGCGGTAAAAGACTATGCACTATGCGGGGGTAGTACCCCCTGATACTGGTAGTAGGATAGTGCTTAATCTTCTTAACCATGCGTCTTTAGCATTCTGCTCACACGGACCCTGGGCTGGCAACAGAATAGAGTTGCAAAATAGATGAATAGCTACTCACTCTTTTAACTGCGCCGTTGATACTTCGGGAGCAAAGTTAGAGGCCAAAGGATGTTAAATATTCGCCTTGGTCATAGCCGCAGCCTTCTTCATCATCTGCCTTCTTTTCTTCGGCTGTCTTAAGTCAGCTTTCTCCACCTTGGAGGATCTTCATTCACATAACTTCTCCGTATCGGTACTATACTTATGCCTGGTAAAACCGTCGTTGGTTCCGTTTCTGATACCAGTGCTAATCTTAAAGACGAAGAAGACCTATCCAAGATTTCCACATCTTTCACAAACTTCCTTTTTCCAACCTGTTTGATAGTAGTAAGCCCTCCACTATATTCGGTAGTAGGCTATCCATCATTTACCAGTAAATTGCTTCCACATAGCCTTGGTTCCAGTTACATACATTGTCCGGGCCGACAACGGTTGACTATGTTACCCTTACCGCCAAAGGTAGGTCATTGCAGTGAAGTATCTCATACCTTCCGAGGCGTAGCGAGCCCGAAGGGCTTTTGGAGTGATCCAGCCTTCCAAATCTTGGCCATCGTTCAAAACATAGATCGAAGCAAAGAAATATAGTACTTTAACTTTCGTAGTTACACCATCATTCGATACTAACGTCTGACAGATATTCAACTAAGTCCTCGGCGGCATCAAGGTGTCACATAGAGAAAGTTTCAATACGAAACCCATAATTTTTCGAACTTTCGAAAGAGTATGTATCCCTACATGCAAACGTTTTTCTAATCTATTTTTATATTTGCAGTAAAAAAGTGGATTTCTCGTGGCCGCAACAGGTGACACTGGCATCAACTGCTGTCAGCAACATAATTTTTCAAAGCAACAGCTTTCGTTTTCTATCATTGCACGCATTTTTTCTTTACGTCCAACATTTTGTTTTTCAAGGCACGTGCTCATTTGAAGAATGCTTGTACATGACCTGCAGAGATAATGAACAGTTACAAACTGGTACGCAGTTGAACTATTTGAGATTGGTTTGCGAATTTTATATAGATTTTGTAAAATTACACGGGTATGCCGGGTAACAAGATCGAAACCACCTTCTTTAACAAGATATTATTTAAAAAGAAATGAAATAGACTTTCATAATATCGATGAAAAATAAAACTAGGAAGTATTAAAATATTTTAAAGCTATAATTTACAAATCTTAAATAATAAGACATAAACTTGGCATTCTTAATAAGATATAAACTTGGCATTCTTTTTGAGAACCTCTTCCTCCATAACGACGCGCACAGTCGAAAAATTGCGCAGCAGACTTTTTATACGGAATATTCTGGGATTTTCGAATTTTTTGAAATTTTGTATTTTTGGGCTTGGAGTATTCATAAACTACGCATCTTTTAAAAAATTACTTAAAAGAGTTTTTTGTAGAATCGGATGCCATTCTTCATTTTTAAATTTTCTGCAGCGACCGAGAGTAAAAGGTATGATCGAAACTAAATATCGTTCTCGTAGTTTTGTTCCCAAGAACGATTCAAAACCGAAAGAAAAACGAGAACAGAACTGTCGAAGACGTTCTCAATGGGAATTATGTAAGAACGAAACCCTGTAAAATGTTCTCAAATAGAACACTCCTAAGAGAGTAAAATGGGAGCAAAAGTCTACGTAACGTTTTAACAAAGAGCCAAACCGTAACAAGCGTCTCCGGGACGTTTCTCTCGTAGAAAAATTTGGGAACTAAATACTCTGGAACTTTCTGACAGATAACGAAAAGGGAGCAAATCTTCTCGGAACTATTCGCGATGAGTGGCGTTCCATTAGTTTGATATATGTGAGTGTTGAAATTAATCAAAAAAGAACTGAAAGATAATTATGCAAATTAGGTCAACGAAAGACTTAAGACACAAACTTTTCTAGCACAGAAAATTAAAAATTGTTCCATAAATGGACAGTTCACCCTAATGATAAACGATCTGGAAGTTGAAAGAATGCAGCATTCCTCTGGCTTAGAATTGACGATAGACGCCCCTCGTTATTAACATTAAGCTGATACCAGCTAAAACACTTGCGTCGCCTTAGGTGCAGCGCGAAGCGAAAAGATGGCCAACTCCCATCTTTTTGCAGGCGCGTTGACCATCAGCTGGTTTAATATTTATTTTATTTCGTTCAAATTCGACGGAAACATGCATACGATTTAATTACATTGCTGATATTCCTAAAACTAAATACATATATAAAATCTACAGCAATTTTCATATATGGCATATATTTTTCGTATTGAGCTTTGCTACTAAATTTATAAATGTCACACAAGTCCACAAAGTTTTATCTGGCTTCAGCTTTTTAGTTTTCGAAGCTTGTTTTCTCGTTTTTATCTCTAGCAGAACATTCCCCAGACTTTAGTTTTTATTTAAGTTAAGTTAAGTTCTTCTTCAGACATACCGAAGCATTCTTTCCATTACCCATTTGCGCACGTAATTAAAAAGCTCTCTATTTAAGATTTTCCCGCAGGGCATTCAATCTCACACCAACGGATGTGTGCTCTTACGTGCGCATGTACTTGTGTCATCGAGTTTCTGCTCGTGTCAGCTACATACGTTTCACGGTAGACTACACAATCTTCCAGTGAAGCATTTACTTCTGACCTTAGCGTATTTGCCGGCTTGACATCACTCAACTAAATCACACTGAGTGTGTATGTTTAATTGTGTTGAGCTCATGTGATATGCGCTCCTCTTTTATATATGTATATAAAATAGTGGAAATGTATGCAAGCGCGTGTCCTTGCTGTCGACAAAGTACAAAGCAATTCATACGAAATGCCAGACGCATATAAAACTATTAGATTGGAGGCTAAAAGAAACTTGTCATAGTGATGCATAATCAAAGAAGATAGAGAGAAAGAGCTTAACGAAACGGCAAGACAGACAACATCAGCAAGCTAGACATACATTTGTAACACGGCGTTTACATGAGACAATTTTTCCAAGGCAATAGCAATATATTGACACTTTTTCGCTAATACACTCACACAAAGACAATTGTCTTCGTCACTGTCTTTGATTTTTCGAAGACAGTGAATTGAACAGTAAAATGGACAATTCCCTTCACGTCCTGGTTAATTCGAGAAAAAGAGGCTAGAAAAAATCGCAGAACTATGAAAAAGTGGTTTGTGTTTGGATATTTTTGTAAATAATATGAAATTTACGCCAAACGACACTAACGGCGGTTGCTGCAAAATGTATTGTCTTTATAATTTCCTGGACGCCCACTTTACACAAAAATTTTACAACTAATACATTTTCTCAATTTTCTTATGTAAACGCGGCGTAAGTATTCAGCATTCTCCTGCTACGACTTAGGTTTATTCAAGGCGGATTATATGTATGTATGCACGCATGAAAGCGAACAAATAAACCACAAGTGACCTATGCATGACAATTGCATTTGACCCATTGCCGCTAGCGAATTACGAGTATGCACTGTATTTGCAGTGTACGGTTAATGCTGCGTATGAAAATGATGGAATTATGTTGGCTGCCTGTGATTTGAACCGCTGCGCGTCTTATGGCATCTTGCTTGTCTTTGTATTTTGCAGATACTTCAAAGCACAGTTTCTTGTTTACCAACTTTTATCATTTTTATAAGACAAAAAAAAAATTAATTTCCCTTCTCGAATTTACCACTTGGTTCTTTTAAGACATGATTGAAAATATAAAGATATGTAGTGAAATATTGATAAATTTAAATTTATTCTTTCTCTCTACATATCGATTGTCCTCTGCCAAAACGGCACATTTAGCGATTCACAAAAATAAACCCCTAACTACTATTAAGTGCCTCATGTCTCTTATCCTTTTCTAATCCATGCCCAATCTTAACGACTTACTTTAGTAAAGATTTGAGATGAATTACGACATGAGACACTCAACAATTTTTTTTTTAAAATTTCGAGTTGTGTTACTGTTACAGCGAACCATCGATATGTATTGGGCAGAGATATAACAGTTATAAGTTTTATCGGAAAAACTTTTTTTTCATAACAGTTATTAGATGAGAAATATTTTTTAATTCTCCGATAAGAGTTATAACCCAGCTTCTACTCCTTACAATGCTTGATAACAGTTATTACCTAACGTTTATTTTCCGTTGAATTTTAACAGTTATTTCACTCCTCCTCTTTAACTTTCATCATCTTTATCTTCGTCTCCATCTCCGTTTTTGCAAATATTCTTATCTTACAACGTTTACTAAGCAACGCAAAAAAAAAACTTTGGGCAATAACTGTTATCAAGCAACGTAAAAAATAAAAGTTGGATAATAACTCTTATTGAATAACGCAAAAAATAAACGTTGGGTTATAACTCTTATCGGCAAAATAAAAAAATATTTTTCATCTAATAACTATTATGAAACAACGTTTTCGTAAAAATTTCAGAATTTGGGCAACGTTTTCAATTCGCAAATTCGAGATAACAGTTATTTTTGGTCTCTGATATTGGGATGTTCTAATGGAGAGACTCCATTAATCCATAGGAATATTCAAAATTAAAAAGTTACAAATAAATTAGTTGATTTGGCTGCTATAGTAATTGCAAATGCTTAAATTTGATGCTTCGGCCTGTTATTTTGAGAAAAATTTATCACAAAATATACCATCATCATCACCCTGTCGGAAGTATCAGCCAACACCAGAAAACAATGTTTAAAATTACCCAATATGCACAAGGCAAACATTTATTCATTTTTTTTTCTTTGAAAAACTCATGATGATGATATGTAAATATATACAACATTTTGCTCCAACTTTTTTCCGAAGGTTTGACTAAAAGTTGAATAAATTTTGAATTGAAATTACTATCCAAAGTTTTCTCAAGTGGAGAACTCAGTATATTTTAAATACAAAAAGGTGTCCTTTGTTTGGGAATACGTTGGTTCTGTTACCGCAGAACTTTGGACCACGTTAACCGATTTCTATATTTTCTTTTTGAAGGAAAGGTGGTCCTATATATATTTGGTTTAGATCCAATCATTGGATCATGAAGAATTTAACGGTACTCCGTAACTCTTATATGAGAACTGAAGTTGAGTTTGTATTTTGCTTTAAAATTACTTGTTAAAATTTTTTTTTTTATTTTTTTTTTTTAATTCACAAATAAACCGCTCATAAACAGTTTTTAGATTTTGAGCAAAAACTCCAAAATATGACTCAAATTGAAATGACTGCAAACTTGGTTAGATTATTTATTTGAGAGAAGAAAAAAAAAACAACAAAGAATGAGCACCTGGTACGGCAACCGAAGTGACAGAAATGACCAGAGAATATTTATAACCAAATATATTTATAATTTTTTTTCTTCGTCTTTGTAGAAATTTGAATCAATTTTTCAATCATATTTATCTTCATTATCGTCTTGCAAATTCCAACAAATATTGCCTCATAGAGCAAAAAGCTTCTCTTACTTACTAATTTTCCAGGCTTGCCTCTATCTGTTGAAATCTCTCACCATGATAAAAATACGTTCCACTACTACTGTAGAATATTTGAAATGTAAGAATTTAGACTTTCATTTGCAATTATCGCATTCACGTATTAAATTTTTGTAACTGTAAATGCATATGTGTATGTATGGATATGAATGAAATATGAATATAATTTGCGCACAAATATTTCCATACGTAGATTAATCATAGTCTTATCACATCACTCCTCGGTACGAACCCAGTAGAAAATATTCAACTTATAAAAATATACGCACATCAGTTTTAATTATTTCAACCATCTTAAAAAAAGGCCGGAGGTTATCTTTTAGTCGTGTTTATTTTATTCTCAGTGCTGCTGTTAGTGAGCTTAGAATTTCTTTTAGAGATATATGTAACTAATAGTTGAGTTTATGTACTATATGTATACGTACGTATATGTGTTTATTTAAAAAGTTTTCGGCACTAGCAACCAAGCAACCAAAATCTCACTAAAAAGTGCAATATGTAGTTGTTCTTCTCGGGAATGTGTGACCAGCTAAATATTTTAGCTTCCAAAAGGATACGAATAGCTGATTGGCACACATGCCAGAGCTTGAAATGAGCATAAAACATACATACATCTATAAACATACATACATCCAAGCATGGAAGTATAGAAATTTTTGCCCGAAGCCATTTGTTGGCAGCCAAGAAGCATGCATGCATGCGTTAAAGTAGTGACTGAGTGACTGACAGACTAACTATTCACGACATGCCCAACTACATATATATGTGCATATGTACATATATGTATGTTCGTGACAGCTGAGGTGTAAAACACTTTATCCAAATGAGCGACAAGTAACTACATACGTATCTTATAAAATTGAATTTGCATAAGTAAGCAAAATTTCTGTCAAGCCACACGTGAAAGTTTTAATACGCTATACTTACATATTTTCATACATATGTATATAGGTGTGCATAAATCCTGGATATTTATAAACAGGGTGGGCCAAACAAGACCTACCAATGTTAAACGCGTACATATAAATTGTTTATTTTTGAATATTATTGTTATTTTCTCTCTGCATGTTTTAGTTAATCTTTTAGAAATTCATAATGGATGCTTACAGTGTACATACAACAACGCATTAAAATTAACGAATTTTGCGATTCTTGTCAACGATCAATTGTTTTGACACAGCGAAAGTATCGCCAATATTTTTAATTCAAAATTAGCTGCCACAGCATTCATGATTTGGAGTTTGGTCGACCGTTTTGAGGAACGGGGTTCAGTGATCCATCTGTCTCAACTTGCCGTCGTTCCGGTCATTTGGGCATTTCCAGAACAACGTTGCGGAGAATTTAAAAGTTGGATCTTTAGATGCAACCATACAAAATTCAAATTGTGCAAGCACTGCTACCGCAAGACCACCAACAACGACTACAATACGCTATTCGTTTTACACAATCAGCCACACAAATTGATTTTTTAGGTTATGTTTTGATGTCGGCTGAAGCGCATTGCTATTTAAATGGTTATGCCAAGAAGCAAAACTGTAGATTGTGGGTCCCCTGAAAATCCATCGTTCACCAGATTTAACTGCGCCCGACTTTTTTTATGGGGATATTTAAAAGACGAAGTGCATGTTTATAAACCAGAGACTATTAGACAGCTGAAGCATAATATTCGAGACGAGATACGGAGCCTGCAACTAGAAACATGACGCACAGTGTTTCGACTATATGGAGGCAGGTGGAAATAATAGTACACCTGCACCGATTTCACTGAAACTTGACATGTGATCTAGTTTTACTTAGAAATTGAGCATTATGAAATTTTGTAAACATGGAATAATTGCCACGCCCTCTACTCTTGTCGGCGGCAGCATAAAATTTTATCCGATTTCGATGAAGTTTAGTTTGTGGTCTTTATTTGTTTGGAAAACCCTAAATATAAAATATGGGGAAGATTGGATCACTATAACGTCCGAAACTCACGAAGAAATTGGGCCCAGTCATAAAATGTGATGGAATTTTGGTTAATTTTTGTTTCATGCTTTCCACTCTCGGAAAACAAAGGTAATACTATAAATTGACTTGAATGTAAATACTCGCTTTTTTCCCAATGTTTGGTGAGATTTTTTTATTGTTCGAAAAAGTCTTTTCGCGAAATAATGCAAAAAGAAGCTAAAAATTAAAAATAAAGAAAATCAAAATTTACATATATTTGCATAGTCGCGCCCAAAGTTTAAATTATATATTCGAAAGTCTGACGGGCCGGTACTCATACTTTATTTTTTTACTAATAATATTTAGCATCTACAATTAAAAGTAATTTTTTTGGTAAGAAAATAGGAAAGTACCAAATAAATGATAAATTCCTTCACCTGAATATTCCACGAAACACTTTCTTTAATGGGTTAATCGCCAAAGGTCAACTAAACTGATTAGTCGGTATCGCGCCCATTCCCGTATTTTTTTTGGAAATCCATCGTTCGTGAAGAAGGGGTTGAGTAAATAATATAAAATTTGGTATTTATGACTTTGAAATGAAATTTAGGTAATAAATAAAAAAAAATTACAAAAAAATGAATATTACAAGAGCCGTGTTTTATATTGGTGGGTGTTTTTTGGCCCACCCTGTATATACATTTGTATTTAAGTATGTATATACTTGCACATGCATGTATGTCCATACTTAGCAAAACCACCGAGAGCTACGTGACTTTGGGAACTTTCAACAGCGCTCATTTCGCTTAAAATTTTAAGTGGGCATATACATATGTATGCTTTTAAGATTTCATTAATAAAATACCTAAATTAGTCTTGTTACCTAAATAGAGGTAAAGTTTTGGAATATGTAACTTTATTCAGAAAAACTCCCACTCTCCTGTTAACTAATTGAATTACTTAACTTTTACGAAATTTTGCACAAAATTTCACGCCCTTTTATAGATATTAGAAATAGGCATGATAATCATATTTAATATGCATACATATAGACTCATATGTATGTATGTAAATATGTTTATTTGGTATTTTAGAAATTGCCAAGTCATAAAAAGAGAAATATTGTTGGCCCCATTCTAAAGAATAATAAATTGACAGTCATGGGTACATAGAAGAGGTCGATAGAAGAATTACTTTGACTACTTTGAAACCGGTTAACATATTTTTGCTGTTCTTGCGTCAAGAAATACATTCCATAGTCGCAAAAACCGAAAAATGCATTTTTAAATTTTACCTTGGAGGTTCATTCCAAATTACTGAAAAGTTACCTCAACCTCAAATTTGACCTTAAAAAAAAATTTTTGAATTTTTTCCTTTTTGACATAAAAACAGCATGCAATGAACTTATAAAAAATTCTAAATTTGGTTTTTGCGACTATGGCAATAGATTTATTGATGCAGGAACAGCAAAAGTATGTATACTGATTTCAAAGTAGTCAGAGTAGTTCTTCTATACAACGAGACTATTTTCCTGAACTTGCCACATCAAAATAATTAAAATACCTTTACATTCATTTTGCTATCTCTTCTCGTTTTATTTTGTAAATTTTTCCAAAACAGAACAGTGTGCGCTACTTTCGAATGGCAAAGTTTGAAAAAAAATAATGTTTTTGATGTTGCTGGAACAGACGCACGAATCTAAGTCGTTAACAATGAATATAGATGGCTAAATAAATAAGTTTGAAATGGGCAAATGAAAATGTGCAATTATTTTTGGTATGAAAAAGGAGCAGAAAATAATCTTACTCATCCGTCATATGGTTCATGACCGCTCTGTCACATACTTGGCAAACATGGCGTATGAGTAACATTTTCCATGTTAATGGCTGTCTGCAGTTCTCATTAGGGGTATTCACGATCCGGTGCATACTGCCTAGCATGGTGCATAGATAGCATATTTTGTTCTTTGAACGCATGAAATAACAGCAATCATGCTATTTATGCTATCTACGCACCATGCTAGACAGTATGCACCGGATCGTGAATAATTTAATACAATAAAGTGCAAACGATTTTACTATCTCTTTACCTTTTTTTCACTGTAAAGACCAAATTCACACATATTTACAAACATGAATACATACCAGAGATGTTGCGAATATTTTCATTCGCATTCCTTTTTGCGAATGATTGGCATCATTTTACACATTCGCATTCTTATCAAATGATACGAACTTTTTGTAAATGGGAATGTGTGCACTCTAATATTCTTGAAATGGTCCTAAGTCTGTTTAACCGGGGTGCGGACAAAACCGGCTTTTAGCTTCAGGCGCTAAACGGTTAAGTAGTATATCAAGCTACATTGATGGGTCTTCAACAAGTACTGATAAATATCTTATAAGCCACCTAGAAATAATTATAGATTCCTCCAGCGAAAGGAAAGAATCGAATGTAGAATCTGGAGAATGAAAAATGGGAAATTAAAGCTCAATTGCAGGCCTATCTTAAAGAAAAACGAGCTCATCTCGGTGAAAATCCTCTCGATGGGGGGAAAACTGAACTAAAATACGAGAAGTGAGCAATTATTCAGTGCAGGCGGCCTTATATACGAGCGTCTAAGAAATAGCCTCATCGGTGAAAAGGCAGCAAATTTTTTAATTTTTTTTTGAACTTTGGCTACTACAATAAAACACTATGTAGGTTAAGCACTGTTTCAATGTGCTACTAATTTTAAAAATTTTTAAGTAGTAAAAACGATGACTTAAGCGGATTCAGCTTTTTTAATGTTATTCCTAACATTCGCATTCGCACATTCGTATTCCGGAAAGTGTGAAAATGTGAAAAATATGACATTCGAAACATCCCTAATACATACATACTTTAAAAAATATTGTATTAAATAATCTACGCTTATGTTTATAAATAAATTTTATTTTTTTTACGTTCTCTGGTCGCACCACGCTCACAGCGAGTTCGCGCGGCACGCGGCCTGTAAGCAAAAGCACCCGTGGCAGGAGCGAAAAAAATTAATAACGACTTGCACGGAGTTCCCGTATTTTTATTACTTTTAAATAATGTATTCTAGAATAAGGATTGATATTCAATGTAAACGATTAAAGAACCTGATCGATAAGTAATAAATGTTTCCATTTGTTTATACACATTAAAAAAATAATATTTTTTTTTTTTACAAAATAATGATTATTTGAAAAATTTAAACAATTTGGCTAAAGCGTGTCTAATTAAGTATTATCATGAAAAAAATTAGCAAGATGCATACTTTGAATTAGTGGATAATAAATATTTACTGAATTCATCAAAAAAAGTTAATAACAATAACTCTTGTAAAACTTCGAATTTTGCAAAATTGCTCAAGTTACAATTTTTTATAATTGTAGAGTGAATAAAGTGATTTGTGTGTAAAAATCTTGACCGTCCAAATTGGATGGCCCAGTTGAGAGATTTTCACTCTTGTTTATGTCAATATTTTAACTTTCATTCCAGCAAGTTTTGGCGTATCGGACTCGATTTTTACTATAAAGAAAACTATCATTTCCTCTCTCAATAATTGAAATACTATCTTTAGCATGACTAATCAGCTGATAAATTTGATTCTCTAGCTGAATAGTTTTAGATCTCGACATTTAACAAAAAAAGGGGTAAAACCACTGGTAGTAATTAGTAATTACAATCTCCAATCAGCTGTCGAATGTGAATTACATTTTTAAGTACCTAAGTTATTTAAGATCAATAAATGGCTTTGGAAGATGATGCCAGTATAGCCTCCAAAAAATAAATGGTTTTACTCTAAATTTATGTGTTTCATTACTCCTCCAAATAATCGGTTATGGATTATATAACGTATGTTGCCATTCGCATTTAAAACCGCGTACATATATACATAGATATCTGTATTTACTTGCTGAATCTGAGCTTGTTGTGAGTTGATTACTGAGCTATTCGCCTACATTCTAGCCCCCAACAATTTGCAACTCATGATACCCTTATCCATATGAGCTAGCACATACATACATACATACATATGTTATATAGTTACACCATGCGATGTATGTATGTATTTCTAATGGGTTTTCACTGTAATTAAAGAGTTTAATGTGCCGTTATTGACGTTAGCTGCACCAAAGCCACCCTTTTTTTGATGTCCTTGGCGTCATTGTGGTTGTTGGAAGAGTAGCAAAGCGTATACTCGTAGGTGAAAATCCGAGTGCGTATGGGTGTGTTTGCGAGCCACTTACATATACGCGCTCTACACATACATACTTTGGCGTAGATATGTACATTTTTATGTGCAAAGGTAAACACACATACATACATAATGTGCATACTTGCGCGCATTGGCGAGCTAATGGCCATTCAACAAATGGGTGTAGAATGAAAATGGCAGTTTAACGTGAGAAAATTAATGGCATTTTGATGTTATTGCACGTGAGTACTTTTCGAATAGAAACACATACAGCCATTCTTACACACTTACATTGCATTTTCTAGTGTTTTTCAACTTTTGTAGCTGCTGCTGCTGCTGCTGCTGTTTGTTATTGTTGTCATTGGCATACAGTTCAACAGCCGGTTAAACCTATATCACCGGGTATAATACAACATTTGACCAAGGTGAACGCTTTTACATTAATAGCTTTTTATGAATCAGAGTCTTATGCTTGGTGCTAACGAAAACGAAACTGGTTGAAAGTACATATTTGTTCGCGCTTATAACTTTGTGTACATATAGATATGTACATATGTATGTGTATAGAAAATACGATTATACTTGTTGAGTCAATGGATGGACTCATCTGGGTTTGGGTATTAATTACGGCTTTTCGTTGTAAATACAGCTTGGGAAAGGTTATCAACTGTAGCCTTATTACCATGATAAGAACATGTATTTGTGTATCCCTTTGAGCTGATTTGAAACAATAAGTAAATAACTTTTGAGAACAAATAATAGCATCCTCAGTAACTGAAGCTATACAGCATCGGATTTTTAGTCTATTGGGTACCTACATATTTAGCTTCTACTAACGGACACTATATGTCCCTTCAGCACACATATGTATGTGTGTCCTACACTTAAACCTGAGGCAGGAATAAGCTATGAGGCCAATCTGTTCTTCAAAGGCTAACAAAGCTAACAAACTCCTTAATTGTGGTGAGATGACCTCTAAACTGTCACTATACTACATTTGTCGCTGCTCCTACCTCCATCAACTTCGCAAAATTATACTTTCTGCATAAACGTCTGTCGTTTTGTGAGCTTGATTACTAAATTCTAGCATAAGTATTGTCTTTTACCTTATCCCCTTATCTATTATGTTTTTAATTTAGACCCGAGTACATTGTTTAGTAAAACGGACTTGCCCCTACATTTGGTACTATAAGAAAGGTACCTATATGCACATAAGTATATGGATTTTCATGTCAATAGGATAGGTATTCTGATGCAAAGAGAGTTTATAACTAAACGTAATGGTAAGTGGATTAATTAACTGATTAACTTCAAGAAAATAAACTCAGTATAGGCATATAAGTGCCCGCGCCATACAACTTCCATTTGTAATGGTAATGGTAAAGGCAATGCTAATGGTAATGGTACTGATAATAGTAATGGAAATTGTAATTGTAAAATTAATGGTAATTGTAATGGTAATGGTAACTGAAATGGTACTAGTAATGGTATTGGTAATGATAATGGAGATGGTAATGTCAATAGCAATGGTAATTGTAATGGTACTGGTAATGATAATGAAAAATGACAATTGTAAAGGTAAAGGTAAAAAATTGCCGTAAGCGCCATTTTGACTATTTTTATATATTAAATTGGATATTTTTTTAGTTTCCGATGTACTACTACAATTTTATCGTTAATTTAGAACAAATTTGGTAATGAATCCAATCATCTGAAAGTAAGCAAGGTCTTTCAAATGGCGTTATTAATTTTTGGATACCTCCATTCGTTTTCGAGAAATTGAGTAGAAAGTGTCGTTAATTGTAGTGTCATACAAAGTGGCTGCAAAATTGTTGACGGATGGCGCACACGACAGAATTTTACTAAAGAAATCATTCATAAACCCAAAAATAATTAGCAATAACAAATGAAGGTAAAGTAATTCAGATAAAATCTATCGTCGCAGTTTTGAGAAATTGCATTCTAAATTTCAATCGAGATTTCCCAAAACTGCCGAAAGTAACAAACGATCTTTTACCTATGCGACGTATGGTAATGTGGAGTGGAGTGCTTAGAGTATACCCGCTGTATGCAATGCTTGTCGCAAAAGGCGTTTAAAATCCACCGGTATGCGTGACTCAACAGAATGTTTGCATCTCAGGAATAAGGAAGATGACGGGCAGAATACTCTCAGAAAGCACCAACTACCCTGGCAGCAGGCCTAAACTCCACTCTGGCTAGAAACCATATTATTGATAAATTTAAGGATTGTACTACAGGTGGCAACAACACGGGTTGAAATCCACCCGCACTAGTGGCAGGGCCACTGATTCTGCAGAGATCAAAACTCTCAGTATTTACGCGAAGGAGCGCATCCTGGACGAGAGGGGAGTAGCTTTGCCGCTTCCTTCTTCTTCAGAGCCGGAACTGGACCCTCCGCTTACAAGGGGTATGAGGTGAGAAGACCTGCTAACGACCGCAGGATAGGAAAGTCCACCTGTGTGGCTGCTGGAAATCCTCCTGCTGCTATTTCTCCCAAGGTAGCACTGTTTATGAAGCTTTCTTCTACTGAAATCAGTGTCCTCAATCTATGGCGGCTTCTCATTCTTTGAGCGGACGGGTAATCATATTTCATGAGAAACCTTGGCCAGTAAATGCAAGGCAAGTGGGAACTAGCTTTTGGGTGTATATTGTCTTGTGGGCTAAACATTCTGAATGTGTGTACCAAACTCACGTTTGTTACTTCTAGAAGGCAAGACGCTATTGACCTAACTCCATCCAAGTCCCGGCGAGGTGGTCAATTTTAAATTGGTGAGTGACTGAGGATTAGATCTCGGACTATAGGCATATTGAATTTCGGCTTGGCAAAGAAGATATGTATATAATCTGGGCATATGTTTAATCTTCCAAAAAGGGATTGGCTGTGTTTAAGCAAGGAGTTTCACAACTCGCAGTATGTACACTTGCTTTAAATCACGGAATGGACCAAAAGGCCCTATTGTGTTGAATTTTAATACATTGTTTATTACTAATTATATACTTCATGCCTTATAACCAGAAATGGCGCTAATAAGTATAGCCTTTTAAAATACAGGATAGACTGGATTGCGAACAAATCTGTGTCAGACCTTTTATTCTATTATTCGATAGAAGATATCATTTGTATTAATGTAACATGTGTTGGTGAAAAGAGCTTATTTTACGACCATCAATGATATGGGTAATAACTAATTTCAGTTGAAGCTTTTTGATACGTCACACTATAAGACTGATATTATACCAGACGTTGTTAAGTATATTCCCTAAATCCGAGATAACTTTTCTAGATAGGCAACATAATCAAATTTCTGAGAACTGCAAATAAATTACGAGCTTCGAGTTAACCACAGAAAATCTGGCAACAAAATTTCGTATGCGAATCTATTCAATAAATCTCATTCTTTTTCCATTTCACTCAAATGCCATTCACATCATGATAAAAATATAGTAAGGTAGAACCGCTGAGAGGCACTTTTAAAATTCTTGACGTTTCCAAACAATTTAATTTTTAAATTTACTCACAAACTCACACACACAATTTCATTTTCAATCTCAAGCAACAACAATTTCAAACAATTTAAATTTTTTATTTTCACTTTTATATGATTTTAAAATGTTGGCAAACTTCAAAAAAAAATCATGGCCGACAAATTGAGAGAACGGTTATACCTTGCTGTGTTTTTATCATGATTCACATTACTTTCACTGATGACGTTTACTTGCTCAGAAAAAACGTCAATCATAATTTTTTTTTTTTTAGATTTGTTAAACGTGAAACGCTCAACTTTTCCAAATTTATTATACTAACATATAACGTTAGAAATCAAAGCAAAATATTGTGCTCAATATTTGCACATTTGCAGAAAGTTCGAAGTTTGAAGAAAAAGATAATAATTTGAAATAAATTAAAAATCTTCAGAATTTTCAAAGTTTTCTAGCAAATAAAATGTATAAATTCACACATTTCGATAAGAAGCTTTGCCGCTTTTTGCGCCACAAATTCGATCTTGCCGTCGACGACTGCGACGTGTACTCAATATGGCATTTTTGCCCGGGCACACGCTGGCGCGCAATCAAGAATTTCCTAATGGAGAGCTCATTGTGTCAAGCCGAATGGTTTCCGGTCATCTACTGGGTGGTGTTGGCGATCAGCACGCTGGGCACGGTGAGTGAAAAGATCAAGGCGTTAGGAGGAATTTGGTGCATTTTGTAATTCATTTGCTTTGATTTGCAGTTCTATAGCCTTAGCGAGTTCACCAGCCTCTATTGGGGTGGCCGCAAGCGCGTTTCCATGTGGCGTTCACGCAAATATTATGTCATACCATATGCAGTGTTGCGCAAATGTCGCCTTGTCGGTTCGCTAGTGATGCTCAATGCTTGGCTACTACTCTGGTATGCCGTAATAAATGTGAGTAAATTAATTTTTTTTTTCTGGCGGTTATGATTCTCTTTTTGAAGACCTTAGCGCGGCGAAAGCCAACTGAGGTGGGAATTTGATATGTCTTCATGGATAAAGTTACTTTATACACCGTTTTTTTTCTGAAATCGAGCGCTGAGAGTTGCAGCGGAAGTTTTCTCTAATCTACTGTGATGTGGTGTTCATTTACGTGACTTTGTGAGCAGTTCCCAGGCAAAAGTGTCTGCTATCCTAGAAATTGCCCCTCCAAGGCGAATGAATTGCAATTGCTCGGACAATTGAACTCGAAGAGTACGATTAAATACTTGGCAATGGGTGTCAGTTACTTGAATGCTTAAACTTTAGTTACTTCCCAAGTTGAGTCTCCATAATGTGTTTGTGAGAGAGGCCTAACTCCTTCTCTTTACTTTGGCCTGTTCAGTGATAGTTGGGATAGCTCTATATTTCTTTTTACATTCTAATTTCTTGAAAAAGGCGATTTCGAAAAAGATAATGAAGACGTAGGCGAACAGGTATTTTAGATATTCCTAGTGATTGTATGCATGCTTTGTAAAGCAGATCGCTTATACGTACATATAATCGTGAAGTGGATTGGGTTAGCATTTTTTCACAGGGTTTTCGCAGAAGCGAGAACTGCTTTCTATTGAATTTTTTATTTATTTTTTCAAACATTCCACTTTTTCGACTTAAAAAAAATTTTTTTTTGTGTTATTTTGCAGAACTTTTTTTTTGCTTTTTTCAGGAACTTTAGTACTATTGAGTCTTCGATTTAAAAAAAAATGTTCTTTTTCGGCGTAATTTTGCAGACCGTTTTTTCCTTCTCAGAAACTCTAGAGCTATTGAAAGCCTTCTCAAAACAGTTCTAATTATTTTTTTTCAAAACTTTTACTTTTTCTACTTAAAAAAAAGTTTTGTTTGGCGTAATTTTGCGGAATTTTCTTTTTATTTTTTCAGAAACTCTATAACTAATGAAAAGCTACTTAGTTTTAATTTGTATATTTTTTCAAACATTCATTAAAAAAAAAACATATTTTTTGCGTAATTTTGCGTAACCCTTTTTTCCTTTTTAGGATTTCGATAACTATTGAAAAACTTCTCGGAACCGTTTTCTTTTTTTAATTCAGTTTTTTCGGCTTTTTAAAAAACAAAAGTTTTTGTCGGCATAATTTTGTTGAACTTTCCTTTTCCTTCTCAGGAGTTCTAGAACAATTGGGAAGCTAGCTACTCAGAACAGTTTAAAGTTTCTTATTTTATATTTTTTTATTTTTTTTTTTCCTCTTAAAAAATATATTTTTTGTGTAATTTTGCAGAACTTTCTTTTCCTTTTCAGGAACTCTAGGACTATTAAAAAGCCACTCGGAATAGTTTAAATTTTTAAATTTTTTTTATTTATCTTTTTTAAGGAAAAAACGCGTAATTATGAGCAATTTTCCGTTTCCTTCTCAGGAGCTCTAGAACTATTGAGAATAATATATATTTTTTCAAAAATTTAACTTTTTCGACTTAAAAAAGTTTTTTTTCGGCGTAGTGTTGCATTATTTCACTTTTCTTTCTCTGGAACTCTAGAATTAGTTAAAATCTGCGTTTTTGCCACATGTCGTATGCTGCATGAATCTGGCATACACAAGTTTTGAAACAAGTTTTTTTTTTGTCAAAATATCCAGAACTTTTTTCTTTTCTTAATATCAAAAGAGCCAGGAGAAATCGATATCTAACAAATTTTCTCTACCAAAAGGGTCACAATAGAGTGCGAAAGCGCGTTCATTTACAGGTATTATACAGGTATTGGACCTCAATATTTCTATTGGATGCATTGCAGAACGATTGCTTTCCCCTGAGAATATAGTGAGGGTTTCTTCAGTTGTTTAGAACTCCTGCCCTTTTTAAAACACGAGCTGCCTCGCTCATAAAGCAACGTTTTCTTTTATGATCCTTTATATACAAATTCATAACATTCTACGGACTCCTTTTTGGGTGGAGCTTGTTTTAAATTACTACGTTAGCTAGAGCGTGTGGGATGGGCAGGTTTTATTGCAAACAGTATGGCACTGTGGGAAATTTCCCATAGATCAAGCTTCCTTACTAGATCGCTGTCTGAATACCATACAATTTTTGGAAGCTGCGATTTCGTAGCTGATAACTTTAATTACTGCACATTTTGATTGGCACCATTTATGTAGATTGGCTCCCAACAACTTGCATAGTCTCAAGGGATGGCAGAAGGGTCGATGGAGGTGTATTTTGTCGGAAGCTTTTTGTCAGTCTAATATTTAGACTTATCGACCGCTCTGTGTGTTTCAAATAGACGTAGAGGTCATGCCGTCGATTTAAGAAGGCAACAGCAAGGAGATAAGGTTGTTTTGTATTAACCTACAGCAGCGTGGCTGGCAAACTGGCTACAAAGCTAGAAAGGGCATACTAGGGTTAATGTCACCGAACAACAAGGAGTGAGAGAATTTCTGGCTACCTCTCTTGGACAAGAGGTCCTCATTTCAGCTAAGAGGGAACTACAAATCAGATGAGGTACAATCGTAAAGCCTTTCTGATACCAAAAATGGTAAAGAAGTTTCTGTGACTAAGGAGCCTTCTGTTCTCGGCCTGTAGGGCGGAGCGGATCGGGTGTGTGAGAGAGAGAGACTTCTCTGTCGTATTGAACTTTGTCGTATTTTCACACTGTAAGGAGGATGAAAACATGGGATTAGCTAGCGCTTTAGACAAATTGGCTTAAAATTCCACAATTTAAGTCCCTCAAAACGCTTAATAAAAATCTATAAATGTGGTTCAAAAGAAAAAGAAGAAAAAAAAATGCTCAGAAATTTACTTTTCTAAATAACAATCCCTTATCTAAATATTTGCCAATAATCATGCAGGGATTGCGTTATTATTTGGTTCATAAATTTTAAACTCACACACTATTTCAATATTTGTCTACATTCGGGCACATTTGTCTGTTGCATGTATGTATGTATAAAAGCTTATTGCAGTGCACACATGACATGCATTGCCGCGCTATGAATATTCATTTAGTTGGCATTTCAACTTGTCAAATGTCATTTGAATTGCAAATTTGCCCTGCATATATGTAGAAATATTGCAATCAGGATTGCCGGTGCTCGTAAATATAGGCCAATAGCCAAGAGTTGCCTACTGACACACATACATAGATACTCTTAACCGAATAAGTATGTATGTACGCGGCTGCGTATATGTACATACATACAGTGGAGAGAAAAAATGAGTACATGATGATTTTTTTTTAGTATTTTTGTTATTTTTTTTATAAAAATATGGTTCATGCTTAAACCAAAACCATATTAAGCACCCATTCAAACTTTGTGCAGAGCTCATAAAGACTCATTAAAATTTGCTTTAAAACCGCATACCCAAACATTTTTTTAAAACTTCTGATGAAAATGTTAAAATTCAATGAAATTTTTTTGAATTTTGCTAAGCTTTGTATATAGTTTGAAATTGTGATCTATATGGTTTTGGTTAAAGCATGAATCATATTTTTATAAAAAGATAACAAAAAAATTATCATTAAGAACCTTGCAAATATTTAAAAACAAAGTCACCATTTACTCAGTTGTGCTCCCCACTGTATGTAGCTACATTACATAGTGGGAACTTGTATCGTTTTCCAGTTAACACAACCATCGATGTGTTTTCGGTTGTTGAATGCAGTGGCGCGAATTTACTTAACCACCTTTCAGTTTGATTGATGCGCTCGTGGTGTATAGTGTAGCTGCCCTTCAAATAAAGTCGATGGCAGCTGCTCCTACGATTTTTAGTGTGCTTCTTTTAGTTATTACTCAAATGGAGGTACTTACAGTAGGGTGGTCCTTAACGTACGAGTATCAACAGCATGCGACCCCCTTTATTTTGTTCTACATACAAAATAGACATAAAAGAAAATTTAAAAATGAAAAAGAAGTTTAGAGCTCGCCATCAGGGTTTTGAAAAAAATTAATATTTCTAATCCCAAAAATTTTGATTTTGACCAGCTATATCAGCAAGCTAATGAATTTGTATTAGATTTAAAGTAAATATTACGCAGATTTTTGCGATTTTTTTTAATTTAAATTATTCAAACCCCAGTACCAACTCCTAAAACTTTTTTAAAATTTTGACATTTTTGTGTATGTCCTTATTTTGCATCTATGTACATACGTGGAACAAGATACAGGGGTGCGTGTCCTACACAATATAAAGTGTTGACATCTTAAGGACCACCCTAACCTACAATGTTACGACGTCTCAGAATGACACATATTAATGGTGAAATGGTATTGAAAACTCACGAAATTTAATTATGTACAGTGCTGGAAAAATAAATAGGTTAACAAATTTTTCCAATATTTTTTTCTTCATTTAATATTTTTTGTTTGTTTATAAAAGTATAGCTCATTATCTAACAAAAACCCATACAAATTCATATTTCAAAAAACATAAATTATAAAAATTCTGAAAAATTTTCATCTAAATTTTCAACTTTGTGATCAAATTTTTTAGATTTTTACTTCTATAAAAATGTCGCGTCCTTATTTAATTTTCCAGCAATGTATATAAAAAATTTTAATAATGCAATGAAAATAATTTAGTTTCTAAAAAATTGGTATGAGTTGTCAATGTTTGACCATAGATATGTCGTTTTTCACGAGAAACTTTTCCATGGCAGAAGTACATTCGATGGTTTGCCATTGCTCGGTATGAACGGTTTTACCTCAATGGTGCAGCGCAAAAAATTGTTTTGCAATTTTTTTCGCATTTACTTTTCATCTCCTTTATCTTTTTTGCAGTGACCTTTCCATTTTTCTGCACTCATAACCACCATTTGCGTTGTCATATACGTTGCAAGCACCCACCGCTGTTCCAACACACATACAAACACATACGAGCGAAATTTCCCAACACAATGCTACCAACATTTTTTTCGTTTTCTCTTTTTTTCCCCTACATATTTTTCATATTTCATATAACAACCTTTTTCTCTTCCCCCTATCTTTTTTCAATCACCCATACACACACAGGTTTCGCCGGGTCACATGACGCCATGGCTTACCATCAATATGTTTGTGCTGAGCTTTGAACTCATCGCCTGGCTGGTAGAGGTATTGGTTGGCGCTACAAAATTAGATCTGCACACCCTCTTCACTTTCACCCTGCCTGTGGCCAATTACCTGTTTGTGCGCTGTGTTCACAATGTTTTCCAGAGTGCCAACGAAACGAATGATGTCGATGATTTGCGGCTGTGGAAGCGTGGTTTCAAGTGATTCGCAAGCGCGGAACAAGGAAGGCAGTGCATCAAAAATATGTTAGTCCAACAGTTGAATGTATGAATGTAATATGTTTGTAGCTTGTACCTCTGTGGTTCCTTTTACGTGTTTTCGGTAGTAAGTGTTAACATTTTGAATGAAATAAATGATTTATGGCAAGGGGTTGCAAGGAACGGAGTATAAAAATATGTGGAAAATATTTGAAGTCGTTTAGTTTTGTTTTCATTTAAAGCACGGTGACATCTTAATATTGAACTTTTATTTTTGTTAACTAAAATAAATTAAATTTTCTGCTATTCTCTATGCCATTCTGCTTAGTTATTCGGCTAGAGATCAGCTCATTGCTGCTATAGTTTTGCTCCCTAAAGTATGCAAATTTAAATTTGTAAAACATGGGGTAGTTAATATCATTTCTCACATGAAAGAACGAACATGAAATTGAGCATTTGCTTATGAAATTATTTGATAGCATAAAGGGTATTTTTTTAGAGGCGCATAATAGAAGAAAATATACTGAGATTATGTAGTTTCAAACAAAAAAAATTAATTGGTTATAAAGAAAAATTTAAAAGCTATAGCGATATCAAGCAGTGGAGGCCAGAGTTTCAACAGTAGTTCTTACTTCCAAAATGTCCAGAGTTTCGACTTCACATGATCCCTAAGAAAATAATCTAGACTCGTAAAATCGCACTATCTCAGTGGTCAATCGACTGGTCCATTTAGAGGAATATCACGTTTATCAAATGTTTCCCTCAATAAGTCGATTGCTTTAAGCGCTGTATGGCTACGGTGACCATCCGTCTTTTATTTGAAAAAAACAGTCCTTTATTTTAACCCCCTGTCCTTTATAATTTTTTTCAAAATAAAGAACGCCTTTTGTCCTTTATTTCTTAAGCTGTCCTTTAAATCAGCTCTGCATTTTTCATAGGTAAATTTTTAAACACAGAATATGAAAACAAAAATTTCCCTTATAAAATATAATGAAAACCTTCACCAGTTCGTTTTGCACCCACTTAAGGGTTTTTATTTAATAGGTAACCTTTGGACAATCCTTAAAGCACAGCGAAAGTTGTGCCCAGGATCGCGTTGCACATTGAGTTTCCAGTTCCATTGAAAGAGAACAGTGGTTGAAAACTTGCATTTAGTGTTCGTAATTCACTGGAGCCTTCGTTTTTATACCCGAGCGCACTTGAGTACAAGGGTATATTAACTTTGTTCACATAACGGTTGTTTATAACAGCAAAAACGAATTGAGATAGATATAGACAAATGTATACATACATAAATGATCAGAATGAAAAGAGATCTCGATTCCGTCGATTCCGATGTCCGTCCGTCCGTCTGTGCACACGATAACTCGAGTAAAAATTGAGATATCTCAACGAAATTTGGTATGTAGGTTTCCAAGGTTGGTTGGTCGGGCTGAAACCACGCCCACTTTCCATATAACGGCAATTTTCAGATATACGAAAACTGCGATATTTTAGTAACTAAAAAGATTATGCACTAAAAATTGATATTTACAATAAATTTTAGACGATAATATGAATATTATTCATTTTTGGAAAATGGGCGCAGCCACGCCCACTTATGGTTACATGTGTATATCTAGGTAACCGCTGCACCAATTTCTCCCAAACTTGGCACAGTTGTTGGCCTTGGCACAGCATACCAAATGGCCGAAGTTTTTTAAAATCGGGCAGTAACCACGCCCACATCCCATATAACGGGAGGTTTGAAGCCAATCGAAAGTGTGACACCAATTTGGTGTCCGATATGAGAAAGAATGCCACATATGTATACATAGATATAATAAAATCGTTATAGGCCGATGTCGTACACTATAGTATGTAATAAAAGTATCGTTTTCTCAAGTAGCTCTTTATTTACCCTTCAAAATTTGTGTTTTAACGCACACATCTCCGAAGTCATATAAGTAAGAATCCCGGGGAGGTTATATGCTTTGAACTGCTTTGATTGACTAAGAATATGCTGTCAATGATAGAGCAGAGATCTCTGGTATTCCCGAACGCATTTCGAGTTAGTCATTACTGGCACCAGAGCATTGTTTGAGGCCGAGGGGCCTAGCGGCCTTTCCATTTTGTCAATTGCACATACTTGGAGCATGTTGCATTGATCTGCGAGCCTATAAGCCAATTGCTGTTTCAATTTCCATTTTGGAGGCGTATTCGCCACGATCCTTGCCATTTGTTGGCAACCTTAAACAACGAATTTTATGGGATCCCTCCGAAAAAACTGTGGGTTTATAAATAAAGTGAAACCCAAAAGCCGTAAAAGTTTATTATGCCTTCCCTCAACAACTTGAAGCAATTTGTAAAGCATTTTCATTTCCTTCTCCATGCTTCGTAAATGAGTTTAACCATTTAAAACAAAATGGGCATTTTTATTAACAATGCCTATTAAACTGCATGCAGCATTTGAAAATACATACATACTTAGCTTATAATATACTTTTAAATTCTAGTTGGGCACAAGACACTTTTACTGCTACAGAAATTGGAAAATTTATAAAATCACAGTTGAAAGGTGTAGAAAAAGTTAGTCCCTTATTTGCCAAACTAACTACAAATACACGAATGCAACCTAATCCTATTGCTACAAATGTGCCTTAGTTTTCTGGCAGACATGTTAAAATGTGCATGCGCTTGTGTACAGTTAAGTGTCAGCAACTAACACTTGACCTCATTGGGGGTGCCTTGTATATTGTTTTTTTTTTAGTTTGTTGCAACATTTGTACTATAAATACAAATGCAATACAATACACAGTTACAACCAAAATTTAAACACTTACAATTGTGTATTATACACAACGCGTGCTGACGAAAAGAACCCAAAAGTGCTTTGAATTGGGGGAAAAGGGATTAGGGGGGAAAGAGAGAAGAAAGCAAATGTGCATGCAGTCGACTATAAAAACCACAAACCGTAATAATGGGCCAAATAGGAAACGTTGCAACGCATTGTGGTTAGAAAGATTTAAAATAAAATTAAAAAAATTTACAAGCAGTGTGCTGTTGTTCTTTTTGGTTTGCTTTTGTTTTTGAATTTTATTTTTGTTTCAGCAGCAAATGGCTTTTAATGGCCCATAACGAAATGAACGCAAAAGAGGATAAGGCAAAAAAGTACCATTAATGACAACCGGAAATATCTACCTACATAAATAGTAGTGGAAACTACTCATAAAATTAATTTTAAATAAAAAAAAGCAGCAATCGCAATAACCACTGTCACCCATTTTTAAACAGGTGAACATATTTAACTACGCTTATATAGAATGCAAAGTAACTTCTATTAACTCAGAGTAGGTAAGTGTTTTAGAATTTATAATTCTTCTACATAGCCGAATAAAACCAAAACAATTGGAAAAATATTTTTAAAATAGAGTCAATAACCAAAGGGAAATTCATGGGGCAAGTGCATTTGGTCCATGGTTCCAAAAATATTAGCTAATGACCATAGAACCACCCATCTTGTCAATAATTTTGTTAGTTTGATAAATAGTTAGCAGGGTATAGTAGAAGAATAGACACTGTTACCTAAAAAATATTATGCATATATCCCTCCTAAAAATCTTTAGTGCTTATGGCCCAACGGAATTTTATTTACTATAGGGACACGAACTTCAAATTCTATGAGATCATCGAGAACGAAAATGGGCACGTCCAGTCAATCGCATAAAATGTGTTCCGATATCCATCATCATCAAATGAGAGCCGTATTTGTGTCTCAACAACTTCACTAGCTTCGCCGCAGTAGTGATCTTGGTTGCAGTACAATGTTAATGCATTTCTTAATGCCAAGAATCGAAGAATATGAAAAACATTCTTTGACAAGCTTTAAAGAGCCCCAAATGCCGGAAAAGGTGTTTTCAAAAAGTCTTTCTACTTAAAATTATTCGAAAAATCATCAAATATCAATAACAAATCTGGGAAAATTCGGTCACGTCCCGAAAAACTTAGAATTTTTCTAAAACTCAACAAATGTCTGCAACCAAAGCCGATAGATTTCGGAAGGCGACAAAAAATTGTGGAAAGTTCCTGGAGAAAAATTCTGAGGCTATCCCGAAAGGTCCCGAAACATACCGAAAGTCACGACAAATATAAAAGCTTCCAGAAGGGTTCGTTAAAATTTTTTAAACAACCACGAAAAAATTTAGATTCGTCCCAATAAATCCCAAAAGATACTGAAAAAATCTCAAGAACGTTCAAAAAAATAAAAATCCCGAAAAGGCTTGAAAAAACTTTGCAAATAACTGGTAATCTCACTTTTTAATGTCTAAAAAGCAGTGATGGTAATCATTATGAGAAAAATAATTTCAGTCAGCAATTAATCATTATGTTATGATTTGAATTTTTTTCGCTCAAAAGTATCAATTTTATAATACAAATCATAGTTTAATAGTTATTTTGTGGTTTTTATTTTTCCAGGCATCTTTAATCGTTATTTTATGACTTTTATTTTTTTCGGTCATCTCTAACACCGTGCAAAAAAAAATTAAAACACAAGAAAGAATCGACATACTCACAAAACTATGGGCCAAATATAGTTAAACCACTTTTTTAGTTTTTACTTTGACGTCACGATTTTTTTCAAAGGACTTTGAAATTTTAAAGATATGACTAATTCAAAAAAGTATCTTAAAAATTCTGTGCAATGTAGCATAACAGTATTGGTACACATACTGAGAGAAAGAAAATTATGTCGAATTTAAAAGCAATAAAGTTTTTTGGTTTAATTGAAATGCACTTTTAAGAAATGTTGTCTTTTTCAGTTAATAAAGTTTGCAGGACAAAATTCGATGACCGCAAACCATAATTTAAAAATATATATATATATTTGCAAATTTTCAAGGATATTTAAGGACAAAATTTGTAAAGGACCTTTTTCATACCCATTCGTCCTTATGAACCAAAAAATTTGTTCTGTTATAATTCTACAGATTTTTTTCTTTTATATAATATCTTTACTGTTATCCTACATTGCATTAAATTTTTTTGAATTACTTTTTAAACTATCATAAATAGAGACTGCGTTTTTATTACCGAATTAAACCTTTTATAATTTAAAAAATTATGATTTTTATTATTACAAAAATCATAACGGATACGGTCCATGCAAAAAACTGAAAATCAAATGATAATAATTTCTGTTGAGAAAAAAAAACTGCATAATAATTATTACATTTGAGCAAAAAAATTTAAATTATAAAATAATGATTAATTGTTGTTTCAAATTATTTTTCTTATAATGATTACCGTACTTGATTTTAGGCATTAAGAAAGGTGAAATCACTAATTATTTGCAACGTTTTTTCAAGATTTTACTTTTTGATTTTTCTAAAGACTTTTTTCAGTATCTGCAAAAATGATCCGAAAAATAAAAATCCAATTATAACGAACATTTTTGATCAAAAATGAAAAAAAACATAGAGTAATGATAACTTTTCACCGATAAAATAAAGATCGCATAAAAACAATTAAAACTTATCTAAAAAATAAAAATGATATAATAACGATTTAGTAATGATTTCAGAAGAAAAATTCTTCATAATGACGTTTATTTTCGGTTCCTGGTTTTTCGATCACTATTAGTGATTATGTAATGACTTTTATTTTTATTTTTTGGTTAGAGATAAAAGTAGTTATTGAGTGTATTGTTGCACACAAAATGGGGACCGAGAATGCGTTCCAATTTTGGTTTAGTTCCGCACATGAACAAAATGTAATGTCAAGAACGTTTCCACAAAGGAACCAAGCGGGAAAAAAGTACTGAGAGCAGTTTGAACGAGAACAAAATTAGAACAAAAGGTTCGGGAACGTTTTCGTTACGAACAAATGCAATCAAAACTTCCGGGAACGTACTCAAGAAGAACAGAATGAGAACGAAATTATCGAGAACATTTTCAAAGGGGACCAAATAAGACCAAAACCATGGGGAACGTTCTGATAGAGAACAAATCAAGAACACAAGTTTTTAGAACTTAAAGTTAAGAGTGAGACGGGCGTCTGAGGGTTGCGATGTAAAAGCGTTTCAGTGAAAACCACTCTCGTTAATTCTAAGCCAGAAGAAGCCGGAGCATTCCACTTCCACATCGTTTATTATTAGGGTGAACTGTCCATTTTAGAAACAATTTTTCGATTTCTGTGCAAGCAAAGTTCGTGCCTTAAGTCTTTCGTTGAATTGATTCGCGTAGATATTTTTCAGTGCTTTTTTTGGATTAATTTTAATATTAAAATATTTCAAACTAATGAACGCTGTGTGAAAAGTTTTGTTAGCGCTTCCATTTTTCGCGTATAGTTCAGAGAAGATTTCTTCCTGTTTCGTTCAGATAGTTACTAGAGCTTTAATTTACAATTTGTTAATCGAGAAAAAGTTCCTTAGACTTCTGTTCCCGTTCAGTTCCTTCCCAAAACGTGCCGAAGGCCTTTGATTCCATTTTGTTCTCTTAAAAATGTTCCCGAAAGTATGGTTCGCATTTTGTTCTCTTTGGGAACGTTCCACAGGGTTTCGTTCTTACATAATTCCAATTGAGAACGTTCTCGACAGTTTTGTTCTCATTTCTGCTTTGGTTTTGAAACGTTCGTTGGAGCGAAACTACGAAAACGACATTTAGTTTCAGTCATAACTTTTGTTTTGTTAAATTTTAAAACTTAATAACTTCATGTCCATCGTACAAGATCAGGTTTGCGTACGTGGGCTTAGACTGAGAACTTCATTGGATAGATAGTACACAAAGCGCTTCAATCATAACACCTAGGCCATTACTGCAAAAATTTCCCCGTTACTACTTATAATTGCCATTTAAATGTACAGTACCATCCTTACTACATTATTATAGTGAGATTTAAAGATCGTACATCAGAAGGGTTCGAAAGGAATGTCCACGAAATTGTGGCCAAGCATGATATAATATCGCGCTCCTGGCACATGGTTTCGATCCAAGCAGCGAGATCCGTTGGCGGTATTATTGAAAGCCTCGTAGATGTTAAAGAAGTCACTTCTTTAGGCTCTATAACTCTTTCTATGTTTCTTACCAAATATTGTAGGAATGAATATGCTGATTTCTCTTCGTTTAATCAAACTGAGTAGGGGGTATAGAAGTGAGTGGATCTACTCAATTTATACCTAATACATTGGTCCAAAAAATTTAGCAATAATAAGTGAGGATTGAAGACCTATTTGACTTAGCGAAGACAGAGGTATTCTAGCTTAATTTAAGAAAAACAATATTACTGATATCTTCTTTCGAGTATGCGGTATGAAATTTCAGTTGAAAAATGCAATATTTAGCCTAAGTTTGGACGCATTTTCTAAGGGTAAGGACAAAAAATTATATAGGTCGCTCCATTGGCTAGTATACTTGCTACATATAGGATTAATTATAAATATGCATCGTCCACATCTGTACTCACATTAATGACTGCACGAGCTATGAAGAAGGCCACCTCCGCTTTGCACATAGCGTCGAATTGCTGGAAATAAATTTATAAACAGCATTATCATTCTTAAAATTATATTTAGATGATGGACTGGATATATGGGTCGTTTCATACCAAAATAAACGAGATTGAAACTTCATGTTTTTGATTTGTTTAAAATTTTTAGGGTTGATGGATACACATAAATACTAAATAAATATGAAACTTAAGCTTGATTAATACATTTTTAAAAACTTAACAGCACAAAAACAAATCGATTTGATAGTTTTCCAAATATCTCGAGAACGGGGCGAGGAAAAATTTGAACAAAATAACACATGCACTCATCAAAATTCTCTATGTAAAGAAATGTTAGAAGATTTTCTTTTTCGAAAAATTTTTCACATACAAATTCTTTTATAAAAAAATTAAAAAAATCACAATGGTAGCTTTGAGTATTGCACACTATTTAAGTATAGTATTACGGGTTGCAGCCTACAATAATCTGACTTATGTTTTTTTTTACACCGAAGTTGAGTAAAATGCGTAAATTACAAATTTTGTTTTGTAGCCCATTCAATTTTAATATTATAAGGTGCAAGTTTCAAACTACTGCAAAATTGCATTGATTTTTAATAGTTTTATGCTGATGGCTTTTTGCACTTTTTTCTTATGGAAGAAAATGCGCAAAATCCCGTTTTCAAAGAAAATTAAACGTTAACGTCAGTTTTGTAATCGCTTAAGACTTGCAATTTATTATGCTAAAATTAAATGGGCTACAAAACTGCATACTCAAAAAAAAACATTCGAAAAAAAATTTAAAAAATTTTTAAATTTGTAATATTCTCATTTTATTCAACTTCAATGTAAAATAAAATTATAACTCAAATTATTATAGAGTGCACCCCGGAATACTTACTCAAAATTTTGCTTAAATACTCAGAGCTACCATTGGATTTTTTTTTTTATTTTTTTTAGAAGGCATATTTTCAAAAACTATAAATCAAGAATTTTTTTTTTAAATATTTTTTTTCATAGATGATTTTGATGTATGTATGTGTGATTTTTTTCAAATTTTTTTATCGCCCCGTTCTTGGAAAACTATTAAATCGATTTGTCTTTGTTTTTGTGCTGTAAATTTAGAATAAATTTATTAATGAAGTTCAAATTTCATATGTATTTATTATTTAAGTTTGTCCATCAACCCCAAAAATTTTAAACAAATCATACACGTGTGGTTTGGAACGCCCCATATACATACATATGTATGTAGTAACAAGAGGTGAAGTACTAATGAAGTAAAATCAAGTAATAAAAAGCTTAGCCAAAAATATTTTAGTATTAAATTTTTCCCATAGCTTTTATTTAGCCTCTACACTTTGTTCCGAGGAAAGCACTTAGCACGAATTCCGCTCTCACCTATGGATATCTATTTTTTTTTTTTACTCTTACCCAACATTGCAAACCAATTCTGCATACAACTGTATTAAAACTTAAGAGAAAACAAGAGCTGCAATAAAACTATGCATAACAACAAATTGAAGTCAAGGCACAAAAAAGGCGAAAAATCTGAGTTATGCAAAAAGTTCAAAAGCGACAACAAAAGCGATAGCGAAACGCCAACACACATACACACCCACACAAATAACAGTTGATAATACCATGCACTCAGTGCAAATTGTTGCAACGACTGAGAATTGCTGCTGCACTAGTGGACTTTTCGCAAAACTTTTTGCATGTTAAAATGTTTAAATTTTACAGGTGGCTGAGTGGGTGGAAGGTAAAGTGGAATTCGAAAAAGTAAAAGGGCTAAGCACTTGCCTCAGTTCGACATGAGTGTGGCAATTTTGGTTGGGGGCAGAGGTGACTGAGTGCACCCTGAAGGGGTCGAATGGCAGTTCTATATGCCACAACAACACCACAGTGGCTACCACAAAGGTAACTCCCGCAGCTACATTGCGAAAGTTACATACGAAAAAGACTATTCAAAAAAACTACAAAAATAATTCTACGAACGCCTGCAGCAGGAAACTGTGATTTTGTACAAATATGAAAACGTGTATTTGACGCCGAAAAAAGCGTAAACGAGCGACCTCAGATAGAACAAGATGCATTCTTGGAGAAAAGTTATGTATGACAAATGGAGGTAAGCAGCGTGTAAAGCGGATTGTATGGAAAATATGTAGCGAAAGTAGATGAAATGTATGCGCGTGGGAAATATTTTTTATTTGCTCACTTAAAAAAGACTTTTTATGACGTCGTCACAAAAATACAATGTGCAGCTAAAATCGAGTGCAGCTTCATGCATGTATATGAAAGTGGGAGCGTAGTGATTGCGCCTGAATTTATGCGCACGAATCGCAATTAATGTTGCCAGATTTTTTTTCCTGCCATACGGGACAAATGCATAATTTGTCCCAAAAATACGGTATTTACAAAACTTTAACGGGACAAATGAGAGATGAAGGATTCACTTTAAAAGCCCAACTACGAACCATATATTAACTAAGATGATCCCTTTCAACGAAGTAATGCTCAGATTAGTTATAAGCTTATGATAAATTGCGTTTATTTCATAGCACAATATTTAATTTATACAAAAATATGCACGTACTAGAGATATTAATCTTTATATTCCGGGATTCATCCCGGGATTTAGATATTTATTATTTTCCAACAACTTAACATGAAAAAATTGCATCAATATAGTTTGAGAAGCTGTTCTACCATATTATTAATACTACTAATAATAAAACTACTTTATTATTTAAGTTGAAAAATATTTTATTAGTAACAAAACAAAAGACAGCATTTAAATTTATACGCATTTAACAATACTTTAGTGTGTACATATGTGATGAAGTAACTTAAGGCATCAAGAAAAAAGCTTTATGAAAAAAAAATTATGTCAACATATGTATGTATTGTGTGGCTGAAAGAAGTTCATAATACTAGTGGCAGAAATAAAAGAAACGCCTTATTTTAACTAGTTCAGTCAATATTTTTTTTTGTAAAAGTCTATCTAATTTTTAACCGACTTCCAAAAAAGGAGGAGGTTATCAGTTCGTCGGAATCTTTTTTTTTTTTTTTTTTTTTTTATGTATGTTACCGCATAACTTTGGACCACGTCAACCGATTAATTCTTTTTGCATCGTAAAGGTAGTGTCTCAGAGGTGGTCCCATACTAATCTGGTTAAGCTCCGATCAGCGGATCATGAGATATATATATATATATATTTTTTTTATATGGGAGTTGAAGTCGGTTTTTTTTTTGCTAAAAATTACTAATCTATATCTAATCAACTGCATTTAAATGCGCATTTCATAATTTATACAAGAATTATACAAATGCAAAAAAAAAATTGCGTAAACCTAAGCCTTTTTAATCAGCATTTTTAGAAAAATTTGAGGTACGCAGTTTTATAGCACATTTAATTAAAGTAGGATAAAATGCAAGTTTCATGCAGTTAGAAAATACCGTTGATTTTCTTCCATATAAACAAATTGTCGAACATACATTGTATGGAGGGAAATGCGGGACACCGCCAGCAAAAAAATTATAAAAAATCAAGGTTACTTTTAGTCACTTGAAACTTGCAATTTATCCTCCTGTAATTTTATAGGCTATACTTAAAAAATTCCGTACTTAGAATTTTCCCAAAATATCTGATTAAAAGGATTGAAACAGGTTGAAATAAAAACACGCCAAGCAAACAATACACTCCCAATACTACGGGCCAAATATAGTAAAACTGTGTTTTTAGTTTTATAATTTTTTTTACTATAACTTAATAATTTCAAAGATATGATAAATTCTAAAAATTCTTTAAAAAATTCTGCGCAATGTAGAATAAAAATGGGTACCAAGTGAGATAGAAAATTCTGTGGGATTAAAAAAAAATTAAAATTTTTTGGGTTCACAAGGATGAATATTTTTTTTTAAGCTTTTAAGTTTAGTTTTTTTAAACTAATAAAGGTAGAAGGACTATATTCGAGGACGTTTCCGAGTTTATATTAGCCCTTAACATATATTTTTTTCAAAATAAGTATTGCAAAATGTCAAGTATAGTAACAATAATAACACTGGTCTACAAGGGTTTTGCGAATAAGACGGGACCTGGTGTTTCCGAACGGATTTTTCGTGCTGAACACGAATCTGGGGTCCAAAACTTCCCATCACGTCACGTTTTCGAGAAAAAAGGGGTTGAAACCCCTAAAAACAGCGTTTTTGGACATTTTCGAAAAATTGTAGAGCTGAACCCTGACGTGCTACAAACTTTGTATATGTCAGAAATTAAATCGTGCCCTTTCGAATGAGCCCTATGCCGAATTAATCGCATGCACCCTTAGATCAGGGGGTGTATTTGTGTCTAGGAGTCCAGGGAAAATTGATCGCAGAAAGAATTTCATCTTAAACGACCATATAAATTTCTTAAATTTTTAAAATCTAACTGCAGATTCGTAATCAGCGACTTTTAATATAGTTAAAACCTTGGCATTATTAATTTTCTATGATCGTTTAAGATTAAATTCTTTCTGTGATCAATTTTTCCTGCACCCCTAAACACAAATACACCCCCTGCTTTAAGGGTGCACGCGATCAATTCGGCATAGGGCTCATTCGAAAGGGCACGGTTTAGCCTTTAATTTCTGATATATGCAAAATTTGTACCACGTCAGGGTTCAGCTCTATAATTTTTCGAAAATGGCCAAAAACGCTATTTTTAGGGGTTTCAACCCCTTTTTTCTCGAAAACGTGACGTGATGGGACATTTTTGACCCCGGATTCGTGTTCAGCACGAAAAATCCGTTCAGAAACACCAGGTCCCGTCTTATTCGCAGAAAAAAAGTTGAAATTTGTAGACCAGTGTAATAGATGTTGTTACACCAAGCGGTGGGACCTACAGTTTTACGCCGACTGTATTTTTATGAGAAGCTGTTTTTCATGGCAGAAATCCACTCGGAGGTTTGCCATTGCCTGCTGAGAGGTGACCGCTGTTAAGAAAAAACCTTTTTTCTATATTTTTTTTGCGGAGTGATAGCGCGCACTGTTAACCACTACACCACAGCGACCGCCGAAAATTTAAAGATATGCAAGGATAACATTTTTAAGGACAATTTCAATACCTTATGCACCAAAAAATTTAATCTTCTCTTTTTCTGCAGAATGTTCTCTTTAATTTGATACCTATACTGTTTTCCTACGTACATAGCACTATTTTTTTTTACCATTTTCTGAATTACTAATATTATTCAATTTTCAAAAAATCCTGACGTCAGAGAGAAAAACTAAAAATGCAATTTACTGCATATGTTTGAGCCATAACATCGCGAATATATTGCTTTTTTGTGTGTAAAACTGCCTGTCGCATGATGTTATGTGTATGTATAATTAGCTAGACATTAAAAAAAATAATTAAAAATTAAATAAACAAAAGAAATATAGCAAAAACTGGTCAACATAAGGCGTTTCTATTATTGCCACTATTGCAAATTAAAAAACTCGAAAATCCCGGGATTCCTGAAAAATAGTACCGGAATTTTCATCATTTAAAAACGTCCGGATTCCGGATCTAACAAGGGAGCTATGAAAAGCGCTTTCGAAACGAACTTATCGATAAAGAAGCCATGTAAACAAAGATGTATTAAAGATCTCATTTTGTGAATAAAAAGCCATTGTGATGTTTTTGGAGTCGAATATTTTGGGGGAAAAACTAGAAAATAAATTCTAAAGCTGTCCTCAGATTCACAAAATAAAATAATCGATAACGCTTTTGCTGTCGGTGTTGATAGTGTCATCAAAACTGTTATCGTTTGCTTTTATTTTTCTATTTATTCAGAGTTTTATTATCGATATTGTTATTATATAAGCATTTGAAATTTTATCATTATCAACATAAATATCGTTACCGGTATCATAAGGGCTATCTGCTATTGGTATTGAGAATGCTATAAATATCCACATCGTCTTTTAATTAATAGTTGTAATATCAATATCTGCGTTTAATCTCTGGATTCATTCATCCTGCCTGCAGAATTCCCCACAAGCAAATTGTTCGACCAATGGCCTTTTGTCGATTGGTCTTCCTGCCACTGCTTTCCACAGTTTATATCTGAGTAATTTCATTCGCCAAGACGCCTATTCCTATCAAGCTGACACTCAGAAGAAGAAGGCCTCTTAACCTTATGGCTGCTTTAAGGGCTATGTCCGGTCCCGGTGGTTTGTTGTTAGAGGGGCAAGCATATCTTCCCTAGCTCGGGGAGTTTAGGCGACTCTAAGTTTTCATAGGCTTCCACCTGAGATGCACCAAACTTAAGCTAACCTAAACTCGTATTATAAAATTTTCACCTACACAAAAAGAGGCTTTGCAAACGAGTATGCTTAAATTATTTTTGGAACAAAGTAGGTTAAAAGATTTTGAAGTTTTTATTATGGCTGGACTTTTATTATCACAAATTTAATACGTATACACATACATACACAAACCACCAGATGCTCGTACATGCAGATCACCATATATTTGCAGAATACATACAGTGAATCCATCAAATACCACGCGTTTTTTTTAAATATTCTTAATATTTTTCCAGCTAATTTTTTTTTTTGTTATTTTTATATAATCTCAAACAAATGACCACTTGTTGATCTTCTTCAAATATTCGTAATGTTTTTCGAACTATATCTTTTGTTATTTTTATACAAACTTTACACAAAATTTTGAACATTCAACAAATTTTCATCAAAATTTAGGCTACTTTTTCTTGTTTCTTAATATAACAGGCGCAATTTACAAAAACTTTCGTTGATATTTTCAAATTTTGTTGCTGACGGTCTCCCGCGTATTATTTCATAAGAAATTTATACGTATATGAAAATAAGCGCAAACATCCGTCACAAAATATAATGCTCAAAAATCAACGCGATTTTTTAGCTGTTTTAAACTTGCACTTAATACCCAAAAATTTTCTAAAAATTCAGAATACAAAGTTGAAATTTTAATGAACATTCCTTGAAATTTTCTAAACTGTGTATAAAGTTTAAAACTCGGATTTACACAGTTTTGGTTGAAGCTTAGGCGATATTTTTATATAAAAATAACAAAAAAATTAAGCTCGAAAAACATTACGAATATTTGACGAAAATCAACATGTGGTCATTTGTTTGAGTCACTGTATGTAACGCCGTTTAAAAGTTCGAAACACGCAATAAACCAAAGGTTGCAATTTCAAAGAGTACTTGAAGTGCTTAAATGGCTGAAAATAGCTTAGGAAGTGGAAAGTTTCTACTTATCATTTTTATTAAATTTTGACTCGGCGTTTTATGATTCAGTTTCGTTTTCTTTTTAGTGTGTACACACTTTGTACGAAAACTTTGGCTATTAAATTTTACAATTTCAAATGCTTTCTGATTTGCATGTTTTGTAAAAAAATAAAAAACAAACTTCGCACTTTGAGTTTGTAGTTCGCTACATTAAAAATCAGACCATGAATACAAAAATCCTGCAAAAAAAAAATTGCAAATGAAATCGAGAATAGCGTTGCAATGCGAATGCAGTGTTAGGGCATTGAGTCCAAAAGTGAATCATAGAAACAAATAAACGAGAAATTACAAGCAAATTCAAACAGAAAGTGCGATAATCAGCAAAAGCAAGTGCAAGCAGCTATTCGTCGCTCCTTTGCCAAGCGTTTCTAGGACAAAAAATGTTGTACTACATTTGTACATAGACACAGTTGTTGAAGAAAGAAATTTATGCAATTTCTTGATTCGCATAAATTTTGCTACTCTCCTCTTCTGAGGCGCAATTCCACTTTTATTATTATGTAAATTTTTACGATGTGATTTTTTTTTCAGCGCTTGTTAGTAATAAATTGTTATCTGAAGTTATTATATTCCGTTTGCAAGTCAGTCCCTTTTCGGCGTCCTCGTTGCAGTTGGTCAATGAAAGTGAAATGAATAACTGAATGAACTGAAAGCGAGCTGGTAGCTGTATGCATTAAATTGTGTTGTTGGTATAATCGTATCAAACGGATGCTATTTGCTATGTATTTATTAGCGACTTACTGACCTTATTTACATGATCTCGCAAAACATTGGAGTAGACCATGGCCACTGCCTCCAATGCCATGAAAGTGATGTAACCAATTATCCATGGTACTATGAGACCAGGGTTTTCCTGTAACGACAAAGAACGTAAAAAGTTTAGTAGCCGGTTAACATCAATCCTAGAAAATAAAAACTGCATAAATTTTTGGCCATTTGATGAACGGACATAAATTTTTGGACGCTTAAAAAATGTGAATCAATTTTTGCTCATTTGATAAATGGACATTAATTTATGGACACCCAAAATAATTAAAGTAAGTTTTTGTTTATCTGAAAAGCTGAGTTTTTTCAATCTAAAAATTAAACATAAATTTTTGGCCATCAAAACCCTCGACATATAGTTTTGGTCGTCGAAAAACTTTTTTGCTGGTTGAAAACCGGACATAACTTTTTGGCTATTGTAAAAGTGGACATATAATTTAAATCAATCGGGTTGCTTTAAAACGTTCGCATAGTGTTAATAATAGTTATATATTTTTCAAAATGTTATCGTTAGTAATATCAACTCCAATTTCCTTTACATATCGGTAGTTTTATTGCAATGGATATATCTAGTGTTTTCGGTATTGCTTCCGTTTTTCTTGGGCCTCCATATTTAGAGTTATAATTTTATTTGATTATCGATAATATTACTGTTATCGACATATATATCAATATCTATATAATAGCGTGTTTATTATCGTTTTACAGGCATACTTATTGACAGAGTAAGTTTTTTTTATCGATATAGATATCTATATCTTCACTGACAGCTAGGCGCTAATAAAATCCCTCACGAAGCAGTCAACATGGTAGCCATGAAATGACGCACATCTCTTTCATTTCGCCCAAAGGTGATATGGGGGTAAGGTCGCTGAACTGGTGCAACTTGGCAAAAAACTTCCTTTTGGGGATATAAACGACGAAATAGGAATACCCTTACAAAATTTTAAGCTATTTATCGCCGAGAGAAGTACTAAAGTAGCGAACGACAGATAGCATGACGAAATCTGCAAAACTGCCAAGCAATTGCGGCCGGTGTTCAGCGCAAACGCACAGTTCCTACTACTGAGCCTAAACATTGGATTATTGCCTAATTGGCAAGCATGCCTATCAACTTGGCCTACGTTTACATGACTTCTGTAGAGGCTGTCAAGATGTTGTTGTGCCAGTCCCTGCTCTATCCAGCCGAAGACCCTTCACTTTTAGTACCACTTGGAGGACCTTAGATGCGTGGAAATCAGGGATCTTCTTAAATTCCTACGCAATTCAAAATGGTTTCAAGAGAGATTGGCAGTTGCTGACCCCATATGCGGCATCACAATAGGCCCTGAGCCTAAGTGTGTCTCATAGACAACTATGACAACTTAACCCAACCTAACCTAGTCATCTAGGGTGGGCACCGAAGAAGAAGGGAGGAGGAAGACTATCTAGCAAAACCTGGAGCTACAACAATATATTACGTTTCGGAACCCTTACGTGGGCTCACCGAAGCATACATAAAGGTAAACAAAATGTTCAATAGGCATTGAATGGAATCTCAATGACAGAGGTAAGCCAAGCGATTTATTTGTCCTTGAATCGAAGCTTTATAGTAACTCTTTAAGTAAGGCAGAGGAAAGCTCAAACTACCTCAGTAAAATTAATCTTTCAGAAACACATCAGAATACATTCTATGTGGCGTACTCCAAATATTGTAATCGTCAATCATTTTCATTCGATTGCACACAGCCGTTAATACACGCAAATTAAAAAGTACGAAACAGAAAATTGTACGTAAAATTTAAATTTGTAGAAATAATATGTATGTTATATTGAAATAACGAAATTTTGTTAAATCTTAGCACACCTAATTAAAATTTACCAGCATCAGAAAAGCATAATGGACGACTTTATGAAAGTCCATCCCAATTTTTTCAAAATATATATTATTTAAAATAACTATTATTATTAATATAAATTCAAGCAACAAGTTTTACATTCAAAACTACTTACGCATGTTGTGGCAAAGCAAGAGGGTTGCTTTAACGCTGCGTTTACATAAGACAATTTGGGACAATACAATTGAGAATATGTATTAGTTGTCAAATTGTTGTGTAAAGTAGGCGTCCAGACAATTAAAAGGACAATACACTTTTCAGCAACCGCCGTTAGAATCGTTTTGCGCGGATTTCATGTTATTTATTTTATTTTGTTATAATATTCAAACATGAACCTTTTTCATAATACTGCGATTTTTTGCCATTTTGTCTTCCCTCTTATTCTCAAATTGGCCAAGACGTGACCGAATTGTCCAATTTACTGTCCAATTCAATGTCTTCGAGAAATCGTTGAAATAAAACAAAAATTAAAAGTGGGCGTGGTCCGCTCCCTTCTACTGATTTGAAAGGTGTAATTTTTTTTGGTGCATGTTAATAGGTGCGGAGATAGAGGTGGAATTTTCAATATTTTCAAAAGCTTACATTTCCAAAACTATTGCACTGATTTTCAAAATGTGGATATGGTTGAAAAATTTATTGATAGACATACATTTGTCTTATTTATATGCATATCTTTATATATCTTTTATACATATTTCTAGAGAAACTAAAAAAAAAACCAAATTATGAAAATTTTTTAATAAAAACGTACGTTTTTCTAAAAAAAATACGTAATTAACTATATTTGTTGATGTTTTTGTTAGAAAGAACAGAGAAATACCTTTAAATTGATAAATAATATTATATAGTTAGGTTTAAGCGCATCCACCGACAGTGAAATAAACAACTGTAAATGTTTGCCTGCGACGATTTTTTATATAAAACAATATTTTTATATAAAATTAAATTTTTGAAGGCCGCCTACGCAGAGAGAAGTTCTGCCCCTTTCTTCTGGCAACACACAAAGGAGAATTCTGAGTAGTAAGGGTTATAATCAGTGTTGCCGCGAATAATTTTTAGTGGTAGCCAAAGTACTTTAAAAAAATTCATCTCTTACATAAATGAAAAAAAGAGATCAAATTAAGCACATAAAACTATTTCACCCTAAGTATGAATAAATTCTCCAAATTTATGTGGCCAAAAAAAGCAGGTGGTAGCCACCAATGGACTAAAACGGCAACACTGGTTATAATCTCTAAGCGCGGCCGAAGGTCCGCTACGCAAAAGAATTTTTGCAACATAGCATAAAACAAATTAAAGGTATTTTTATGTACTTTTTAAAAATGGTATTCTTCGGTCATATCTATAGCATAGCACGCCATTTCAAAGTGATATTGTGTGCCACTTATTTTTATTTATTTATTTTTAAGAATATTCAATTAAAATACAGTTCTTTCTCTAATAAACCCCATATAAACCCAAGTTTAATAATTTGTAGAAAACTTCAAAAAAGTGCAACAAATTTTCACCTATGTTTCAAACTTTTTTCTCGGAATTGTTAGATTTTTTTCGAGTACACAGTTTTTTAGCCCCTACAATTTTAGTCTGATAATGTGCAAATTTCAAGTGGCTACGAAGTACCGTTAATTTTTTAGAATTTCTTTTGTCGCATTGGCTTCCATATAATGAATAAACTCAATTTATTTGTATATGGAGGAAAACCGCAACACTTTTGGGGAAAAAAAATTCTAAAAAATCAACGGTAACTTTCAGTCACTTGAAACTTGCACATTATCACACTAAAATTGATTGGGCTATAAAACTGTGTATTCAGAAAAATTCAAACACTTCTGAGAAAAAAGTTTGAAAATTAGGTGAAAATTCGTTGCACTTTTTTGAAGTTTTCTACAAATTGTTAAACTTGGGTTTACATGGGGTTTGTTAGAGAAAGAACTGTATTTTAATTGAAAATTCTCAAAAATAAATAAATAAACATAAGTTGCACACAATATCACTTTGAAATGGCGTGCTATAGATATGACCGATACTGTAGTTAATTACGTATTTTTTATATATAAAACGTACATTTTTATTAAAAAATGATTATAATTTGGTTATTTTTTTCAAAATATGTATATAATATATGTATAAGTAGGTATACAAAATAAAACGCTTTTAAATTATCTATCAAACCCGATCCACACTTTGAAAATCGATCCAACAGTTTTCGATATACATACAATCTTTTAAAAATATTGAAAATCCCACCTTTACCTCTCTAGCTCCACCCCTATTAATTTTAACCAAAAATGGTTTACACCATTAAAATCAGTAAAAAGAGGTGGACAAATTGTCAAAATTTCTATAACAATTCACCGGGAATTTATTACAATCTGCAAAAAGTTACGATACGCCAGAGAACGTGACATACGTTCCAATATATAATTCCAATATTGCCATGCATACGATCAGTCACGTTAAATATTTTCATACGATTGCCGATTCGATCACGGAACACATAATTCAATTCTGATGAGTTTAGTAACGATAACCTAAAGATTTTATTGATATTGCATCGATAATGCTATTGCCATCGATAACTCGACAGTTTTAATCGATAAATTTACAAATATAGATGTATTTCTACACTGGCTGTCAAATTTTAATATGTGACCTGGTCTACGAAAAGGGAGCTTACGTGCGAAAACTAGTTTTCTGTCAAAAAGCTGTTAAAAGTAAGCAACTCGTTTCGTCAGTTTCTCATTATCTCGTTAATTGTTCTCCGCGCCGGACGTCCAGTAAGTGTTGTTGTTGGTCCAGTAAGTGTTGTTGTTGGTCCAGTAAGTGTTGTTGTTGGTCGGAATATTATTATAGTTCATCGTGTAAGTTGCTAGTGTGGAACATTTAAAAAAGTAACACTGAAGAAGTGACGTTTACTGTTTCTGTTGATTATCGTCTTCGCATTTCGCATGAAATGAAACATGAGTGTTGATGAGGAGTTCAGTGCCGTATACGGACAATATTTCCATGAAAAGGATGATG
>NW_023458559.1:47120236-47121535 GCF_013731165.1 Rhagoletis pomonella | reverse complement strand
TTGTGTTTCTGTAAGCTCTTTCTGTACTGTATAGTATTTTAAGCGTAAGACTTTTGTATAATTTAACTAAATTTTACTTTTGAAACAGGTGCCAACCAGTGTTGCCGTTTTAGCCCTTTGGTGGCTAGATTTAGCTCCCACATACTTTTTTTGGCCACATAAATTTAAAATTGCCCCTAGCCCTTTTTTAGCCCTTTGGAGAATTTATTCACACTAGGCATGAAAATGTTTTATATTATTAATTTGATCTAATTTTTTTTCATTTATATAAGAGATGAATTTTTAAACTAAGAAAGACTGATATATATACATATATGTATTATATGATCCTTACGTTTTTATACATACATACTGTAAATGTGTTAGGGCTGTTAACTTATCTATTAACGATTTAACTATAGATTAAAATAGATAAGTTTACAGCCCTTAATATGCTTAATTTGTTAAATGGTCCATCAAGTCGATTGACTGTGTTTGTTCTTGGGGTGTGATTGTACCAGCTGCTGGTGGGACTTCAAAAACGATTTTATATTTTTATGATTGTACCAGTAGGCTGGTGTCGTGAATGTTGAAATTAGCTAATATTTTTCAACTAAAAAGTATTTGGGCGGAAATTTCTTTCGCTATATGAGGTTTTTGGTTGGACGAAATATTAGCTTTTTCCAGAGTTCATTGTTTTTCTAAACCACTATTATTGATAATGTTTGCGGGTATACTTATGTATATATGTATATGTAAGTAAAAATTTTAGCTACCATTTTTAGCCACAACGACTTTTTTTAGCTATTTTTTAGCCCTTTTTTTAGAGGAATTTGGCTACCACTAAAAATGATTCGCGGCAACACTGGTGCCAACCCTCCTACATTTAGCTAGAAAATACAACTTATTCAAAACCATTTCTTTTGATACCCATATTGGGATAATTCGTTTAACTTAATAAATTATTTGAATTTGATTTTCGTATATATGGCAACCCTTTAAAAGACTAAAACCATACTGCACATCTGATTTTTGAAAATCGTACGAACGATACAGATTTTATGACGTGGTGTTAAATATTTAACGCAACCCTCTGCTGCAGAGAAATTTTGAATTCGATTTTCTAACATGTGGTAACTCCTTTCATGGAACTAAAGCTACATTGCACACCCGAAGGACAAGGCCTTTCATGTGACACCTCATTTTTGAAAATCGAACGAACAATACAGATTTTATGCCTTGGTGTTAAATATTTAACGCAACCCTCTGCGGCAGAGAAATTTTGAATTCGATTTTCTAACATGTGGCAACTCCTTTCAT
>NW_023458559.1:46969353-47120226 GCF_013731165.1 Rhagoletis pomonella | reverse complement strand
CGAACGATACAGATTTTATGCCTTGGTGTTAAATATTTAACGCAACCATCTCCGAACTCGATTAAGAAGTTTCACTTCAAAAAATTCCGAAGAGTCCAGAAAAAGTCACCATTTTGACATGCTTCGGTTTTCGGTTAACCAGTTTTCCGGCGCAAGTAGGAGTAATTTGAATTTGTGCCAACTAACGCCAATTGGGGATGCCATATTTCGGCTAGATTTATGAACTTCACTATAGCAAACTTTTAGATCAAGTGGTATAAAGAACATAGCGTCAATATTGGCACTGAGATCAGGCCAATGGATAAATACTGGGCTATTATGGAAAAGAAATTGCTGCTTTATGAGCAAGTTGCCATAAAAGAAGAGGGTCTGCAAAAAAATGGGTGAAAGTGTCGTCGGAGGTAACACGAAATGATGTGCAGCATCTAATGAGGAGAGTTAATTCCAAACTGCGAGCTTCCGCGTATTCCGCGATCATATGGAGAAAAATGTATATCATATAAAATCATAGTTTCGTTCTTTTAGAATAAGCTTTCTAAATACGGATTTTGTTTGAAGGATCAGTTTTTTGGTTTCAAAAGAGTCGCGGAAAAAAACTCGAAAAGGTTCAAAAATAACCCGCAAAAATACCCTTTCCATTGATAGCGAAATTTTTCTTTCCCGTGACCACTTCATGGACCGCGAATTAAGCTACTCACTTTTCAGGAAATCACTTGAGAGGCTTTGTTGTGCAACTAGCGTATTTAATTGCAAAGGCTTGGGGAAAACCATTCAATAACTTTCTTTTACATTTTCCATTCCCTTCAGTGTATTTCCATTAATTTAATATCTCATCACAAAGAGTAGTATATGTTTATTAGTTCAAGCGTGCATCTGCGAATTGAGGTAGCTATCCTAAACTTGCACCAATTGGACACAGAAAATTTACTCTATACTTTCTTTCTAAGGCTTAATACTTGTTCTATTACCTTTGCTTTCCCCCCGTCCCACTCTCTGATCTCATTATTGTTAGATATATTCCTAATTTTTAAGTTATTGTATTCCATGTTACTAAGGTGGTCTTTAATTTTTATGTACAGCACAATAAAAGACTATGTCTTGTTTGTGTATAAATAAATAAATGAAAATGAAATGAAAATTCCTCGGAAAAATTTTACAACTTTTACAATTTTACCAAAGAAAATTTAGTTATTTTTCATTAGAAATCCAATACAAGCCTCCTTAGTTTGCAAACCTTGGCAAAATAGAAGTAGAAATTATGATCCTAGATATTCTAAATGAAATTTGTGTATTCATTATTTTTATCATTGGCACCAAAAAAAGAGCACAGAACTGTGAAAAATGAGTTTAATACCTTCAGCCATTTAAATAGTATATTTATACGTGTGCGGGTTTTAAGTAAACACCTAAATATGCACATAAAAACGCAAATATTATGTAGGTTTTTATTAGTAATGTTAATCTCGGGATAGCGGGATTATTTGCCTAGAATCCTGAGATGTTCGGTATTTGTAATTTACACTGGTGGCAAAAATATAAACGACTTAAGTTGACCGATTTTGGCTATATTCCTTTTGTTTGTTCAATATTCAATATTTAATGTTTAATATTTAATATTTAATATTTTTTTTTATAAATGTGTAGCTCATTATACATATAATACCTTGCGACAGGCAATTTTGCTCAACAAAAAAATCAATATACATATACATGAAAACAAGGGCCAAATATAGTAAGATTGCATTCTTCATTTTTCTCTCTCACGGCAGGTTTTTTAAAAGAACTTTAAAATGTGAAAGATATGAGCAATTTAATTTTTTTTTTTTAATTTCAGTGCAATGTACTTAAAAAACCAGTAAGGGTATTAAATGAGAGACAGAATTCTGTAATGTTAAAAAGGTTTACATTTTTGGCGCGGGACGGGTAGGTATTGAAAATACCCTTTTACAAATTTAACCTTGATTATCCTTGAAATTTTGCAATTTTTATTTTTGAGAAAATTATATGTTAAGGACTAACTGTTTTAGCTTAATAAATAAAATACATTAAAGTGGCATTTTCAATTCCTATTCGTCTTTGTGAACCCCAAAAATTCTTTCATTTGGTACCCATATTTTTGTTTTCCATTGCACTAAATTTTTTAAATAAATAAGTTTTAGAAATGATCATATCTTAGAAATTATAAAGTCTTAAAAAAAAATCATGACGTCAGAGAAATGCCCATTAATATGCACTTAATTAGATTAAATATGAGGGTAGACTTAAAAAAAAACATGAATATTTTGAATAAACAAAAGGAATATAGACAAAACTGGTCGAATTAAGGCACTTCTTTTATTTCTGCCACTAGTATTATGAACTTCTTTCAACCAGAAAATAAAATTCTTGAGTTAATATTTTTTGCATCGAGCTTTTTTCGACATACTTTAAATAAGTTTATCAGATATGTATACGCTAAAATTTTAGTAAATGCATATAAATAAACTTATTGTCTTTCGTTTTGGTAGTTATGAAATAATTTTCACTTTAAATAAAAGAGTACGTTTAAACCCATTTACTTAGTATTTATGATATGGTACGAGAGCTTCTCAAACCATATTGATGCAATTTTTTTCAAGTAAAGTTGTTTGAAAATTTGTATTTGTTATTTTATGGCCTTATAACAATTATATTCAACAACATCAACAAGCCTCAAGCTCAATAAAAATTGTTGAATATAGTTGTTGAAAAATAATAAATATCTAAATCCCGGAACTAATCCCGCGATCCCAGGATTGAACCAACGACATCCCGAAAATCCCGGGATCGTAAAAATCGAAAAAATTAACATCCCTAGTGTGTTGTGTGTATATGTATACATAGAACCATCTCTGGTTTAAAATCCACCCACTGCTCCTCACACATTTATCGTATTGGTTTTTGTATGGGAAATGCTATAAAAGTCATTCAACCATTTCAATAGCAACATTTGGCATTGCTTTCTCATTTTGGGAATTTTTCGAAAATCTTATAATATCAACAACATATGTACATATATATGTATATGCATGTGTTGGCTTAACGCACATCTTATTAAATGCATACTATACATGCAAATACTATATCTATAGCTAACGTGTACAAGCTTTAGCCCGTAGCAAACCCACATGCAAATATAACGGGTGATTTTTTTGAGGTTAGGATTTTCATGCATTAGTATTTGACAGATCACGTGGGATTTCAGACATGGTGTCAAAGAGAAAGATGCTCAGTATGCTTTGAAATTTCATCATGAATAGACTTACTAACGAGCAACGCTTGCAAATCATTGAATTTTATTACCAAAATCAGTGTTCGGTTCGAAATTTTTTATCGACAAATTTTGTTCAGCGATGAGGCTCATTTCTGGTTGAATGGCTTCGTAAATAAGCAAAATTGCCGCATTTGGAGTGAAGAGCAACCAGAAGCCGTTCAAGAACTGCCCATGCATCCCGAAAAATGCACTGTTTGGTGTGGTTTGTAGGCTGGTGGAATCATTGGACCGTATTTTTTCAAAGATGCTGTTGGACGCAACGTTACGGTGAATGGCGATCGCTATCGTTCGATGCTAACAAACTTTTTGTTGCCAAAAATGGAAGAACTGAACTTGGTTGACATGTGGTTTCAACAAGATGGCGCTACATGCCACACAGCTCGCGATTCTATGGCCATTTTGAGGGAAAACTTCGGAGAACAATTCATCTCAAGAAATGGACCGGTAAGTTGGCCACCAAGATCATGCGATTTGACGCCTTTAGACTATTTTTTGTGGGGCTACGTCAAGTCTAAAGTCTACAGAAATAAGCCAGCAACTATTCCAGCTTTGGAAGACAACATTTCCGAAGAAATTCGGGCTATTCCGGCCGAAATGCTCGAAAAAGTTGCCCAAAATTGGACTTTCCGAATGGACCACTTAAGACGCAGCCGCGGTCAACATTTAAATGAAATTATCTTCAAAAAGTAAATGTCATGGACCAATCTAACGTTTCAAATAAAGAACCGATGAGATTTTGCAAATTTTATGCATTTTTTTTAAAAAAAAAGTTATCAAGCTCTTAAAAAATCACCCGTTACTTTGGTTTTCATACATATGTACATATGTACATTTCGCATGCAATTGCTTTTTATGTGTATGTCGACACTGGCATTCAAATAAAGTGTCACGCATTTGACATTTGTCTGTGACATTGTGGCATTTGTATGGCATATGGCAATGTATGCGTTGCTTTCATTTTGAATTTTTCAGTCCAAGAGAACGTACATTCATAAGTACCTTCGACAGATTTTTTTTTACATTTGTTGGTGTGTATGTAAGTGTGTGTGAGGCGCCGCATTGCTTTTGGGTAGGTGTATTTTGTTGCCTGTCTTCACGTGTTCCGCTTTATTTAGCATGATTTTAGGCGTGAAATTCGCATGAATGAGCGCCTGCGTGGCTGAATAAATGGGTTATTGTGCAATGAATTGGGTGCAAAGAAACAAATGACGAAATTCATAAAAAACGAAGAGGTGGCAGTACGAGCATTTTCCAATGGGTTTTCTGCATAATAACCAGCAAATGGCGTGGATAATTAAGAAAAAATATTTTTTTTTTTGTGATTTTTTCTTTAGTTCTATATTAAAGTAGCAAGTGTATGTGTGACTTACCTTATAAATTCCGAATATGAGCATAACACTTAACACTATCATGGACATTTGTGTGCCAATAATGGCGAAATATGCTATTTGAACACCTGAAAGGAGAGGTAAAAAATTTAAGAATATAAAAATTGCTTGTTTTTAGCATTATAATGTTAAAAACACTTAAGTTTCGATATGGCACAAAAAACGCCGAAATACGTGCGCTTAAGATTGGGTCGTAGATTACGGATCGATATACAGGTTTGCCCAAATCAAGTAATTTTTGCAAGACATTTTAATTTTTATGTAGAAAAATATTCAAAAGGAAACAATTTTACTCATACGCCACATCGTACTTGGCGTATGCAAGACATTTTCCATGTTAACGTTTGAATTTATTTTTGTTTTTTTCAGTCGCAATGCAAACATAAAATGAAAATATCTTTGGAAAATTATCGGACTTAGAAAATTGGATTATAGATCTGTAATCTGTAACACAAAATTAAATTTACGTATCTCGGTATTTTTGTGTATCATTTTAACGTCTCTACAATGTAATTAGCAAGGTATATTTTTTATTTATTTGATATTACTTTCCATTATGAGATGGAATGATCTCGAGAAAATGTATCAAATTCAGATATCTTTTGCAAATGAAGAATCATGTTACACAGTGCTACAGCCACATAATTTTTTTTTTGAAAAATTAGAAGGAATCTGCGTAGAACCAAAATGTCACGTATATAATATTTATGGACACAAACATAGAAGACAAAAAACGAAAATAAACTTAACCTCAAAAATTACTTAAAATGCCCTAAAAAGCACGCCAATGAATATATGACAACAAAATTTTTTGCATATATTTTTAATACTATTAACATATTTTTTGTCCATCAAAAGTATCAAATTTAGCATTTATAAAGTGCAATTTTTGTCTGCTTATATTTATTAAAATATTTGGTCTATTTCTCTGATTTTTTCCCTGTTTTAAAGAAAAGTTATAAGAAAAACACGTTGCGTAATTGAATAAAAATATCAATCGGTTTTAGTTGAATAAAATTAATCTGACTACCTAGGATCAAGCAAATAATGAATAGCTGTTACCAACAGTTTTAAAAAAAGTGGGACAAATAGTTAAAAGAAATGTATGGGCGAAAGTAAAGATTAATGCATATATCGTAAAATTTTTTGGGAAATACTTTCGTAGAACGTTTTAGCCTGCTCCCGACAGAAAATTTCCTTTTAACCTTTACTTCATGAAACCCCACAAAAAGCTAATTTTGAAGCTCGTTACAGGATTGATATACTCTAGAAAATTATTCTTCGGAAAATTTTACTAGGGATCTTCTCAGGCGAAAGCTTCATGCCACTCCCGTAAAAGCCTCGCCAAGTAAGAAGAAAAAAGTTAATATTGGCTTATTTCTCACGCTCCTACAGTATGAGATCAAGGGAAATTCAATCCAGCTATAGTTACTTTAAATTTACAAAATATTTAACAACGTTCGCTGCCAATTTGTGTAATAATCCACAAACAGGCCGAAGTAAATATCCGCTAAGAAATGGCTTTGTGAATTAACCCAACATCCCGTGTGTCAAATAATGCGCTCATTATTACAGCATCGCACAGTTTACAAGTGAATTTAATAGCTAAATTGACAAGCGGATTATAGCGCCTTAAATGAACGCTGACACGCACAGTTCGTACATGTATATGCGCATATATATGCACTTGTATATACATATCGAGGGATTGCTTTGTATCCTAAACAAAGAGCCTGACTATAGCTTTCGTTGAGTAAGTATGTATTTTGTGCAAAACTGGACATCGCTTAGGCCTTTTATGCTACATATTAAGGACATTTGGTCGAACAGGTCCTTTTTAGAGACATGCATACATGCTTTTGTGTATTGCTGTTGGCATATGTGAGTGTGATGCTAGCATATGTGGGTAGTTAAGTAATGAAAAAAGATATGAATATACACAAATGTATAGAAAATGTGTTTATATATTTTTTCTTGTATTAATCAGCTTAAAATATAAATAGGATCAGCTTCTTTTGTTGTTTGGCTAGCGTTCGATTTTGTAGTATTCTAAAGGAAAATATTACTATCTACTTTAATGGTTCTTGAGTACAAGAGTCTAAAAATAGTCAAATTTTAGAATATAATTAAATACAAATACATTTTTTTTCTCACACACACTTACCATAGTAAACATCCTCCAGCGTCTCCGCTTTACGCATATTCACATTTATACGCCATGAGTATATTAACACGATTAAAAGTGACATATTCTGAAAAAAAATAAAATAAATGAACGGAAATAAATAACACATTAAATATTAGTTGGTATGTAGATAGTTATTATTGCGATAAATAATTGCGCTGAATAAGTAATTAATATGTCATTAAATGCACTCAAACTCTGCGGACCGCATGTCACTCATACGCCATGGCAACATACGCACGCAAACCACTTAACTTGCTTTTTTTCAATAGGGGTATTCTCTGAGTCTTGCAAAGCCCTTGCACGGTGCACAGATTGCACGGATTGCACGGTAAAAACCGGTTTTCGTATGGGACAGCTTTGCAAACCGTGCAATCCGTGCATCTTGCAAGAGCTTTGCAAGACTCAGAGAATACCCCTAATATGTATTTTAATTATGCATATGCCGCATTTCAAAATAAATGAAAATTGCGGTGAAGGAGCCGTAGAGGGGCCTACAATAAAAACTGTAAAATAATTTATAGCGCATACATTAAATGCTGTTAATTAGGATAATTGATGTCATTAATGTAATTAACGTATCACAATGAGACATAAATTAATGTGGGCATATAACAACATAGGTGCACAAATATGTACATATGTATGTATACGTGAATGTATGTGCGTATGCAAATACATATGTGTCTTAATAAAAAATTTTGAATGCATGCAGATGACCATATATCAACATAGCGTAGAAGTTGGAAAAGGCCGCATACATTATCTTCAGGCGGTTGTAAAGTTTTTTGTTTGATGTGAAACTCTTATGCGGCGGTATCGCAAAAATGGAGAGTGAAATTTTTAAATCTGAAAACGTTACATGAGTGAGAAGGAAAATATAGGAAGGAAAAAACGAAATAGAGCGACGCATGACGGGTACGAGTACCTACATATGTATATATGTATATTTGAATGCACGTATGTATGTATACATAAATATGAACGAACTCATTGCGCATTTCAGCTCTGCCGCTACCAGGCAATATATGTATAAATGATGCAAGCGTGCTTCGCGTAACTACATCCATTCGTACATATGTACATACGTTTGTGTGGATATATTTATGATGAAGACTTAAAGAAGGTTAAAATGATTACTATTCTCAACTGAAGTAACTTTTAAGTTATATTTCCAGCTACCCGACCCGTGCTGCAGTGCATTTTAAGCGGAAGTGCTCGTCACTCCAGATTCAACATAAAGCCAGGGTAAAGGAAGAAGTGCTTGGCAAGGCATGGTAAGGCAGCTTTGAAAGATTTAGACTCAAACATAGACAATGCAAATTTTTACTTGGCCTGACTTGACTTGACTTAAGAAGGGGGCATGGGATTTTACTCGGAAACTCTTCTATTCACCTGGCATATTCTATTTATTTCTCTACACTTTTTTTTTGAAATACCATCGAAAGTATTCAGCAAAAATACTTGTCAAATTAAATTTTCTCCCTCGAATTATGCTGAGGAAGATTATATTATTTCTATCAAATATATCAAACTCAATGCAGATTGCAAAATTAAACACGCACATGCATCACGCGCTTGCTATTTGGGGGTATATATCGAAAAAAAAACAAACATTTACACGCAAAATGCAACAGTACCAATTTTAACTAAGCACGCATCGTAAGCGCTTAGCCTGAACATGTTCGCTTTAAAATGTATGTCACTTGCCACATGCCAGGCGCATTAAAATCGCACAAATTTAATTTAATTTTTAATGCTATTTATGCGCAGAAACTACATGTACGGTGGCATGTAGTTGGAGCCAACATGGCGTATGCGTGATTTTGGGGCAATGTTGATTTTATTTTTGTACATTTTTGCTTTTTCCCTCGCTTCTTTCGCTTGCTCATGCTGGGGCACAGTAAAACGAGGACAGGCGAATATATGTATATTCAAATGTAAATATGTATGTGCAATGTACATATATCTATGCCTGCATTTCAAACACACATGCACGCACAACAAAAACGCCCAGCTAAACCGATTTTTTTCCACTTTTGTTCGCGCTGCTCATGCCACTTCTCATGTCACTCAGCCGTTTTTAATTTCGTTTCATTTCATTTCTTTGTTTCTTCAGCTAAATTTCAAAAATATATAATTTTTTTAATTTTTTGTTGTTTCCTGTAATTTCATTCAAATTATACTCACAATTGTGTAAATCGCACTTGTTAACGCCAAATTTTTCGCATGCAACATCCGACAACATCCTGTCCCCGTTAGCGGTCCATATGGATACAATATCACCGATTTCATTTTCTCACCCGCACCCACACCGACACCAGTTGCGGCTGCCGCCGCCGCCACAACACACGTTTTATGTTTGGCTTTCATTTTCATGTTTGTTCGGCTGTGTTGTTGATGTGCTTTTTATTGTTGTTTTAGCTTCTTTGGTATCCTTGTTGCTGTTGAAACACACGTATTCGTGGCACCTTTTGCTGGCTTGGCTTGCGACGAGTTTCTGCTGACTGGTGTGCTTCTAATTCTTGCTATTATTGTTGTTCTTGTTGCTGCTCTTTATGCGGTATATGCAAATAGTGTTGCTTTGCTGTATGTCACAGTTGGCATTAGCGTCGCATAGATGCCACACACAAGCTGACGCCCATACTTTTTGAAAAGAAGCTTTACTTTGCAAACTGGTATTTCTTTGCTCTTTTTTCGCTCTTCTCTCTTGCTTTCTTTGCAATATGCTTTCGCATTCATTTGTTAAAAAACCAAATTTCATGCGAATTTTAGATCGAAAAACTGGTATTTCGCATATTTATGGAAGAAATATGAATGGCCAGAGCCTTTGGTAGCCAAATTAGTGCTGCAATAAAAAATTAGTGTTTTTTTTTTTAATTAGTAGGAGTTCAGAATTTTAGCTATATTTAGGAGACTTTTTTCAGAACTATTCTAAATATTTATATAATTTTTTTTTTTTGAGTTTTTATATTTTGTATTAGCGTCGTACGGACGTAGCGCGAAATTTAATACCGGAAACTTGCGCAAATATCCGTAAGCACAATATTGGTATCAAATAGAAATTCTTCAAACCAAATTTGACAAGAGATGGCGGAAAATCGTTCCACGTCATCTTCATACCCTGGCGCAAAGTGTACAAAAAGGAGCAGCTGTTGGAAAAATCGTTACCTGTAAATTTGTCTTTGGCAGTGTTGCCACTTATAAAAAAATCATCACTGACTAACGAAGTAAGCTTACTTTGTATGGACGTTACGCCTTATGTGTCCGTAATTTGTAAAATATATGTTCAAATTTTTGTTGTGAGCTTTAGCCAAAGAATCAAACTATTCTAATACGAGTGTGAATGCTATCTCAAACTTAAAATTAATTTATTATTAGGATTGCCATCTTTTGCCATAACCATTTTTTACTTCTTAGTCAGCATTTTAAAATACAAATTGCATTGAATTGTACAAAAAGAATTAAAAGAAACTTTTCGGACATGTAAGATGGCTTTTAGCAAAAACTAAACAGTTAATCAAAAACATTTTAAAGGAAATTTTTCAATAGTGTACCATGCTTTCAAAAAAGGAGTACTATAGGTAGAAGGGGCCGCCTACTTATTATATCGAAAAAAATATATTCAAATTTGTGAAACAAAATTATCCTCAAACGAAAGCACTTTAAGGATTAAGGTACTCGTTTTATTTCTTTCCGTTTATATTTAATGAAATGAAAATTTGCTAAGTGCGAAAAAAGCTAGGGAAATTCCATAAGGCCAAAGTTATACGAAATCTTTTAATTAACATCAAATCGAAGCCTTCTTATTCGTATGGACTTCTGCTTTGCTTTTAACATGCAAAATATTGCATTCAAAGTCAAGAAAATGGATGTAAGAAGTTGGTTTCCTCTTCAGTAAAACTTTGAAAAACGTAAACGCAAAGCAGGCGATATATTTTTTTTGTGTACACTTGCCCCCTAAACATATACATACGTATGTATGTACATATATAAAAAATAAATTACCTAAAAAAATCTTGATCTGAGTTAGTCAACTTTCCAAAGATCAGTGATTAATAAATTTCAGCTTTGAAAATCAAAACACTTTTAAAATGGAGTTGCTACGCTTTCCAATATTTTATTTTTATTTTTTTGTTTTATTTCAATTACAATAACTGATCCATGTTAAAATATTTAAAAAATGCAATTAAAATTTTTTGTTTGATTATGCATTGAATTATTGAGCAAGTTTTAGCATAAAAGTGTTGGCTGCTCGAAAAGAATTTTACTTAGACATATTTATAAATAGTGTTGCCATCTAATCACAAAATTTTAAATATTTGAAAGCAACAGATATTCCAAGGCTGATGGATGTTAGGCTTTAAGAGATGTTTGCAGCTCTCTATAAAAACGCAAAAATTCATATAAAATGCCGCACAAAAATTGGAAAAGAAACATCCTTGTACCAAAGTTTCTTAAAATAGTTTGCAGCTTTCAAGAAAAAAATGCTCGTACATTTATTTCTTGCATCATTGGTTTAAAATAAATTGGATTAGGTTGGATTGCATTGGGTTGGCCTACATATATATATGTATGTGAAGAAGAAGACTTAAAAATCTACATTGATTTTCCATAAAAAAAAATAAGAAAAAGGTATGGTACTTCAATATAGTAAATGCTGGACAGTTGAATATCTTTTCAAGGCTATCTGGCGCAAAAAGAATTTGACTACTTCGCATATATCTCAAAAAATAATATTACGTATCTAGTACTTAGAAAAATAAACTTCCGAAACTCCAAATCATACTCAAGTCGCTTACATCACCCCACAAAAGCTCTTACGGGGTCTACATGTGCTACCTGGCTACCATTAACCATAGCCATTCACCCACAAACTATTAAAATTAATTTTTTTTTTATACAAATAAATTTAATCCGAAGGAGAGCAGTTTTACTGAGTTGATGGACTAAAATTTTTATTTCAAAATCACAATTGCCCTTTTAAATCTTGGCCTTTTAACTTCCTCTTCAAAATATGTAAATATCAAATAAGGTTTGACTCTTCTTGTTTACTTTTACTTTATTAAATTCCTTTTCTGGTCAACTCAAAGTAAATGTATAAAAATAGATGCATACATACATACCAAGTAAATTAATTTGATTCTCTTTCTAAATTCACAAACTTGTTCTTCGTTACTCTCCACCAGCCGAATGCTAAAAGCAATACCAAAGTCAACTCAAAAAACTTAAACTAACAAGCCTAGAGCACAACGTATAGCACGCCACACAGCAAATTAAACTCTACTAAATTAGCAAAATTTAATGGAAATACTTTTGTAATTTAGCCAAAGATGATGACCGCCAACAACCCAGCGGCTATGCGCTACGCAATCCCCAACGTCATCCTACCACCAGTAAAGAGAAGAATAATCATTATGAATACTTAGCTTAGAGAATGGCTTAGAATGGCTGGTAATCCCCCAAACGCCCAAACGCTCAAAATGTTAATATTGTAGTATGCAATAATCTTAGCTATGCCGCGCTGACACCATGCACCAGCATAGGAAGTTGCTGTTTTTGGATAAATGTCTTTTATTATCACTTTGGTTTGTTTCGCTTGTTATCACTGTTCTTTTTATGTTATTTTCTGCGATTTAGTTTTTCATGATATGTCCGACATGTGGCAGGAATAAGGCAGGAATTAAGGGAGTTTGTGATTTGTTTTGATGGAAGCGTTAAGTAATGGGGTGAGAATTATAAGTACACATTTGATATTAAGGAAAAACATATAAGTATTAGTATAAAATGAATAGCAAAGAATACACGAATTTATAATAATATATTTATATTTTAAAAAGAGAAAAAAGTTTCGCGTAAAAGTTAAATTAGATAGACGGCGATTAGTTCTAATATATAAATGTTACTCATACGCTCTGGTGTTTTCGGTAATCAAATATTTCGCTAGCTTAGAGTGCCCAGCTGCTACGTCCATTTTTGATTTTTTTTTTTAATTTAACAGGAGAGAAAAAGGTTCTTGTAGCCATTGGCTTCAACTACTTCGCAAATCTTTGAATACAACATTTTGCTCGTTTAAAGCAAAGCAAAGCTATGTTAAAAGATTTCGTATTATCTTTGTTTGTCGGATTCTCGGTGCCTCCTTTAGGCTTAGCAAATTTGCCTTTAATTGCATACAAAGTAGAAAAAAGGTGTCCCTTAAACCTTTTGGAAACTATGCATTTTTAATATCCCTTGCTTCCTATAACAAAATATGAGTTTTCATAAAAAGTGGACTTAGCAACTTTTCCCTCTAAGCTATCGATTTACTTAAATATGCGATTTGAGCGACCCCTGAATATATATCCTGGGCGGTGAGAGCACTAAAATTCCGACTTTTATTTTATATTTTTGACCACCCTAATGTACACATTCAACTATGTATGATTATGCAAGATTACCGATTAAAGATGCTTAGTAACTGAGTATATGGCGGCTAGTGGCTAGTTAGAGGTGCGCACTACCACTCCGTAGGACCTGGGTTGAATACCTGATCCGAGCAACATTTAAATAAGAAAACGGTGACACTTGGTGGGGGTGTCCCTCTATTCCCTGCAGAAAAAAAAATATCAATTGACAATAAGTTACCCACTTGTACTTGGTTTGCTTTTTTGAGCGATTTCGATAAAAAACATAACTTTTAGTTAGCTACAAAAAGCCAACTTAAAACTAGTTGAAATGTAATGCAGGAGTCTTTACGATGTAATCTGGAGTTTGTTTTCTTGTAACAAGTTTCTATTTAAATATTCTCAGACAATTTTTTCTGCACTTCACAACTACTTTTTTCGAATTGAGGAAAAATAAAAAGAAGATCGAAATTTATATTACCGTTTTGAAGTATGTCTGAAGGAGTTCGAATATGCGCCCTCCTAAAGCAGAATATGTAAGAAAAAAAAGTTTTTCTTATTGATATTTTATGTCTAACAGTAGTTAGTTACAAGTTAGTTGACATCTAATGCAGAGGTAACCACCCTTGTAATCAGAAACCATAAGCGGCAACCATGAAAGGACCATTAGACACTTGATGCAGGACGCTTTAAACAAAACATATAATTGGTGTAGGAAAGAGGGACTATCCATAAATCCCAATAAAACAACAATCATCCCTTTCACTAGAAAAATTAAGCTATGCTTGCTAGATCTAAACCTAGATGGGACTGTGATTCCCCTTAAGGAAGAGTTCAAATATCTTGGCATAACCCTGGATAGGGAACTCAGCTGGGAGTCACATCTCAACTCTATTATCAACTCTCTTTATCAACAAAGCAACGAAATCGTTGTTAACGCCGGGACGTCTCGTTAGGAAAACATGGGGGCTACATTCAAAAATGACTTTCTGGGTATATAGTAGATGGTCAAACCGATGATAGTGTGTGGAGCCAGCGGACTTCAAGTGTTTTCACACTTAATTCGCTTATGCATATGATTTACCAGTTGTCGAATCTTCAAGCAGAAATCTCTGAAACGGGGTTACCTCGTATTCGAATAGACGTAGATGGCATGTCTGCTTGCTGATACAGCCAATATCGCGATAAGAAGATACTGCTCAGTATGATGAGTGATGAATGCTAACCAGCCATTCTTGCCTCACTGGCCATCCATATGAAGCGCATTGTATGCGGCGCAACTCAATACAATTTTGTTACTGTGCAACTTCCTCTCTTGCGTCGCAGCTATTAATATTGCATGCGGGCCCACGAAGATGGCTACTCTGGAGTCCATTGAACTTTAGTAGGAGTAGCTTAATCTGCCTATCTATCGCTAATTGAGCTTGTGGTGCTCAGCAGTGTCAACTAATGTGGCAGCAGAACCCTACAAAACTGGTTGAAACGCAATATCTTTAAATTATAAATTAGCTATGTCTTTAATGTTGGCTCTGCAAAATTTTCTCATTTAGCGTGAAATAGTTTGGAATATCAAAAATCAAAACCAAAACCAAATAATAACCAAAAGTTCCTGTTGAAGTAACGAATAAACCACGATTGTAAATAGAAACACACAAAAGCAAGAAAGCAAAGTTTGGAGCTGTCCTTGCAATTTCACTTGGTTGTAGCCATTTGCAGTTACTAAAGCAATTACATACAAATACATACTCAGTATTCAGGGCATTGGTTTTGCTTATATTTTTGCATACATATACGAGTGGGTAGAAGCTTGCTGTTTTTAAGCTGGCTTGTACTACATAAATAGTGTTGGAACTGACGCTCGTGGCATAACCCGAAGGAGTTGTTTTTCTATTGCCATACATTTTATACTTCAAATGCATTTGAATTGTTGATCTAAGTTGGCCCTCTTGTAGTTCAAGTTGAGGGAAAATTTGGTTGCTCTTTGAAATTCGTGTTGTTGCAACACAATACTTGTGGTTTGCCGTCAATGATGCTGCTGTATTTCTTAGTTGCTTTATACTTTTTTTGTGGAAGTACTCTTGGCGCAGGCACTCTTGCATGCAGAGACCACAGTCGCTACTTGAAAGGAGGGTACATATATAGTTATTTATGCACATTAAACCGAACCATCTTACAGTCAAAACAAAAGAGAAAACAAAAAAAGTTCACCGTACATCCCTGGGTCTGCAGTATTTTGATAAGGCGTTTTTGAAAATTATTTCCATTTTGCCTTTTACGTTTGTCCGTGACGCCTACATTCGGAAATAAAAATTATTTTTCGAATTGGTTCCATTCGAATGATCAACATACTTTTTTAGTAAAATTTTAATGATTTTTTTTTAGATCTAGTTTGCTGGCATTAGGGTGGTACGTTAGGATGGTAATGTGGTAGAATAAGGCACTTGAGCTCAGTGAGCAAGAAAAATATGTCTTCTTGGGACAAGAATATCGATATATCATACTTTATGATCCAAGTGTAAATGCCGAAGATATAACGAAAAATTTAAAAAGGAGGCCAATAAGATTTTTTAACTTGCCTTCGAATTGAAATAAATACTTCCTTAACCAAAGTTTAAAGATTTTAGCGAGCTTGGATTTTAGTGGAATTAGGATGGTAGGAACTAAGATCTGGCGGGCCAGTACTAGAACAAGGTTCCTGACGAATTTTAATGCTCCCACCCCCTAAGATTATTCTATACCGAAAAAATATACACATGATTTTCCGAATATGGGGCCATACCGCAGCATTCCGAATATGGAATGAAAATGTAGTCAACATTTTTTTTGTGTTCTGTTGACGTTATGGCAGTTGTGAATGCATTTTGAGGTTAGCAATAACGCATAAAAAATTAGTTTTGGCTAACTTTAGAACTTTTCTGGCGCATTTAATTGAAAATTTGCTGGTTCTGGTATTAAAGCGAAGAAATGAATTCAAAGAAACGTCTTTTAAGAAGAGGATAAACAATATTTTTTGCTAATTTCATAATATTTGCTTTTTTTATTGAATAATATATTAAATGATTTTCTTTCATTCAAAGTTTTTGTTCAATACAAATAAATTATGAAAAAAATTCGAATACTCTAAATTATAAATTTAATTAGGAGCATTTAGAAAACCCCAAAACATTCCGTCTATATTCGGATTCCATAGAGTCTTTTTCAAAAATCATAGGCAAATAGGGAAGTCCGCACAAAGTCAACGCAACTTATCTGAGTGAGCCTTTTACGACCCCGAAATCACTAATTTTAGATTTCGTTTAAAGCGCTAAAAATTTTTCATGTATTTTGAAGGAAAAAAAATTTCGTAGAAATTATATAGAATACCTTCATGTCAATATTTTTCGATCGGCAAACTCTGCTTCGCTTAAGGAGACTCCTAGTAATAATAACCGATTGTTTTTTTTACCATGTTTTTAAAAAAGGATTTTTTATGGTTGCCCCAATGAATTTTTCGGGGCTTTTGGGGACATATAAAAATAATTAATATTAAAAAATGTTTAAATAAAAAATTGGGTATTATTATTCGAAGTCCTCTGAAGAGGAATAGAGTTTTCCGATCGAAAAATACTCACTTCAAAGAATTCTATACTATATATTTGAACCAAAAATTTTGGCCCCTAAAATACATGGAAACTTTTGAGCGCTTTGAGGGAACTTCAAATATATTTTAGATTTTTTCGGTAAAGAAAAATCCTAGGGGATGAGAGCATTAAAATTCGGTCTTTACTATTTTCACATACAGCTTTGGACCACCCTAATGTACATACTCATAGCCTCCAACCCAGCTTCTTCACTACGCATCACTCTTCTCTAAGTGAACTTGTGTTTTTCTATGTGTTTTCTAATGGCATGTGGCTTTGGCTGTGTCTGTGCCAGCTAGTCAGCCAGCTAGCTCGTTAAAATTAAATTTGTATCACACTGACTGACTTTAATGCTTGTTTGGTTCTTCATTTACTCATAGAAATGTATTTAGTAACGAGTAGCAAGCATTTAGCATTTGGCTAGTAATATGAGAGCGAAGGGAGAGTGAAAGTCGGAGGCAAGCTTTCCAACTAGTGCGGTTTGGACTCGTTTTTTGTGTATTTTTTTTTTGGTAGCAGCAATTTATGATGCTGTCATCGTTACGGACTACATGAATACCTAATATTACTCTTCTCTACTCTTCTATTCTTTTTTCATATGTATTGCCTCGAGCTAAATTTCAATTTCATAACTGCTGCTTGACTTTGCGGCCAAATACTTTTGCTCTATTTAAGCGCTGGCTAGGCCACACTTAAACAGCTATGCATATACATATGTATGTACCTACATACGCGCATCCATACGCGTATCTGAAACTTCTATTATATAACAGTAATTTAAAAATGCATTTTCAGCATTTCTTAAATGGCTACAGCTTAGCTTTAGTTGCCCCTGGTTCGTAAAAAATTTATCAAATTTTTGAAAGTCTGTCTATTTAAGTACCAGCTTCTTAGAAATTTCAGTTCTACTTCAATCGCCAGCTTGTTTGCTTTAATTAAACTGGCGTTCGATGCTGCCGTTTTTGTTTCTATTGGTAGTTGTTTCAACTGTTGTTTTATTTTTTGCAACTGTTATTTGGCCATGGTATGGTCACATAAAGTGCCCCAATTTCTCAATTTGAATCTTCTCTTTGTTGCTAACGACTGTTGCCAGCTGACTGCTTTCACTTAGGCAAACTTAAGGCGGCAGCCAAAATTCAGTGGAAAATAAAAACAAACATTTATTATTTTTTAATTTTTTGCGTAAATATAAAGATTTTTTTTTTCAATAGTCTCGCCAATGCTTCTTACTATATTCTCTAAAGCTGGGGCTTTCCCAAAAATGGCCTGAAGTGCTTAGCGAGGCAATGCCCTCTGGGCACAACAACTTATACGTATGTATATGTATATGTATATTTGCTTTGCCAAAATATTTTCAGCGAAATTGCTCCGTTCTTAAATGTATGTATGTGTGTCCACTTGTAGTCGCTGTTTACTCACTAATGATGAATTAATTGCCTACCATAAAGAACAAACACTTAACAAGCGGCGACGAAACTGGCGTCGTCAACAGCAACAAAAGCAAACAGTCAAAATGAGCACTTCAATTATTTTGAGTACCCATTGACTCTAAAAGAATTCAAGTTTAAATGTCTAGCAAGCAATTTGGAGGTAATTCAAATATTTAAAAATTGTGTGGGATGAAAAATGTGTAAGAAAATTTACGCAAATATCAGACAATTGCGAAAAGACTTAAGTCGAGGCTACGCAACGAGTAATAGTATTTTTCATCAGAGATAGACAGATAAATAATTAGAACTAGGTAAATGATATTTCGTCTTTTTTTCGAACTTTTCTCAGTATTTTTTCGAACATCTTGAATTTGCCTATTGTATTTCTTTAGCCACATTTAAACATTTCGTTGGTAGTTTTTCCGTATAAACTTTTGATTTTTCGGAGTTTATACAAATTTTCCAAAATATTTTTTTTTATAAATTTTTGGAATATTTCCATTATTACATTATATTATTACATTTCCAGAATCCTTTGGCTCTTCTGATTTTTTTCGGAATTTCGCTCTAAATTTTGTTTTATATGAAGGAAAATGCCTAGCACACAAAACAAACAAAAAATTCCAAAAACAAACTTAAAACTTGCACTTTATTATACTAAAATTTTTATAAAAGTTCTGAATAAAAAGTTAAAAATTTTTGGAATTTTTTATATTTTTTTAAAAAATTTTGATATTCGGTTTTATGTGGTTTTTGCTAGATGCTGAGGTATACTTAAAAAAATCTTAATTTAAAAAAAGACAAATAGTCAAAACATCGCGCTCCTATTATTTTGTGGAACTATTTACCAAAAATATTTTTTCTCATCTCTTCGAAATTTTCGAAATTTTTTCAGGTTTCTCGATTTGATGTAAATTTTTGTATTTTTATCGGGCTATTTACACATTTTGTGTGTATTGTTTCCGAATCACCTTCAGAAATTTTTTAAATATTTTTGAGACGTTTCGAAGTTTTTCGGGATTATTTTCAGAATCCTCCATGTTTTGTTTATTTTGGGAATATTTAAAATTTTCAGGATTTTTTTCGGAATCCTCTGTGTTATTTAATTTCTTTAGAAATTTGTTTGCTGCTTTAGTTTGTATGTATTTTTGTATACTTTTGGGGTTTTTCAAAAATTTCAGGATTTATTTCGGAATCCTCAGGGGGTTTAGTACTTTTCGGAATTTTTTGTGCGTATTAGTTTGTAGGTACTGACAAAAAGTATGAACTATTTCGGGACAGTAATGTACTTGGGACTTGTTTCGGAAATATCGAATTTGGGCGATCTTTCGAACCTTTTTTACGAATTTCTTTTGACACTTTAAGTTACAATTTGAAATGATCCTAGATTTTTTGAGATTGAGAATTGTTTCGAGATTTTTCGGGATTTCTCTAATTTTCGGTACTTTTCGGTATTTGTTGTGTTTTACTCATTACTATTCATGATCTTCTAATTACTGGTTATGACTATACAGTTTTTAGTTTTTGATTTACATATATTAAAATGTTTTACGATTTTTCATTTATTTTGCGTTATTTTCTCAAAAGTTTGTTGGGATTATCGATTTTTCATAGCATTTCTTGTTTCATTCGGGCCCCTGAGATATTATTCCGTATTGGTTTTTAAACATTTGGAAATTTTTCGAGTTTTGGTGATAGTTTCGGAATATTCGTGTACATAATTTTGGAATATTTTTAAAATCTAAGTATTTCTCGGAATTATTCAGTCGTTTTTCGGAATATTTTAGAAATCTCTTCGTAACCTGTCCGGCTTTTCGGTACTTTTTCGTGTTTTATTTTTGGCTTTTCTGGATTTTCGGAAGTTTCTTAGTTTTTCTTTTTGCGTGCAAAAATAAAGTCAAAAATTATTGCCCAGCTTCTTCTGTTTTAAACAAATACATACATAATATACATATTTAAGGAACGTTTTCTGGGAGTTATTCAGAGCCGTTTAGGATAATTAGGGATTTTTTCATGACGTCTCAACTTTTATTCCAGACTACTGTGACCGTTTCGGGATCATGATTTCATGATTTTTTCGGATTTGTCCGAATTTTTCCGGCTTCGTTCTTGAAGAAAATTTAGCAGAGATATAAGTTATTACTTACAATAAGACCAAGGCAACTGATTAAGAAGCAAGCTCGAAAAGCGCTTGGCCGAGTTGAAGGAGAATAACATCGCGGCTTTCAGGAGGCCAACCAAGAAGACAGTTGCTGAACCAGCATTTCCAGCCCCAACACATGCTCCCACACCGCACATGCTCCCACACCGCACATGCTCCCAAAAAAGCGATTAATCTATGTATGTTCATGATGTGCTTACGAACTAGCAAAATATCAGAACACAGAAATTTTTCTGACGATCGCATCAGGAAACGTCACTATCTTCGATAACCGCCAGTCTAAAGTCTTTGCTGTGTGAATGAACATGACACCATTGAAAGGGACAAACATGCTGTTAAAACCTCAGAATCGACTCAAGTATCTATATAAAAAACGATGCAGATTAGGCTGGCTCGATTTTGTATGGGGCAAGAAATAAAAAGCATTTGACCGTATTGTAATAGTAATATTTATTTATTTCTTAGGTCTAAGGCAATTGTTATTGGACACGAATGACTAATTTAAAACTTATCTTTAGCCCACGCAATTGAATTAAAGTGTGTGAATTTTGAAAATGAAACTTAAAAAAAAACGACGATATATCAAATTAAGGGTTATTAAATTTAGTACCTGGCGTTCATTTATCATTTTTAAATAAGTCTACAAGTTTTTAAGATATTAAGATAAAACTACAATTTTCCCATGTGAATTTTCAATTCTTCATTACCTTAGCAACCAAGTGAAAAATACAAAAAAGTGAGACGAGAGTTATTTTAAACGTGTTCATGTTTCCGGATGTTCATATAATACTAAAAGGACCATGGACTTGGTCACGCCAATTTGGTCAGTTTTCAAGATCGTGGTGAATGTAGTCAAACATGTATTGTCAAAGATAAGGAATCGTTTGTTAAGTTAATAGTACTTTCGAGCATATAATTATTTACAAACATTAACATATTAGAATTTGGGTGAGAAACACCCACTTTAAGTCCATTTATGCAGTCTTGAAAGTTGGTGCGGAATGATTTCATTAGTCGCCGAAGAAGCACATTTTTCGCAGTTTATAAATTTGCCGTTATATGAAAGTAGGGGACTTGCAATAAGTGTTTAGATATACAAAAATATTTAATTCCATTAAGTGAAAAAGTGACTGTAGATAAATGCAATAGTCTTCAACATATACTGGTATATTTTTTTGAGGACTCCCCCATTGGACGATATTGCTTTGCATTCAGCTTGAACGAAAAAAATCACTCCCTGGCATACTTTGCTGTAATTCGGTTGTTTTATTTAAAAGTTATTTAAACAATTGAAGAGAATTTTTTTTAGAACTTTTTTTAGACTTAAGATTTTCGATATAATTTTTGTAAATGTTACTCGATCGGTACGCAGAGCTGGGTCGTAATGATTCCTTTAGGAATTTAATTACTCCCAATTACAGATTACAAGGAATTGTAATTAGGAATCAATTCCTACAGTCCACAGCAAAGGAATCGATTACTTTTGCAATTCCTTGAAGTAATTTAAAATGTAATTGTTTTTTCTTTAATTCCATTACAAGGAATTTCATATTGTAATTGGAATAAATTACGTGCTAGTAATGTAATTTTTTTTCCAATTCCTTTGAAAGGAATTGCAAATGTAATTGATTTTTTTTCAATACCATTACCTGGAATTGCAAGAGTACTTTAGTTTTTTCAATTACTCAAAGGAATTGTAAAAGTAATCTAGAAACTGAAAGTTCATACACGAATGTACAATGTGGAATTTTTGTTGTGGTCAAAGATTAAAATCGAAAGCACACATTGGACATCTTCTATGTATATCTATATATATAAAAATGTTGTGTTCGTATGTCACGGTCATCAAAACCCGAGAGCGGCTGAACCGATTTGAATAATTTTTTTTTTTGTTCGGTATAACACCAGAACCAATGATATCGCAAAAATTTGGAGGGTTGCCACCTATTTTAAAATTTTTAAACCCAATTATATTGATAAAATTAATGAATTATTACAATATGGATATCGAGTTAAAGTGGTTTAAGAAAGATAACTGGTGGAAGTATTTTTGACGAGGGTTGCCATCTATTTGAAATTTTAAACTCAGTCAAATTGTTAAAAAAAAGTGAAATATTGCCAAGTGGGTGTCAAACTAAAGAGTTTTAAGAAGGCTTACTGCCGAAAATATGTTTGAGGAGGTTTGCCATGTGTTTGAAAATTTAATTAAATTACATTGATAAAATAAATAAAATAGTACAATATGGGTATCAAATTAAAGGGGTTTAAGAAAGACAACTGTTGGAAATATTTTTGAGGGGGCTGCCACCTGTTTGGAAATTGTAACTCAGTTAAATTGAGTGTCAAACTAAAGAGTTTTAAAAGGCTTACAGTCTACCATGAACACTTCCAGAAATATGCAATATGAAAAGTTCGGTTTATATGGGAGGTGCCACGCCCCATTCTCCAACCATGCAAATTTTTCTCCATTAGTATGGAATTGGTCTTATATATGTATGTATATATCACCATACCCAGTTCTAGTCCTGTACCACAAATATATGCAGTTTGAAAAATTCTGTTTGTATGGGAGGTGCCACGCCCCCTTTCTATATCGAAACTTTTTTTTCCCCTCTAACCATCCTTGGAAAGTCTGCAGTAGATTCCGAAATTTCAAAAATATTTGTACGGCCTTTCTCGAGCTTTGCGAACATAAAAAACGCCTTTCAAAATATATATTAGTATAGACTAGCCAATATCTGCTTGTTCTGCAGCTTAAAACACTACTACCGATGAAAATCGATGGATAAATAAACAAGTTTGCAAGGGTTAAGTGAAAGTGCAATAATTTTTTGTATGAAATACTAGCAGGAAATAATGTTACCCATAAGCCATATCGTACATGACCGTATGACCATGTTAAAGTTTGAATTTTTTTCATTCGCAATGAAAACTTAAAATGAAAATAGCTTGGCTAAATGGCCTTATCTAAAAAACCGGTACACAGATCCGTAACTACTACTTAAAATTAATTTTACGTCTCTCGGCGTTTTTTGTGTAATTTTAGCGTCGTTACAGTGTTATCATCAAAATTTAGCCATAGCAATGAAATTTGTTTACAAAACTCTTAGGAGGTAGGATCTCCAGTCCCACAGGGCTCGTAATTTAAGCGGACTCTATCCTCATTTGTAACGCAGGATACCAGTAAGAGCACTTCAAAGGCCCCAGAAGGCACGCCATTTTGGGTAGAATTAAAGGTACCATAATATAATTGTTTATTCAAGGCAGTTAGCAACCAAGAAATTTAGCAAAGCTATTGCAATTCAACAGTAAAAATTCGATTACTTTTTAAATTACTTTGAGGAATGGAATTGGAAAAAAAATCAATTACATTTTCAATTCCTTTCAAAGGAATGGGAAAAAAAATTACATTTTCAATTCCTTTCAAAGGAATTGAATTTAAAGAAATTACATTACTAGCACGTAATTTATTCCAATTACAATATGAACTTCCTTGTAATGGAATTAAAGAAAAAAGCAATTCCATTTGAAATTACTTCAAGGAATTGAAAAAGTAATCGATTCCTTTGCTGTGAACTAAAGGAATTGAATCCAAATTACAATTACTGAGGAATGTAATTGTAATTGTAATGTAATTGCTTTTTTACCCAGCTCTGTCGGTACGTAATAATTACCAAATTGAAGGCGAGACTTACTGTTACTGTTACATCAGCGGATAATTGTTGAACAAAACAAGTCGTAAACAATTTCCAGGCGATCAGACGAGACAACCTTTGAAGATAAGTAAATTCGTAAATACAGGTCTAACCAGGGCACAGCACGTAAAGAAACGAGAGAAAGAGTTGTTTCACACCTTTTTATACCGATTTTCAAATTCCTGTTCAAGGCAATTCAGGATTGAAGATTCAAGAGTAAAAAGTTTTACTGTTTCACTGGAGAGTTAACAGAAGTGGTCATTCGCAGTTTTGTAGTGTGTGACGGTTAGAGATTTTCGCCTCCGCGGCAAATATGGCTGCAGGTGAGAGTATGTATAGTATACGCCCTCCAAACCTAAGCCATAGCTGAAAACATTAACAGGATTTTAGGTTTCCACTTGTTCCTCAATGCAACTGGTTCAATTAGCTTGCCACAACTGTGGTCTCTTTAGTGTTGTATTTCTGAACGAGTTATTGAGTTAATTGAGACGTACAATGCCTTTTAACAACAACTGCTTATGCCTAAGATAATTTTACCGTTATTAAATCTAGTCTTACTAAACTTACAGCAGCTGCAGCAGCAGCAGTAGCATAAAGTTCGCAATTAGGTAAGTGTGTGTAGAAGCAAACCCAAGGCTATATTACTAAATATAATGCTTGCATATGACCTTTGCTGGTATCTGGGGTATTTTAGTCGTTACTTGAATAAGTAGTTAGTAGGCAGATGGGCACGTGGTCGATTAGAGACTAACAGCAAAGGGATATTAAAAGATCCAACATTATTTGAGATGACCTGCCACTCAATGACAGATTTCTGGGTTACACTTAGACATGCCACAAATTATTTCAAGCTGATTATGTAATCAAAACACAAAATAGGCAAATGTTTGGCAAGGCGGTAATGAAGGCAAGGCGGTAATGAACGCAAGTGCAAAAGTAGCAATGGTGTTTAGCACAATTTTTGTGAGTAAATATTAGACAGTAAGCAACTTTTTGTTGACTGATTAGCAGAGGGTTCGACGCAAGGGTTTTTTGTTTTCGTTTTCGTGTTTCGCTCGGCAGACTAACACACAAATACTATTTATTGAACTGACCAAGAAGAGTTTGACCTGGAAAATAAAGTAATTGTGCTTGTGGGGAAATAAATGTTGATTTATGAGATTGAATCTATGACGAAAGTAAATTATTTTCTTCAAATATTCAAACCATTTAATCGCTTAAAACGAAAATATTTTTTGTAGTGGTAATGATGATAGCAGTAAATATTTTATACTGCACATTTTTTGCGCTCTTCCACAGTGTTTTGGACAGTTTTTCGTAGTTTTATAAAATTGTTCGCTAAATTTCTTACATCTCTTTTGATTGACATTCATATTGCAATAATTTATTTAAACTATGAAAAATAGTATTCATCTTTCTCTCCCTTCAAAACCACATACATAAACATGTACATTTTATACATACATATGTATATTTTATGTTACCAAATAACCTCCCGAATGGGTTAGGGCTCTATGAGGTATTCTGTCGGCAGTCAAATTACTTCTGGATAAAATTTGCGTTCGAAAGTTTGCATTTGAAACGATATTATTACCTTTTTTATTTTTCAATAGATGCTTGCTAGAAATAAAATATAAATATTATAAACAATTAAAGACATATCTAGTATATGTACATTAGGGTGGTCCAAAAATGAATGTGAAAAAGTAAAGTCAGAATTCTAGACAGAAACAGAGTTTTCCGATCGAAAAGTATTGATTTTCAAAAATTCTATACAATTTCTACGAAAAAATGTTTTTTTCCCATATAAAATACATGGAAACCTTTAAGCGCTTTGAGCAAACTGTAAATATTTTTGATTTCGGAATAGAAAACCAAACAGGGGGAGAGCATTAGACCCGATATTTAACAAGTTTTATTTATTTTGATTTTGTTTATTTATGAAAGTAAATCTCACTAACTAACAAAACACCACGTTGGTCCGAATTTCAAGCTAAGTACAAAAATTAGGAAATTCAACAAATTTCCATCAAAATTTTAAAAATTTTAAGCAAAATTTGTTGGAAAAATTTTGGTATGCCGTTTTGTAGCCCATTAAATTCTAAGATATTAAAGTTTAAGTAGCTTAAAATTGCTGTTGAATTTTGGAAACTTTTTTCTAATGATAAACATTTTTTACTACTAATTCTGATTAAAAGTTTAAAATTTGGATGAAATTTTAACCAATTCTCTTGATTTTTGTACAAATTTTTAAATTTTGAATTTGAATTGTTTTCGTTCTTAAAAAATAAAAAACATTAGATAAACAAAAGAAAAGTGCCAAAACTTGTTAAAATATGGCGTCTCTATTTATTTTCCTGCCACCGACACATTCTACTTAACAAAAAAAAATATATTTTATTAAATTACTTAAATCCATACAAATACTCAGCTTAAATAATAATTTAACCTCCACCACTCCAATCTAGCCAGCACACTTGTAGCTCTCACTAGGGCTTTCCTGCCACAATAATTCCTGCACATCATCCCCAACGGCGCGCCAGAAACCGGGAGGCACAGAAAAAATTCGCGCACGTGTGACATTCTCATCAGCCACACCATATCACGCCATACCACAGCACAACACAAACATACACATATACATACACACCTTGCTTAGGGCAATGAAATAGTAATTTACTCGTTTGTTCACACATTCCACAAACTACATATGTACATAAGTAAGTATGTACATAGCTACTAGTCGCACGTGCGGACCACACCCACCCACTACGAAAAGGGACACTTAATGATATCAAATGTTTTCTGTGTTCGCCATTTTCAAAAGCAAAAGAAGAAAGTATTAATCTGGGTTCACTCGGCGACAATGAATGGTGTGTTTGTTTTGCTTTATTCACTACGATTGTTGTCTGTATTATTAATTTGACAATTTTGTGGAAGACTGACGCAAACCAACTCTGCGACCTGATGGCTAACCGACTGGCTAGCTTTAAAGTGAAATTTAGGGGCAACACACAAAAGTGCAGGAACAGTGCAGACAAGTGCGGCTTATGAATTGTCAGCAAATGAAAAACTTATTTTGTTGTTAAATTAAAAAGAAATTGGACGACAAAGCTGTTGGATTTAACATAAAGAAGTAGTGACAGTTCACGGGACTGGACGAATTTTTCTGAGTGGAAATGAGAGGAAAGAAAAATTTTAATCTTAGAAAACTTATTTAGAATTTAATTCAGATGGGCAAGGTCTTGTTTATGTGGCTGCCAGGCGCGTAAGAAAACATTTTTATTTATACCTTTGCTTTGGGCCAAATATTTTAATTAAAAGTTTCGTCATAGAGTAATAAATATAGAGACTAGTGAGATTTAGGTGATAGGCGTTTATATTACCTTAACGACTTTTTGTTTGTTTTGTATGGCTGTAATGGAACATACAAATGCGCACAGATCTTTTCTCCGAGAAAAATAAGAACAAAAGCTATTCAGTAAGAGCGGGCTGTAGGTTATTTGTTGAGTGTGGGGTTTGCTTTTGATAAAACGCAACACTACGAGTACCGACCAGACAGTAGCTCCCGGGAAACAAATTCAGAATTTTTACCTCAACTTTAACAGCTATATTTGTTTGCTTGTTGTCATTTTCTAAACTAGTGAAGCAAAAAAATCAAAACTCAATTTTCACTGGTACATTGGAAGGATGTGAACCCCGGAATAATTGCCATACTTGGTATACAGGCGGCTCGGAAATTGACAGCCGGTCGTTTCGGAGTTTTTGTTCGGAGTGAAAATTTAGAAAAAGTGGAGTGTTTCGGAGTGACATTAGAAAAAATATAGTGCAATTTAACATTATATATTTGTTTGAATTTGTTTTTTTTTACCTACTTAAGTATGTATGTATGTATATTGGACTGGTTCAAAAAATGTACTTTATTTCCTAATCCTTTGAATAATATTTTTGCAACTGTGAAAATAAATATACGTTTGTAAAAAGCATAGTCCTTAATAAAAAGATGTAGATCATCGCGAATTTCTATTTTGCATATATGTATGTACATAAATAACATACGATTTTTTTCAGCTTTGAAATTTTATAACTTAAATATAGGCGGTATATATTTTTGAAGGAAAGGATGATTCCATAAATTTACTCCTTCAAAAGTTATCTAAGGTTAAAATAAGTTTTAGTATATAGTATGAAAATAAGTTTTAGTATATGCACAGATAATGCCAAATTGTCTTACTTTTTAATGTGCAAAGAAGTGGAGTGATTAATTAAAAAAGGGAGTGACGGATTGATGAAGTCTAAATAGAAGTGAACAACTCCAATTGCAAAGCAGTGACAGTGACAGTACCAGCGGGACCTATGGTTCAATCTCTTAGAAAGTTCCTTTTCACTGCCATAAAGAAATTTAAGACGTATCCTTCAGGCTGAGGTTCAGGCCATTGAAATATGTGAGATGCAGAATGCAGAAAATGAGCCGACAACCAAACCCATGTACATAATCGCTTATCATTCCACCAGCAGCTGCCTAAAAACGAAATATTTGCCTGTATCTCAAAAACTATTTCTTGGAAAAATAAATGGCTATCCAGTTCATGGGCAGGAGGCTCAAATTTGTCTAAAAACATCTTTTAAAAAAAGTCACTTCAGAATTTGAGGGAAATAATATTTTGGAACCATACTTCTGGGCGATTTTCCCAAAAAAGGTGAAATTTCACTCCACTTTAATAAACGCGTTGGCAACAAAGCGGCGCATCACGTACCGAAACCATACGAAAGGACCGCACAACTGACGACTGACGATATTTTAATACTCATAGCAACCAGGTACCGAACTTACATCACTAACTTGGTTATCATCGCATAAGTGGTGGAGTAATTGGCAATGTAACGGCAGATATTCTCACCCGAAAGAAGCTCAGGGATTCATTGGCGCAGTACCATTTTCCAGTCTGTTCAGTTAGAAGCAAAACTGTCATCGACAAGTACGGGAAAATAACAGTCAAGTTAGTGAATTCATCAAGAAAATATTGCCACTAAAACCGACGCGTTTATTCGTCTTACCAGGCACGAAGTGATAATTTCTTCAGGCTTTCTTAGTTACTTACGCTTGATTTCGACCAGATGTTTTCATTGACTCAATCTACTTGAAGTTCTTAAAAATTTAAGTTTAACAGTACACTGACCCTACTCTTCGGTATCCCTTCGGTATCGCTATATAATGCAACAATGTTGACAAAATTACTCGAACGATAAAGAAAGGTTATTGGAAATGATTGAATGCGGGCTATAAAAGTGCATCACTATCTATGTTCGAAGCTCAATTGACCATGTGCGAACATAAAAAAACAGCTACAAATAAAATATGCTCAAATGACCACGTCTACAATTCACATTCAACCGGCAACATTTTATTGCAAATGCAATTGATGTCATAAATTTGTGTACACAATAAAAACGAGCAACTACATTATAACGAGATTGCAAATACTAAAAAAGTGCTTTGCAAAAATTTGATCACGTAAAAATTTTGTGGATGGCTAAGTTTGGGTAGAGGTAGCAATTACAAAAAGGATAGACAAACGTACAAACGTATGGTTGGGTTATGGATAAAGCGAGAGAAAAGTGAGCAAGCTAAATTCTTTCTATACATACATATTATGTATTGAACTATGAATTTACAAACTTTCAACTAAGATGGAGAAAGACTTGCATATGTACATACAATATGTATGTATATGTCGACAGTCAAATAAAGCGTCATACAGCGACTATACAGCGTCCTTAATTATAAATTAGTGTGACAAGAAAATATTAAAATATTTAGGTACACTTGCTTTCTGATGAAGAAGACAATGGTGTTGCTAAGACATTATATATTGGGATGAAATATTAAATATTTTAAGCACCTAACTTAGTAATATTGTAGTATTTTGCATTGATATATCTATGTACGAGTATGCCACCTTCACCTTTCTGCTTGAAAAGTAGGCAAGCAATCATACTTACAGCCAGAGTTGGGGGTGGGGTAGTGCACAATGGTTTGAGTGCCCTAGGCATTTCACTAGTAGTAAATAGTCATTTTGAAGGACGCCTTCCTGAGCCAAAAACAGAATTTATCGCCAATGTTGATACAGTTTCTTGCAAATATCGCAGCTAAATTTTTAAATAAAATGAACTAGGTTTTGAACATTCTCCATGCAAACACATGAGACTACAATTATCATCATACTTGATTAAATAAAAATAAATATAACTCTGGTGGTAAGCCCGTAAACATGAGAAGTTGCCCACAGGCAACATTGGAGTCGAAAGATATGAGTTGAGCCGGTAACGTATTTGACGGAATTCTAGTCGACTAACTGAATGTTAGCTCCAAATTCGTAATTTGTTTAAAAAGTCCCTAAGATAAAATGCATTAATTTATGCAAAACATGCAGTATGTGAAATTAATGCCTGCCATAGTATTTAGCTAATTTTCGGCCAGCTGAAAATGATATGCAAATTTCATTAATACTTATTAGTATGCAATATTCAAAAGTGGATGCCAATTTCCATTAATTTGAATTTTTAACGAATTTCAACAAATAAATTAATTACTTATATGCATATGAACATAAACATGTGTACAACTAGAAATGCATGTATAAATTTGCATATGGACTTGCGAATTTGGCAACTGTGCGAATTATTGGAATAATTTGTCACGAGCAAGCTGCTAATGAAAATTGAGTTTTAACAAATTCACAATACGAATGAACACCTTTTTGGTTTTCGTGTTACATATGTACGTGTATACATACATTCGAATGCGTTTTCATGTGCGGGCAACGAAGGGTTTTTAGCAACAAATGCTGTTCACAATTCTAATAACCACATACAAATATGTATACACATTAGGGATGCTAATTTTCGGGATGGCGTTGTCACAATCCCGGGTTCCCGGGATTAGTCCCGCGAGTTAGATATTCATTACTTTTCAACAACTTGAATCGAAAAAATTGCTTCTATATTGTATGAGAAGCTCTCCTATCATGAAACAAACAATAAATAAATGGGTTTGAAACCTACTTTTTTATTTAAAGTGGCGTTTTTATTTTTTCTCTCTGACCGTAGGATTTATTTTGAATTTCAAAGAAATAACTAATTCCAAAAATTGTTAAAAAAATTCAATGCAATATTGAACAAAAATATGGGTAAGAGTGTTAGGAAATTGCTTTAGAATTTCAAAAATTTAAATTTTTTGGATTCACAAGGACGAATAGGTAATTTTTAAGCTGACAAAGTTAGAAGAACGAAATTCGAGGATGTTATCGAGTTTATAAATATAAGCCCTAATGCATATGTATAATACTTAACATATAATTTTATACATATACATAAACATAAAATTTTTTAAAAAAACAAATATTGAGAAATTTCAAGGATAGAATTTTTAAATGACATTCTTAATATTGAGCAGCCCTTCTGCACCAGAAACTTGAATCTGTTTAAATTTTACAGAATTTCTGCATTACTTTTATACCCATACCTCATCTCTAAGCACATTTCTCTGAATTTTAAAAATCATTTTGGAATTACTGACGTCAGAGAGAAAAACTAAAAATGCAATTTTACCATATTTGGCCCAGGGTTTCGCGAATGTATTGATATTTGTGTTTAAAATTTACTATCGCGCGTCGTTGTATGTATAATGAACTAGATATTTATAAAAAAATAATAATTATTAAATAAAAAAAGAAATATAGCCAATACTTGTCAAGAAAAAGAGTTTCTATTAATGCCATCAGTGCAAATAACAAATCCCGAAATAGCCGGGATTACTTGCCAAGAATCTCGGGATTTTCGAGACCCTAGAAAGTCCGGGATCCCGGAATCCCGAGATTAACATTCCTAGTACACATATTTATGCACACATAGATTTCGCTGACTCTTTCGCTTTGTTGTGACTTTCAAATGTGCAAATATCCAGTTTATCTGACACTGGCAATTTTGGTGTACCTATAAAGTTCATCTGAAATACCATTTGACAATCAGCCGTTACCGCTCAAGCGCTCAAAGCTTTTCGCACAAAAAAAAAAAGAAGAAAAGAAACAGCACTTTTGTATCCAAGTCACGTTTATTTGTAGTTTTGATTGGAAACTCAAAATTTAAATTGAGAGAGTTAAGAATTTTCCCACGCACACAGTCATATGCTTTCATACGGATATTTATTCTGATATTGCTGCCAATCCGGAAACCCATATTCACACCGAATGTGTACTGTGCAAATTGACAACAGAAAAGGTGTGAATGTGAAAAGTTCAAAGATTATCGAGCACAAGTTGTAAGAATTCAAATTTTGCAGCAGCCAATCACAGTAACATATGAGTAGATTACGCAATATGAAGCAAATTGCTGGGGGTTGACAGTTGGAAGACAATTATGTCTTCTGGTAGAAGAAATTTCAGAAAAAGGAAGTATACTTTCTGTGTTAGTAGAAGTGCGTTTGAATCAATGTCATTGCGAGACAGAAGTAAGTGTTAACAAGTTTCGTGCTTTGCATTTAAAATATCAATAGGGGTATTCTCGATCCGTTGCATACTGTCTAGTATGGTGCATAGGTAGCATAAATTGTATGATTTGATAATTTTGTTTCATGTGTAAAAACCAATGCAATGGATCGAGAATACCCCTAATGTAATTACATATGTATGTATGTATAATGAAAGCTATATTAGGAATGATTCTAGGAACTGAATGTGTTTGAGCTTGTTTCTGTTTTTTTTTCTGCATATTAGCAACTTATTAATTTGAAAATGGGCGATATATTGCGAAATATCCGCCGTTACCGTTTGCAGCCAGTAAATCACTCGTTAATGGAATAAAATTGTACAATAACACCGGCGCACAAAAAAAGTGGTGTTTGCTTTTAATCAGAAGCCACCTTTTTAAAAAGCTTAATTTTATTATTTTATTATTAAGTTGAATGAATGTCGAGGAGGGTTGCCACCTGTTTATAAGTCAAATCCCATAAGATAAAGTAAGTATTGCAATATGTATGTCATTCGAAAGAGGTATGCGAAATTTGTTTTTAAAATATTTTTGAAGAGAGTTGTCACTGTATTTAAAGAAGAAGCTCTCGTTATTTTCAAGATAGGGGCAAAAACCGAGAATTTCATGAAAAAATTGGTTTTAGTAACCCGCACTACCTCGCTGGTGGGAGTTAGGATTACACCGTAATGAGAGCATTCAATTCTAAATAAAACCCATCTTTGACCAAGATTATACCATAAAATGTCTCCGAGCTGTACATTTTTGAAGAAAAAACCTCAAAGTTTACGTGTTTTTTATATGGGAAATCTTTATACGCCTTGGGCGAAAACACCCTAATGTATATATCGTTGCGTAAAGTACAAAACCGCATATCGCGCTTCTGAAAAACCTCGTAACTGACATTTGTGTCAAAAACTATAATCCATTCATACTAAAATATCGATACTTAGTTATAAGAAGAAGAGATAGTTAGGGATAAAAGAGAGAACCTTTTTGAAATTAGACAAGTTTTACTCTCTCCTATAAAATTTGGGCAACCTCACATACGAGGTTTTGCATTTTCTTTTTGCGCGGTTTTGTGCTTTAAACGACGATATGTACATAAGTAATAAAAAGTTTATTCTATATTTTCTATATGTATGCTCATGTGTTTAGTTAAGGCGACTCAAATATTAATATTGGTTATGACGCACAAACCAAGATAATTCAATTTAAGACTCGCAAAAGCAGGACACCGTTAAAGACATTATTTAGTGATTTGATCTCATCAACCTCCAGGAAATTGCAACAGAATCAGATATTTAGGCTCACCTCGCGAATTTCAATCGAGCATTGACCTGTCAGAATTTCCTGCAAAATCGGGAGCATATGGAGTTCATTTGGACGCCTCTGACCCATAAAAGGAGGCAATTACGCATGTTCTATTTGTTGCCCAATGCTCTAGGGCTACGGCGAGGCCCATCAATCCAAGAGTGAACCACACATCATCAGTTGCGCTTCCGTTAGATCGCTAGCTGCTGATTTAGTTTTAAATGCTGTCTAGTCAATTCATGTCTACTGCATTGATACTATGGCTTGGTTGGCTGGTTAGATGTAGTGCGTCCTAAGTTGCCACTTAGGATTCAATTACCACTAATATGTTTTGTATAATGTATTTCTAATGAACTTCTATGAACGTTCTACTAAAACAAGACTGAGCGGGCATTAAAATTTTCTACGAAAAAATCGTTTTAAAAATTTCTCTATAGATCACTGAAAACACTTCCTTACGAAAATCAAATAATGGGCCGTATGAATAAAAATAAGCAATTGCTTTTTCTTAAAATTTCAGATCTTTTACTCAATTTATTCAAACAAAATTGAAGTAAAAGGTATGAAATTTTAAGAAAAAGCAATTGCTTAGTTTTTATTCATACGGCCCAATAGCTGCATTTCTTTATTCATTCTGAACGTTTGGAATACACTTTTTTGTTTACTTATTCTTTAGAATGTTCCTGATGATATGCTAACATATATTTCAAACGTATTCTGTTTGTTCCGGCTGTGAAATGGGATTATCCGGAATGTATAAAGAAACGCAGCCAATATAATGGAAAATTTTCTAACTTATTTCAAGACAAATTTTATTATGGTTTGACTAAATAGTTAACGCACAATCAGACTGAGTTGTTTTAAATGCTTTTAGAAAACCTGTACAAATGTTCCAGAATGCACCCTAGGACAGCAAAAGTTTATTTCCTATTATTTTCATTATCCAACTAATGAAAGACCAAGCAAATTTATCTAAATTCATGCTATATAATTACTCAAACTACACAATTGTAACATTGAATCAAAACTTTTGTAAATGTGCAAAGTGGCATCCTATTTTACAAGTTACCCAATAGATACCACAAAACATGTTTAAGTCACACCAAGAATTTAAATGAATAGCCCCTTATATAATATATATGTGCGTAAATACATAAGCCATCTTAATTATTGCCAATGACGGAGACGAGGACGAAAGTGGAGCATGCCTTAGATGCTAATGATATGTACATATAACAAATATGGCGACGATGCTAGATTACTGTTTCGCTGACATTACGTGGCCTTGAGTGTGCCCTTAGCGCCTTGTCGCGCATGCTCATCAAGCGAATGGCATGGTTGAACATTAATATGATTTGTGTTGGTGGCATTAAAACTAAGTAGAAACGTATGTGATAATATTGCTAATTGCCGCCAACGTCGCAGTACAAATACAGTTTGGAATCAAATTAAGAACAAAAATGGCTGTACAAATTTTCTGTTTATATGTATATATGTAAGTAATTTGCTCCAAGCATGAAAATATTTTATTACTTTAATGTGCATAAAAATACTTATAGCTCCATTTGTTCGGCTGCAAAAATGCCAGATTTTACTTTAATATTAAAGATTTTCAACACCACAAAAAATGTCCGGCCATCAAAGAGTAATCATTTTCAGCAGCATTATTTACTTGCCTACGCTTTCCTTTCGCTAAATGCGTCGAATGTCAGTGAGCTCAACTATTCAGACCTTGCTTTATGCAACTACCACAATTTTATATGTACTTCCGTTACTTACCCTTACCCTTTCTTACTGTTGATTTTGCTTCTTAAGCATGACAACATAAACGAACTCAAACGACAGCAACATCAGTGTAGCAAAGTTGCGCCATTTAAAATCTGCGCCGCATTTTCTAGCTTCCATGTCTGGCTGGAATGCATGCTGCTGGTACAGCAAATTTTTATGGCACTCGCTGTATTTTGTATGCAATAAATGCTGCGTATACGCCGTGTGGCACCGACTTGAATTCAAGGAAGCTACATTTCAGTAAAATTTCCGTCGCGTTCTTTTTTCCATTATTTTATTGTATATAAGTACGCATTTAAAAATTAAAAAAAAATGTCAGTTAAAATACTTTCAACATTAGTCAGCTTGTTGCTTATTTGCAAATTGTTCGACTTGACAAATTGTTATGATTTTTCAAGTTCAATAACCACAGCAATAAAAGCAGACACAAAAGTGCCATAAATTTTGTGTGTATTTTTTAGTTGTGATTTAGAAAAGTTTTTGCACTGCAAATAGTAATACTGTATATACATATGTGTATGAAAAAGTTTTGAGCGGCAGAAACATTAAATAAATACGAGCACGTGCAGCAAGCAAGCGCTGTATTCGTAGCCGGCGCACCACACAATCCAACTTGGCAGCTCGTGCGAGTAGCGATTTTGAATGCATGGATTCTTTTGTATTACCTTTAGCTTTATATTTATTTTTTTTGTAATTTTTTGTTCGTTTGGCAGATTTTGGATGAATTTATTTGGCGGAAATTGCAGAAGTTTCAAGCGAGCCGCAGGCAAATTGATTTGCTTATGCGTGGTTTTGCGAGAAGTAAAAGATTTAAAAATAAATGAAAGAAAAAACTAAAAGATTATAAAAAACAAAAATAACAAATCTGTAATTGCTTTGCTTGGTTGAATTAAATTTACATTCAGTATTTTAAAGTTATTTCGTTAAACATATTTGGTAAGCTACACCTGTGGCACTTGCCATACTTGCACATTTAAGCACAGAAACTTAAGTAATTGTGTGCTTCTTGGTATTTTTCTGAGCAAAAGGTGACAGAATTATATAGAATTGCCATAAAAACTTAAAATGCATTTTTTATTTGTTGATTTAAGTATATATTTTAACTAAAAGATGCGAATTGTAGTAACCCTATGAAGCTATTAGTTTTTTAGGTTCCTAAATGTCCAGAATATAACATGAAAAGGTTTTAAAAAATTCACTAAAATAAACATGTTGTGAGATTAAGGTTCAAATGACCCCCAAAATTTTCCAAAAAAAATATCCCGAAAATTTAGGAAAACTTTCCAAAAAATTTCCTATGAGAGCATTTCGAAAAGTAACTCAACCTTTCCAAAAAAAAGACCTTTTCAAGACTTTTGTGAAGTCTCGAAAAACGCCTAAATGCTCTTCGATAAACTGTGGAAGATTCTCTAAACCCTCGGGACGTCAGCAAAAGTCCCGAATGTTCTCAAAATAAGACCCAAATGACTTGGAAATTTTTAAAACAAAATTCCTCGAAAATTTAAAAAACATCCCGGATCTTTTCCGAAAAGTCTCTCAAAATTTCGGTAAGGTTGCAAAAACATGTCCTGAAGTTCTGAGAAAATCCGTAAACATTCCCTGCGACAGCGATTATTTCCGAAAAACCCAAGAAAATTCTGGAAAAATCTCGACAAATCGCCGAAGATTTTCAGGAGTCTCTAGATGCCAGGAAAAATCCCGAATTTGTAAAAAAGGCCCATAATGTCCTGACATAAATCCGAGAGGTTTCGAAAAAACACGCGAAATGCTTTAGAAAATTTCTAAAAAAAAAATATCGAAAACATTTCTCAACACAAACGTTGCGCCATAAAATGCTTTCATCGAGCTAAGAGTAGTTTATGAAGGATTCTAAGTAAATGCGCTCCGCTCTAAGAAAATCACGACTCCATCTCCCTCAGTGCTTACTTAAAAAAAAATCGGACAGGCAACGGTGCGTACAAAATAAATAAGCTATTTCGTTAGTTATAACAAAATCAAAAATATCTATGTGGAAAAAAGGGAAACCTTCTAGCGGATATTTTCTATTAAAATCGCTGTACTGACCTCATAAGTTTCTACAAACAAAAATCATGTGCACAGCCTTATTACTCATGTTCTTAAATAAGCTTCTCGCGTTTTAAAGCATTTTCGGCAAAGCATTCGAACGGCGACTAGTTATGCAGTAATGCAGTAATGCAGAATTTGAGAGGTTGAGAAGGAAACAAAAAACAAAATAAGGTACTAGGTTTAATAAGCACTCGCATAGATAAAAAAAAAAAACAATAACGACAGTCATAATAAAAAATTTCATTTCCAGTGTACTTAAGCGCATGAATATCTCCGGAATATTCGTGCTATCCACCATTACATGCTTAACAATGACTCTGCCAATGCGTTGTTGATGGCGTCAGTAGTAATTCGAAATTCTTGCCACCACTGTGGGGAAGCAATAAAAGTTGTAAAAATTCAACAAATATGTGCCATGGTGAATGTCATAAAGAGAGAAATAGACGAAGTGAGCTTAAAACAAAAAACACAAAAACTTTAAAAAGGCAGAAGACGCAGCGACTTCCCACTATTTTATATTTTCAATGGCATTGTAAATCGTCACCTATGAATATGTGTACATTAGACTGCATCACTTCCATACAAACAAAAAAAAAACGGTACTGTGTTTCCATTGCAATTATAAAATCTATTATATTTTAAGACGTCCACCAAAATTTTTCAAAAAAATATTAAGATTTACGTGAGCCGGACCGATTTGAAAATACCTCGAAAAATGGAGTGTTTTATGAAAAAAATAGTTTCTTAAAGATTTTTTTTGAAAAAAACCCCTTCAAATGACAAAACGGTTTAAACTTAAAAAGAAGTGCATAGAAATATTAAAAAAATGTTCAACGGAGTTGTAATAATGAGATTTCTGATGCTGATTTTTAACTATATTCAGAGATCGGTATAAGAAAACCTTGAATAACTCAACCTAAACTATTCCGATTTGGATTTGTGAGGTATCATTGGAAAGGTATTCTCTCACCCTTTTTATTGCTTTGCTAATAAACTCATTCAAGGGCTGAAAGAGAAAGGTAGGATGAACGGGCGTCATTCCAAGTTGGATTAAGATGAGTTGGTATCTGAGAAAAAACACGAGTTACTTTTTTGCACAGAAATATAAAGAGTGGGAAAATACCTTTCTACTGAGACCACATGAGCCTAAATAAGAATAGCTTTGGCCCAGCTATTAAAGTTTTTGGAAAATAATCTTTGAAAGCAAAAAATAAATCGATTTCGCTGAAACCATTTTTATTCACCAACGGTCTAGCTCACGTAAATCGTTAATATTTTTCCGAAATAATTTGGTGGACGTCTTCAAAAATAATAGATTTTGCAATCCCGGCGGAAAAACCTCAACATTTTTTGGTGATGCAGTCTAATGTACATACATATGTATGTAAAAGCTTCCGCACCAAACCTTATTTGCCGTGCAACGCACTACAAACTGGCACGGACATGTTGTGTAACATCCAAACCCTCTCTCAGCGCAGCGTCAGCCGGAAGAACGTGAAAATTCCAACATTCTCGAGGACACGCGTATATTTTTTTATTGAAATGGCTTTTCAGCAGCATTATTCTTTATGTGGTTGCGTCTTTTGTTGAGAAAAAAAAACGGGGAAGTAGATACATAGATGGGTGCATGTGCATTGGGGTGTGCTAAAACTTATTTTCGACCAACGATATGCATACCTCTTTAATTTCTTCTTTATAGCCTATGTAAGTAATTCCTGTCGAAATCATTTTTTCTTCGCACTGTCAGGTCCTAATAAAAATCTAAATCTCGAACGGAGCGTTTCGGATACCAAGAAACCTTTAGGTAGTTATCCGGTTAAGGCGGATCTCTGCTCGGATGATACCCCTTCCTTTCCGTCATTTGTTCTCTCATAAAAGGCCAATAGCAACAATCACCGCCGCCTCAACTCTAGCTACGGAACAGCTGAGCGCTTAAGTCATCCATCCCTACACGAAACTCACAATAAAAAAGGCGAACAGCAGGTGCAAGCGCCAACAACCAAAATTGAAACCTTGCTATGCCCTGAGACGCAAACTTCAAAGCTAATTTCTTTCGAAAAAGTTTTGCGAACGGAGAAGGTTTCAGCGCAGCGTTCTATGCCTCGAATAGTGAGTTCTCCAACAAGAAAACAACCCTACCTAATGCAAGCCAGTTTGATGTCCTACGTTGGAACGATCAAACAATATTAAGAGGGCTCACGCAATGTATAAGAGAACATTATTTGAGCAAAGTCAGTAATTTTATTTTTCGACATGGAGTCATATGAGAAAGCACAGCGTACTGAGTACCAGCAAGATCCAGCAACTGCACCGAAAAAGGCCAATACACCGGAGTTTGAACTCAAAATTTTGCTTCAGTAGTAAAAGATCAGATGGTCCTTGGCATCTTAGATGAAAACTATAAAGAACTAGGCGCCAACGGAAGTATGTCCAAACCGCTAGTACATCCGTGGAGGTTGCGATCGATATAGTAGCTTAAACAAAAAACCCTAGAGCTCGTCTAAAATTTGCTGAAAGCCGAGGTCTGCCAAAGCATAGAAGAAGAGACTGGGCAACAGCGGGCCCAAAGGAAATTTCGAAGATGGTCCAAGTGCTTAACCCTATAATAACCAGTCATCTATATGGAACAAACGGATCGAACATAGATTGCTGGTCATGCTTCTCAAAAACGTTAGCTTGGATATTTTAGCAAAGGCGTCAATAAAGTTAACTGAGGCTTTAGAAAGATTATGGTTTAGCAAACTGACTAAAGTTTAACCCCAAGTTGGCATGACTTATACAAACTATAATTTTCAGTCGCATTACTATCGGCATGTCCTCCCCAATTTTCCGAGATAGCTCATGTCTATTGGATGGTTTGCAGTTGGTGGTATTCAGTATGTATTGCAGACTTGCTGTGTTACTAGAGGCTATGACAGGCTGGAGAGCTTTAACACTTACACTCGTGAGATTTTTTATGGACAAAATCCAAAAGGAAACAAACAAATAAACAAACCGGTGAGCTCACGACTGGGTTGGAGCTTAATATCACAAATGCCGATCGCCAGATTTCAGCGCCAAACTCGTCGATAGAGGATGAACTAAAGGACGGAAAAGGTACCAAAACCATTTCAAGCGATGTGGACGACAGAAGCCTTCACGATTACATGATTGACCTGTGGATAGATCTTAAATTTGGTAACGTAAGAAAGGCCTCAAGGTTAAGGTCAAGCAAATGGGTTGGGCTCTGGGCAAGACCAGTGGAAAGCTGGTCTGAAAACTATTACTCCGGCAGACAATCCGAGAAAAGGAGAGCAGAATATAAGGGGTTATAACAAAACTCAGGAAGTCAGTTGTTATCTATGCTAGCGCTACGAAAAGCATTAGATGGACGGTTCCGCTTAAACTTTTGCTTGCTACAGTAGTGGAAGATGTAGTTAACGAATTGGGAGTCAAACTTCAGCTCTATGGCATCCATTTTCGGGCAGGTCTTATACTGGTAGATTACTTAAATGCAGAATCTTCCGAATAACTGCGTTTGACAATCTCAAATCTGCCAGCCTTGAAAAGTGGGAGATTATCAACGTATGATAGGGTATATCCTCAGGACACACCTACCAAATCTGCAGATATAGTGGCGAAAAAAAAGTATTTAACTCAAAATGAGGGAATGCACTACAACCTACTGTTGAAAGCAGTGTTGCCAATTTGCTGGATTTCGCCCTTTTTCGGGATTTTATGGCTTAAAAGGGCGAATGGGATTTTCTGTCGAAAAACGGGATTTCTGTTATAACTTTAGTATAAAACGGTATTTAAGTTATATTTGGATAGGATATTATTAACCCAGTTACTGGCAACACTGATTGAAATCCACTAGAAATAGAAATGAGAAGACGGGTAAATGGCTGACAATCGAGAGCCAATGTAGCTCGTCGAAATCAAAAATTAATCCAGGCGATATAGGCTAAGTGGTATTTTAGCGCATTTGCACAAGAACAGGGAACAGAATCAAACGAATTGCTGAAGAAATTTAAAAATTACAGAAAAGTTCTGCACAATGCAGATTAAACCTCGAAATGTCCCAAAAATTCTTAAAATTTCCCCAAAAAATTACGAGAAGCCCCGAACAACCCCAGTAGGACCAAAAAAATCCTGAGGGGTATCAAAAAAATTTCGAAAAAAATACCTAAAATTTCGGCATCCCAACGAGTTTACGAAATTACGAAAACTACCGAAAATTGTGGTAACAGGCCCAAAAACAAGTATAACGCATTTAATTTTACGTTGGCAGTCCATTTAAGATATTTTTTTCCGCATTTGCATGCGCATTTAATGCTGAAAAACGTGTAAAATTACGTCCTACTTTAAAAAACTGACAACCGCCATTAAAGAGTGCAAATGTTGCCCCAATCAAATCACTCCTAGCGCAAAGGTCTTTTGCCTCATAGCGTAAAAGTAGAACTGCAACTGTTTTTCGATTAAGGCACGTATGCAAAATTGTATAAAACTGTCGGATTTGAGACATCCGCTAACACTTTTATGCCAACAGAGTGCGACGTGATGACAAGCAGCGCGTACATAATGCAAACAAAACAGCCGCTGGTAAACAAGTAAACTCAAAAAGTAAAAAATTTAAAGATGATAACAAATTATATCTGCATGCCCACAGGATTTTATACTCACTTATGGCAGCGCACATAAGCCGATAAATTTGTATTTCAACAAACTTGTATGCATATACAACTGACAAGTTAATACATATGTATGTATGTATATTAGGGTGGTCTAAAATTAAATGCGGAGAAAAAATTTCTTTAAATGTTAACCTCTCACCCCCTAGGAGTTTTCTAAATGGAAAAAAGCCTAACCGTATTTTTTTTTTGTAAAAAAAATTAAATATATTTAGAAATTTCTCAAAGCCCATAGAGTTTTGCATGTACATATTTTATTTGGGGAAAAAACACTTTTCGTAGAAATGATATATGTAGAATTTTTGAAAATCAATAGTTTTCGATGGAGAAACTCTGTTTTCCCCGAAAACCTAAAAAAAGGCAATTGGGGAACCCATATAAAATCTTTGGTGTTAAAAGTCAAAGGTAAAATAAGTAATTGGGTATTAGTATTGGAAGTATTCTAAAAAGAACCAGAGTTTTCCCATCGAAAAGTATTGATTTTCAAGAATTCTATACCATTTCTACGAAAAAGTGTTTGTTTTTAACAAAGAAATATGGGTATCCTTTTTCCCCGTTTAGAAAAATCCTAGAGGATGAGAGCTACATTTTTTTAACTATATTTGAAGACACCCTAATGTATATGCTTTAAGCGCTATTTCAACCCACTAAGCCGCCTTCAACTTAACCCCTAAACAACCTTACTCGCGGAACAATTTATATAATTTGTAATTCTCCAATAAAACGTAAACAGCGGCATACACTTGCGTTCGTATATGAAACTACGTGTCACGCTGGGTCCTTATCTGCCTACCTACTTGAATTTGGCTTGTGTGTGTGTGTGTGTGTGTACATGCAGGTGGATCAGCGGATTTTGTAGGTGCGCCCAATAGAGTTTTCAAGTGTTTGTGAAAACACACGTACGAGTGGGAGGAAGCGCTCACAAAGTACTCGCATAAACGGCGCCTAGCCGCAAAACAAAATGACAACAATAAAAACCATAGATTGCCGAAAAAGTTATGAAGATTCACGCGCGTTCTGACAAGCGAATTTACATGTTTGCATGCAACACGCTCACGCAAGTACGTACAAATGTGTGTGCTTATTAGGGTGGTCCTTAAAAATGCCAACAAAGAAATTTTCTTTTTTGTCACGTAGAACAAAGATTTCCAAGAAAATTTCAAAATCTTTAAAAAAAATTGAGGTTCGCTACCAGGGTTTGAAAAAATTGAATTTTTTTAAATTACAAAAAAATTCGACAAAATTTTTACTTGCGACCCGATAAATTTTACACATTATTGAAATTTATCCATTTGAATTCATAAACTCACTGAGTTATAAGCTGGTCCAGCTAGAAGTTTTATCGAATTTTTGCAATTAAAAAAAATAAATAAATTTTTCTAAACCCTGTTAGCGAACACTAAAATTTTGTTTACTTTCTAAAATTTCGTGGTTATTTTTACTTTTTTACGTAGAACAAAATAAAGGAGTGCCTGTTATGTTTTTATGTATTTCAGGAATCACCCTAGTCCTTATGTATAGGTAGTTGCATAATCCTGCACAACAATTTTGTTGCGTTTATGTCACGCCTTCAAGTGTAACTAATGCAAAACTGCCATGACATTGTTTTACATTTCAAATAAATTATTTGCATTCTGGAAAGTTGGCGCTGTCTGCCAACGCTGCAGGGAGAGATAAACTCACAAACATAGACTTTCCGGTACAACATGCACATGCACATAGAAATATATACTCGTATATGCATGCAGCTGGTTCACATTGTGCTTTCGCCTTGGCTACACCTGCTTGTTTATTTTTATTTTTATTTTTTTTTCAAAATAGTTTGCATTTTTTTTTTGGTTTTTGTCGTGATTGTTAAAAGTTTTCAATTTCCTTATGTTTACGTGTTTTGTAAATTTGTTTATGGTAAACATGTAAGCTTGATTTATGACTATTCATCTTTGTTGAGATGATTTTCAGCGGAGAATTTTTTTAACTAAAATATTTTTGGGATTTCATGTAGAAATTTATAAAAGGTTCAAAACGGCAGACAAATTAATTTTATGAGAAGTGTTAAGAAATACATATTTTTTTTTTGTTTAACATCACAGCAAAGTTTATGTCCAGATTTTTAAACTAACTATTAAAACAAACGAGTCCTCTATCTGATATTTATAGTATTCGACTTTTTTTGTTGGTTGGTTGCTTGGCGGTAGCGTTGCTAGAGCATCAACAGGTCAGGGCCAAACTATACCTTGGAATAAAATTTTGCTACGTTTCCTCTAGAAAATTTGGGTTTTGCTGGACTAAAGGGCTGTGCGTATTCTTAAAACGATTTGGATTCATGGTAAAACCTACTTTAGTTAAATAATGGCAAAGGACTTCTAGTACTTTGCGGTACAGTCTAGTAACCAGCTATGCGCCAAGGTTGGGCATTCGTAGATTAGTTGAAGAATCGCTTCATTGTTATCTTCAAGATTCCTGCTGCCGCATCGTGTATCAAGAGGGAACGGCCTCATTCATGCTTTGCTCTTTGGATGGTTAAAAGGTAAGCATACAATTGCTTTTTAACGGAGTTTTTACCACCCTTTTATTAGCTCGGGATGTAACTATGTAATATTGATGCGCCTAAAAGATGCAGCGATTTCTGTTCTCAAGTTACATACCTGATGTCAGTACGAATGGAAATATTATAATAGCGAGGTTTTAGTTTTTTAAACTATAATTTTATTCTTATGCCGAATCACTAGATAAGATTACACGATATTTTAATGGCATAGTGGTCTGCTATGAACGACTTCTCCCCTCAAAACTGTTTAGTCTACATGGTCGCCTTATCAATCAGGAGGAGCGTTTGCCAGTATGGAATAGAAACTACCAGACAACAGCAGGCCAAGCCTCAGGTATACGTATATCAAACAACAACCCTGGAGATAAAGTTTGGACTGACCTCGGGTTGTATTCCACTAAGTATCAAGGCCCTCTGTCTACACACGAATAACAACCTCAACTCTGCCGCAAGGCAAATAGGGGATATTAAGCATACCATAACTGCAGAACTATTTCGCTGACAGGTCTTCGCAGCCCAGTTGAAGTAGCTCCAAAAGCTCTAGTTACCTTTAGGAACATTCACAACAGAGCAAAGGAGAGGTACTAGAGTACCAAACGATCAGTCAGTAATGATGAAAATAGGCTCCATACGATGGGCTTAACAATTTTTAGCGAAGCACATTCCACATAATATTTCCCTCAAGGAATGTGTGGGGACCTCCAAATAGAAAAATCTATTCTATTACATGAAAATTTTTTCTTTTTTCTCGTATACCCAGACAGCAAAAATAGAAGAGAGTGTCGTACTACTCTGCCAGACCGGCAGGCTTATCATCGCACTGTTCCTATTTATGTACCCGGACATATTTGACTAGCCAAAAATAGCTCTGGGTATCTCAGCGGTAAAATTTGTTATACCTCCAAGCTAAATGAAAGGACGCGTCTCCAAGCATTGACAAAATTTGAACTGACTTCAGGTTTTTAGGATTTTGATCAACCGTCTACGCAAAACGGACATGCTGTAGGACTAGAGCTGGAGCAACACCCTTCTTCTGGCAGCTGTAACTTATTGCAGATAGTAGATACGCTAGAGCAGCCCGGCACTGTGTAGTACCAGACTGGGGTGTCTACATAAGCTTTTATTTGGTGTTTAAGAAAAAAGTGATATGAGCCTACCGAAATTTGTCATCAAAGCCAATCTTAATACCAAAAATGACTGAAACGTCGAGGAGGCTTGCATCCCTGGTAGGGTGAACGGATTGTTCAGCACAGAGCTCTTAGAGGAGATTTCGGAAAAGAAAAGTATGTCTATGTCATACCTGAAGCCTTTTTGGAATGATTTCTGACTAAAAGTAGGCAAGACATCACAGGAGCAAATGTAAATGTAATATATCTTTTTTCTTCCAAAAAGTGTCCTATCAAATAAAACCATTGATAAGTGAACGACTAAAAGTTTTGGCTCAAACGGAACTAAAATATTGAAGGCAACACAAACTACATTGCCGAAGTACATAAATATGTACGTATGTATATATATCATACACACAAGCGCCAATAAAAGTACAAATACTAGCAAGAAATACCAATAAAAAAGCACTTTCAGAAGGCCTCATGCCGTTATTAAATTTTCCATTTCCAGCTGTGTATTCATCGACTTTTTTTATAAACTCTCCCTACTAACTGGCGAAAAAGTGAGTCACAGCTGTTGCAGTAGAACACCACAGCTCTTCCGAAAGTTTTTTAAACAGTTAACTTTTTGAAAAGCCCTTGCTACAAGAGGCAACATGTAGCGCGGGTGCTCAGAAGAAAGCAACGTACTAAAGTCAACACAGGACGCGTAGCCAGTCAAAGTGGTAGTTAGCACCGGAAGACGGTTGCCATTTGTACTGTGCAAACTTTGAGTCACCTCTTTGCCGCGCAACAGAACTGAAAAAATACTGCCGCACTGCTACTGTTGTCACTGCTGTTGACACGCCACTATCAGCGCAGCTGCGCGCAAGGAAATCGCAGAAAAACGCAACCAACTTTTGACAAGTCAAGAGCAAGTTGCATGTCAGCTCGTTCACTCGCAAGTTGGTTGCCTGGTTGCTTTAAATGACAGCAGGTGTTGGGTGTGGGGGAGGAGGAGGTTCTTGGGGAATAATGATGAGGGCGACTGTTGTGGGAGGGTCGCGGACGTAACGACATTGCAGGTTGCATATTACAGTTTTGCAGGTAGCGGAATACAGCTACGGCAATCGCTTTTTAATGTGCGTTGCAAGTGTTTCATAAGACTCCGGAACCTGTTGCATTCTTTTACTGCTTCGCATTTTATTTATTGTTTGTTCGCGATTTTTTTTTTTTTTTGTTAGATAATAGCATACAATAGCTCGAAGTTTTGCCTACTGCTATTGACGTAAGTTTTTCTTTCGCGCATAACAGGAAGCAGCAGAAGTTTTATAACATAAGTGCGACATTAAGGGATTTTCCATGAATTGAAACTTTAGTGAAGCTTTGATGTATCACGTGGCGTATACGTAACATTTAAATGCTATTGAATTTTTCATTTTAACTGGATTTAAGTACAGCTAGTAAGGCTGTAGTTAATTTCGATAGTGGGCACAAGATTTAATTTTTTTTTATAAAAAAAACGTTTCGTTGAGACAATTTAATAGAAATGTCAAATGCGTAGGAAGGTCTTGCGGATGCAGTTTTCATTAGCATTAGAATTAATATTCTGAAATATCTAAACTCCAGAGTCACCTCACCTGAAAGCAAATCTCTAGATACTATTGTTAATCTTTGAAAAAAAATCTTAACATTCTGGAAAAATTTCCAACTGTACTATGTTTTGGAAATAATAATAAAATGTTTGTTTGGAAAAATTCAGTCAAAATCAATAATAAGAAATTGGAAAGTTGCTACCTGTTTTTAATTTCCTTAGTTTACCTTAATTTAATTGATAAGATAAATTGAATATCCCAATATGGGTATCAAACTGAAGAGGTTTAGGAAAGTTTACTGGCGAAAATATTTTTGAGGAGTGTTGCCACCTCTTTGAGAAATTTTGATCAATTAAATTGATAAAGTAAATGAAATATAGGTATCAAACAACACAAAAATACTTTAAGTGCACAGTGAAACATGCTGGGGGTTTGCTAGTATTAATTAAAAAAATATATATTTAAGATTTTTCTGGAACTAGCTCACTCAGCGAACGTCCTTACCTTTGAAATTTTCAGTATCGTCACATGAATCACTTTGCCCATGAGTTTTCTCACCACCAGTTATCACTGGGTTGAGGTCAATTGAGATAAGATGAGTTTAGGCGGGACAGCTGATCTGATAAGGTGAGTTAAGTGAACTGAGGTGAGCTGAAGTGAGATAATTTACGATTGGTATGAATAGAGTTGAGTTCAATTGAGGGGAGGGGATTTAAGGTATTTAAGTTAAGGTGATTTGAACGTGGGATGCGATGAGGTGAATGGAACTGAGGTAAGTTGAGGTCTCTCTAACTCTATTATTTTCTTTACATGTATTTTTAATTTCATCTTTGTCCTTATATTTATCTTTATCCTTTCCTTCTTTTACAGTATCAACATTGAAGCACACATTTAGGAGGCATTTCTGTCCCCAAGCCATCCACCATTTCCGTCGCTTTCGCATGTTGATTTTTCAATTTACTACCTCCTCTAAACAAGTTTCAGTCAATGCGTGAAGTGAAATAAATATGAGTTGATACTTTTGGCAGGATAGTAGGCCATCTTAACCCTTTTCGAAGTGCACCAAAATCAGCCTTTCTTTTTCCTTTTTACCTAGCTCGCAGGGATATCTCTGTACCGCATGCCAAAACTTCGTATGCAAATCAAAGAACACAAGACGCCACGACAAGCTTTAGATATATTTTACTTTTGGATACAATTTCATTTAGCACTAACCACAATATTTGGACCTCATTGAAAAGCTGACTGCTTTAATGTAAGCCTCCCTGTGGCTGACCAAGGCTATTGGTATTCTCCAAAGTTTATCAAGGTTTCAAGGCGCAAAATTAGGCCAGTTAATTGCAAAGAAGATGAAGTAGTATGAACTGGTGGATATACTACTTTCATCTTACAAACTGTGGCCAGGCGTCTACTTCGCCGAGATGGCAAACATAAAATGGTCTACGGAAGCAACATGTGGGGTAGTATGTGTATGGCACAGGCTCGAAAGATATATAGGTCCAGTGACCTCATTCACTTGGAATACCCTCAGCTCAAGATGGTTAGGCAAATATCATTTAAAATTGCACTAAGAGAATTTTCGCTAAGAACGACTTTTGTTGAAGCTGCCGAGACGAAGAGGGAATCGAAAGCATCGACAAGCATGTCGGTATCGAGTCAACATAGTATTAATGACACGTTTGGAGCTAGCCTCAACCAAGATCAAAAGATTAGCCCCGGGCTAGAGCAGTGTCTTTAAGCTAAAGTTTTTGTGAGGAGTATCATTACAGATTTAAAAGGTTAGATACCAAGCTTTCTCTCTTAAGACTATTTGTTTGCAAAATATATGAAATTATTTTAGAAAATAGGTTGCTCAGAAGTGGAAAAGTTTTAGTAGCAGATGCTAAGCTATAACTTTAATCTATATTCATCGATTTTAAGAACAGTGGTTGGGCAAATGCTTATTTATATCTATAGTTTCGTTATATTTGTTTTTTTTTTTATTCATAAATGCTATCTCAAATTATTTTTATTTGTGATAAAAAAGGAGGCACGTATTTTTTTTTATTTTGAAAAAAAAGTTTTTTAGAGGTTTTTATAAAAACGCTGATGTTCTAAATTTTTTATTTTCGTGGAATTATTGGGTAAAATTACATTCCTGTCTTGGACAGAAAGAATAGGACCATGACAATGCGTAAATTGTTCAGTATCAACGTTTTAATTTTAGTAGTCTCTTTTTGAAAGCATATTTTCGGGCACTGGACCTAGTCCAACTGCCCAAGACAGGAATGTAATTAAAGGAATGTTCCCCAATAATACCAGCAATGATACACGCAATACCATCATTTTTAGCTGCATTTTAACATATCATAAAAATAAAAATTTGAGAACATCAACGTTTTCTTTATCACAAATAACAATATTTTGATGTAGCATTTAGGAATTTCCGAAAGGAGTTTTTCTTTTTTGAACCACTCTAATGTATATTTAAGAAAAGTTTAATTTTTTTTATTGTGGGACTCTGAGCGTCAGCATATTCCGAATTAGCTATATATTATGAAGGTTTTCATGCAAAAAATTTCCTCATTTTATCTGTGAAAGATTTTTATATGAAGAATTTCGCAACAACGAGGTCTTTTTCAGGGAACTCAGAAAAATTTTAGCTATACTGAAATTTTTTAAAACAAAGTTCCTTATATCAAGATTTCACCGTATTTAAAAACGAATTACCCTCATCCCTCGTGAAAGGCGTTATTGGAATTGGTGAGCAATAAGACTAGATAGTGTTTTCAGCGCCGCTAGCAACCAATTTTTCGCCGTCAGAACTAATGCTATTGCATTATTCTTGGGAATTTTCAAAAATTTCACGGATCCTATACGCCGTGTGTTCAGGGTCACCATCCATTACGAGAATATCTTTCCAAGCCGATTTAACGCAGATTTTTCTGCGAAATTAATGCAGAAATTAATTCAAGACGCTATTCTTGAAAAATTGTATCACATTCTTTAATTTGTTGCCTGCTTGTAAATGTCCGCATTTCTTTCTAAATGAGAATTTTTCGATATTAGAACAATTTTTATTATAGGTTCACGAAAATACTTAACATACTTGAGACCTGTTCTGTCAGTAAATCTTTAACAAATTGTTTCCCAGTGCTGTTTTGATCAAGCTTTTTTTTTACTTGAAGATACGCTTTTTCCCCATCGGAAAGCAACGTTTAAAATAAATGTATTTAAAATTTATTTAACAGTTTAACATTGTGTCTGTAAAATTTTCTAAAATAAGTTTGAATTATTTTAAAGCGCAATCTAAATTCCTTTCCTTGGGAAATATCAGCAATGGCTAGAAAAAGTCTTCAAAAGTTTACACAAATCAAATTATAAAATCTCTTTCAACAAAACCGACAATGCTCTGGTCGCATTAACAGCCAGTTTGCCACACACTTGATGAGTTAACTGCTGTTAAACTGTATAACAGCAAATCGCATGGCAGCACAGCAGCACAGCATGAGTCCAAAAGCTAATACATTATGTATATATGTCATTCATAAGCATGTGTGCATCTATAATCCAGCTTTGTCAGTATGTCCGGCTGCCATAAGCATGTGTGCATACTATAGTCCAGCTTTGTTAGTATGCCCAGCTGCCTCGAATACGCTCTTAGCCCCCAATAGTAATGCGAAAATCCAAGTGTTAATGTCAACAGTTGGCAAATTCTGTGGTGTCCATGGCATAATTCAAAATCCTAGTAGTGAATATAAACTCACATAACTTCATGCATACATATGTATGTACATACGTATATATATACATATGTGGGAATGAGTACGGTACATATCGATATAATTGTTAAAACCGATATTTGTGTGTAATATTGTGCTGCTTGTATGGAAATCGTGTAGCAAGGCGAGTTTCAATATTTGGGGCATAAAGGTTGTAAGCAAAAGGGAAGCTCAGTTGTCGTAAATATGCGATAGTAATCTACAAACCAACATTTTCGCAAAACATATAAGCATATGTATATATTTGTATAGTGGCGGTTCGCTATTTGATCTGCCCAGTAAAAGCCTTTAAAACCAAAAGGGCAGCAAAGTAATTTTAACCCTTCTTCAGAAAATTTTATTACACATATATATAATGAACTTCACTGAGATCCAAAAATATTTATTTACATATACTAATTCTCTGCAAATGGCTGGGTATCCTTTTCGCCATCACATATCTGTTGACAGCTCCTCATAAAGCTTAGAGTATCATCACAGGCGAAAACTCACATTGGTGCATTGAAGGAGTTTATATACTCTACTACGTTGATGCTCGTCCCAGCGAAAACTAAAGTAAAGTCCTAGCGAAAACTAAATTAAATGTCTGTGTTAAAGTGGGCGTTGTGCTGTTTAAATGAATTTATTTTACAATTCAACTATTTCAAACTCACAATCGGTGAAAGAACTGACATGCGGTATAAGTAAAAGTTAATCTTGAGTAATTGTTTGCAGACAGCTGCAATCCTTGCAAATTAAGAGCAGTCCTGAACATGCGCGTAAGAAATGAGTATGTACATTAGACCGTACCACCCTACCAGGGAACAAAATAAAGTTCGTCGTATACTCTGGGTGCAAAGTATCTTTGCAAGGCAAATTAGAAATACAATTTTTTTAAACGAACTTAGGGGATGCTATTTTACATTTTTCGGTGACAAATACATATGTACATTCAGCAAAAAAAAAAAGTTTAAATAGTTCTCATTTCACCGTTTTTGGTGGGATTTAATTTTCTTACATTAGGGTGGTATGTTAGGGTGTTAAGAACTTAGATGTGTTGAGCACGTACTACAACGGGGTACTTAAGTGCAATGAACTTTGTAACAAAACAGATTGTCTCCTAGAGATATATAACACTTTAATGTCCATCTGCAAATGCCGAAGGTATGTCCAGAAATGCAAAAAGGAGACCCTGAAATAAAAAAAAAATATGTACTTTGGCCTCAGTGGTGTGCAGCGAACTCTTTTTTCCTGACATGGTCTAATGTATGGACATATTTACATATAAATATGTAGCTACAAACTATTGCATGAATAGTACATATGGATGTGTTCTGTGAGCAGCAACATGTCTCTGACTGTTAGCAGCCTTTCACTTATGCATGTCAGATATTTAAGTTTTTAATCTGTCAGATTATGAGATGTTTTTAAAAGAATACAACTTAGGTGAATGCATAAGCAAGTGTACATATATTGGTATTAGAGTGTTGAGCAAAATTTTGAATTTATTTTTTATTTTATTTTATTTTTAATTTCTTATATAAAATTCACTACGGGGGCTACGAGGTTAAGTAAATAACCTGATGTGTGAGCTGGAAATGGATTACATGTGATCTTTACAACGCCTTAGGAAGGCAATTATGAAGTCTTCCTTGGAATAAGATGAAATTGACGAGGTCCTATAGTTTCACCTACATACCTTTTATTTATTTCTGCCAATCTGGAAAACTGGACATTGAAATAGGAAATTAGGAATTGATTCCTTCCCTTCTTCAATCCGACAACTTCTGCAGCAAAATCGATCTGGCATACTCCAACGCACGTTCATACATTTTTGATATGTATCAGGTAGTTTGAGCAGGTGGCACCCCTCCTGAATATAAATTTGATATAAAGCTGTTTTCATTAAAACGCATATGGCGTTAAAACGCCAAAATAATTGATGAGGATATTTTACACAGAATTTTTCAGAAATTGCGAAAATTGGTTTTGCATCATATGAATAAAATTGCATTGTAATACTAAGGATTTTTTGCAAACAATATATTCTAACGCACCTGAAAATTTGCAATTCTTTAGTTGCATCCCTTTTGTGCACAACTAGCAACCTTCACAAAAAATGCCTTAGATAAATATCAATTTTTGAATAGGTAACAGCCCTAGTCGAAAATATTTTCAAATTAAAGCTTTCTTAAAATTCTTTTCTTTGACACTAATATTGATATATTTCTTATAACTTATGTACATATGTACAATATAAGTAAATTATACTTTCCAAATAGTTAGCAACCCGCTTCAAAAGTATTTTCTAACTAAACCCTTCTAAAATTTCAAACCCAGTTCGATTGATATCTATTTTTTAGTAGTTAATTCAACTTATAAAATAATTTAAATATAACTTTTAAACAGGCGGCAACCCTCTTCACACACCTCAAAAATATTCTGAATATTCAAACTAAAGATTTCTTAACTTCTTATATAATATAACTTGTTTATAATTTAATTAAGCTCGACTTTTCAAAAGGGTGGCAACCCTCTTCAAAATATTTTTTAACTAAAACCTTGTTAAATGTATTTCGTCTAACACCCATATTGTGATAAAAATTTCAATTACCTAATTTCCTTAATTCCAGTTGAGTATGACATTTCGGACAGGCGGCAACGCTCCTGCTTTTAGTTTAGAAAAAAAGCATTCTCAAAATCATTTCGATTGGTTCCCAAGATGTAATGATTAGTTTAATTTATAGAATTTAATTTCTTAACTTGTGGCAACCCTTTTCAAAAAAAAACTAATTCCACGCCCAGATATGAATGCCCTACGTTTTGACGATTTTATTTATTTATATTTTCCATACATATTTTTTTAAGTAGATGGTAAATAGTTATGTAAATAGAGTGACAAAATTGCTTCAGAAATATTCAAAATCATAATGCATAAACTTCAGTTCTAATCACAAGTCGAACAACGCATATGTACCATCTTTTGGGTAATGAAACTTATGGAAGGCGAATATTGACTTCATGGGACTAACCTTCAATTTTAATTAAATGGCAATATTCTGAAAAAGAACTTAAAATATTATATCTTCAAGCTGAACACCACATACAAACTGCCCCTAGAAAAAGAAAAATTCGTCAAACTAACTAGAAAATCTTTTAGAGTACTAGATATCCACGAATTAAAATTGATATCAAATAAGAATGAGATTTCAAATAATTTTGTAAGTCTAAAAAATTTGATTACTTTACTCGCTTTAACCTTTGGCCACTTTAAATTATTTAACACAAAGCGGGACATCAATAAAGCCAACCGCAAACACTCAAATAAATTCATAAGCATACAAAAATTTAGGGGACGCAATTTTATTGCCAACTTGACACTTGGCGCAAATGCAAACAAAGTAAAAGCGTTGCCGAACAAAGGGCGATTCATATTTTATGAATAAAATACCTCTCCCAGCGAGGTTAACAAAGATGTCCGCGCTAACGCAAAGGAAATTGTAAAATACACAGCCGCTGGGAGCAGAGAAGTGACAGCAACAACAAAGCAACTGCCGAATGTTAGAAGGAAGTATGGCCCTTTGAAGGCAACATACAACATTTGAGTAAAGCAACTAAAGGGTCAACGTTATTTCGTGACGACCTGTTTGTGTTTTGCCAAAAAATGTGTAATAATACATACATATGTATGTATTTGTGTAGTGAGGTTATATTACTTTTAAATTTGGGGCAACGACACAGAAGCTAAGCTTGCGCTGAATTCAAAGTGAGTGTAGGTATTTACATACCACACCCAGAAAAAGGGGTTTAGTTATAGTTACCAAGATTTGGTTATAGTGACTAAGTGGCATAGTTGGATATGGCGAAATAAATATCTAGTTCACGAAAGTGTGCAGTTTACTTGAGACTTCTAGTTGGGACAAATGTACATATATTTGTTAATAATTACAAAACGACTACCTTGATTGGACCATATTGTTAGTTGAATAAATACATTGTTGAGCAAATATAAACAATGCTTTGGTTGATACAAATTTTCAATAAATTTTGTGAACTTGCTGTAGACTCGAATCAGCTAATCGTTTATTGTTGGAAAAAAGTTTCAGTTTGACACAAATGAAAATTTACTCGAGGGTTGTTGTATTTAGTTTCTTCTTGTGAATATTCAAACGATTCAATAAGTGGGACTGCGTGCATTGCTCAGTTTGCGCTCTTCGTATATGAAACATACAAGTGCTCAGAGAGCGCTCAGCATTCATTAGGAGTGGCTCACAAGCATTAATATGTTCCGCTCTCAAACCAAATCGTGGTTGCCTCAACTTTGGTAACTATGACTAAATCATGTATTGAAAGAAAACTTATCTTCATTAGCAGAGCTTAATAACACGCTTTTATGAACCATACGTTAAGTTGCATGGAATTTGTAGAAATAAGCTTCAAAAAAATATTTATTAGTATTTACCAAACCCTTCAACTAAATTAACGATTTGGTACAACCTAGATGAATGTTAGAAGTTTTAATATATTTAGTTATAATTACCAACCCATGGTAATAGTTCCCAATCCTTGGTAACAGTTCCCAAATATTGTCAAAATTCGGGAACTAAATATCTTTAGTTGTCGAAACTAATCCTTTTTCTCAGTGTAGTATAGATGAACAAAAATTTAAGAAGTAGTAGCTTTGAAAAGAAAACAATGCATAATTTAAAAAATGGCGATGGAAAGAGGCATTTTCGGGCTAAAATGGTTATGTATCACAACGTGTCTATAAGTCAGTATGTGCACCTAAGTCAACTGAGCTCTTACTGCATGTACATATGTATGTACTTATACTTGGATAACTACATGTTTTCTGACCACCTGCGTAATTTCTGTCATTATTTGAAACCGCATTGTTGTTACTATTCACTTTGCACTAGAAAATTACTCACTAGAAAATAAAATTGTTATAGGCCCTATAATACATATAGGCGAAGTACAACATGTGTTAAAGTCCACAACACAAACCGTTTACAAGATGGGATAATTACAAGTCTTTTACTCAAATATTAATGCAGTTTGTATAGCATAAAATCAAAATAATAACTTGCTCGAAAACAGAGATTTAGGATGATTTAGACATCTCGAGCTTGAGAGTGACATTCATATTACTCATACGCCCCGACAAACAACAATAAAAAGGAAATATCGTTCATATCTTAATTCTCCTCTTAAAATTCTTCATTTATACTCGCATCTCGTTTAAACAAAAACAATCGCTTCAAGTGCTTTAGCGTAAATCTGACGTTAAATCTACGCCCAAATAATCGCATTTACTAGCTCGTAAAAAGGCATTAGTTTATCTATTATACGTACTTACTACTCGCTTAAATTCGTATACTGGATGTGTGAAACCATATTTAAGCTAATTGTGTAGTTAAACAGCTGGGGTGAATAACTCAGTGAGAGAAGAGAGCAGGTTGTTTTCACATATTTATAAAAACAATATATATTGGATCAAAGGTATGTGTATAAGCATTGTGGTCAATGGTAATCATCTATTACTATTTCTACTAGTTTGTAAGAGATGCAAAGTCCGTAAAAAACTCCGAAAGCATTGTACGGAGGACCCGTCAGGATCAGGACGAGACGACAAGTTATATGTCAGCCGATATTGCAAAGAATTCTGTATCCATCCGCTCTGTGGCAATTGGCAACGGTTGCTCTTTCAACCCATCCAACGCAGACTCGACAAATTTTGTAAACCTTTATTTCATATCTAATGGAATAAATCCATATATGCGGTGCTGGCGCTGGCTTCTTAAGCCTCTCTCATTTGATGCACGTTTTAAGATTAACTTTTTTACACAGATAGCAACTATCTTCAAAAAATATCGTATATGTATGTCTATTAGTCGAGGCCATAACTTAGCTGTAAGTCAAAATTTACATACATACAGTGGTGAAAATATAAGTAGGGAAGAGACATTTTAGCATTAATTGGCTTTTTCTTGTTCCTTTATTAACAAAAACCATTACATTAAAAAAATAGTCATTAAGTTCATTTCCACATGGCATTTTTTTAAATGTCATACATCTTTTGTCATTTCAATGCCTAGTGGAAATTCGGTATAAGTCAGTATATCTCCAAAATTCTCATTTTCGTTTTTGCTGTATTGTGGAACAATTTTCCGTCATCCCTTGCCAAATTTGGTTTTTAGACAAACGATTTTGGCGTTGTGCCATGTTCAGTGTCATTTTTTGTTCTAAATGGTCTCACATCTGAGGTTGATAAAAGTCAGCTGCTTACAAATTCTTGATTAAATGTGTACTTTGTGTAAAATAAAATGCGTTAACAAAAAAATTAAGAAAATCAACGGTAAGTCCTAGCTACTTGTACTGTGTTATACTAGCATTTAATGGATTACAAAACTGCATAAAAAGTCTAGAGCATCGAATTAAAACGTTTCAAATTTTGATGAACATTTGTTAAAATTCGTCGAGTATTCACAAATGTTCCACAAAATTTGATTTACATGCTTTTTTTAGATAGTGAGCTATATTTTCATAATAAACACTTTATAAACAAAAAAAATTTGCCAAAGTTTGCATAAATGTCTCTTCCCTGTTTATGTTCTCGCCATCATATGTCCAGCCATTGTAGCATGAAAGAGCAACAAACATACTCACATTTATAATATAAGTAGGATTTCCATACTTATTAGCAAACAAATAAATATTAATTGCCTACATTGATATAGTATTACTTAAGTATTTATTTGAAGTATTATTATTTTCCTACACGCATAAAAATTACGCGCTGTTGCTTATATAAACGAAAGCCTACTTATGTGTTACATATTCGAAAAGGCAATCATTCAATCAAATAAACAGTAAATCAACGAAATAAATAACTGGCGTTCCTAAACTACCGATGCCAACTGAAAATATGCGCCTTTTGGCAATACATATACATATGTATGTATCTATTTATACACTCACTCAATCAAAAGTTGATGAAATATTTTCCACGTGCAATTTATTGCCTTAATACAGCGCAGTCGAGAGAGAACTACAACGCTTAATCACACGCTGAAAAAGCCAAAATCGACTGCGGTAACTCGTTCTTTGGCAAGCCACGTTAATACCTATGAAAATAAATTAGGCTAGCACTTCTTCGGTGCTCCATGCGCTGTCTGATAGTTAATTTTATCACTAATGTATGTAATTTTCCCATAATGTTCATGCGTTTTCCCCATACGTACTGGTAAGTCAAATCGTTGCAATTTTGTATCTTATCAGCAATCTGTATGCAGACCTGTGAGTGTATGTGTTGCTTATCTACCTAGAAAATTATCTATTTAGCATATTTCGACGGTTGCCTCTTTTGCATACCCTACGTCGATTTGATTACTATTTTTTGTTCAACGATCCTTCATTAGCTTCAGTAATAAATAAGCTTGGCGCACATCTGCCACGATTACTTAATGGCATTGAGACCAAACGTAGGCCAGTGAGCTGGAGTGCTGCATGCCGATTGATGGTATGGTTAAAATGAGCCACCAAATCTGTGCCGTTTAATCGTAACAGTATTTTTTAAGAACGAAAATAGAACCTAGTAGGTAGCTCCAGGTCAATGAATATTCAGCGCTGGAAAGAATCAATTGAAATGTGGGGCCCTTTTGTGCCAACGTTATATGCGTCTCATTTTAAGCTGTTCTATTTTGTTAATGTTAAAATAATAAACGAACGAACGTGAACGAGTCCACGCTGCGGCAACTGGAAACAAAGGGTTTGAGAATTCCGGTGGCTGCCTTTAATAGCAAGGTCGTAAATTTTACCAAATGATTTTCCATAGCGTACCCAGTACACTGTGTTCATGTCTTAGCTTTTCTGTGCAACTTTGTTTCTGTTGTGTGAACAATAAAAATGCATTGTAGTGAAAAAGTTCTTCAGCTTAAGCAGCAGAGTAGAAGCAAGTAATTAATGTGAAAAGAAAGTGAAGTGAAAAAGGTGGAAGAAAAAGTATGTAAATGAGTGCAGCTAAAATGAAAAAAGAAAATCATAGAGTCATGCGTGAGAAAGTATGTGAAAATAAAGCGTACAATTTAAAAGAGAAAATATTTTCTTAATTAAAAGGTTACTGAAAATTAAGCGCAAATATGGAGCAGATTGGAAAATAGTTTCATTTCCAAAAGAAGAGAAGAGTTTTGGTACTGACGACTGTAAACTATGTGGTGATCGCAGAATGAGGATTGTTTCCTAAGCCCCAAAATTTCTGAACATATTCTTGAGGTTACAAATAACTTGGGAAACTCTTCTGATATTTCTTGAGCAGTAGTGATACATAAGTAATTTTTGTTTTTAATTTTTTAGGCAACAATAAAATAAACATACAAAATTCGTGATAATACGATTTTCCCGCGATTTTTTTGTTGGGTACTTTTCGAGATTTCCTACTAAGTTTTCGGGATATTATTTAAGCATTCTTAGGCAGTTTTCGAGTTCTTTTAAATTTATCAGAATTCTTTAGGAATGCTTCAAAATTTTATTTGATACTAGCAAATACCCGGCATACTTCACTGCGCCTTAAAAGTGTTTTTGTGATGTTTGATAACGGTATTGTAATATTTCATTGATTTAATCAATTTAATCAAATATAGTTTTTCAAAAAGGTGGCAACCCCCTCAAAAAATATTTTGGGCAGTAAAATTTCCTAAACCTCTTCATTTTGATATCCATATTGCAATATTAAATTTATCTTATCAATTAAATTGAATTAAAATTTTTAAACAGGTGGCAACCTTCAACCAAAATATTTTCGGCTGTAAGCTTTCTTAAACCCCTTTCTTTCGGCAGCCATATTGAAAAATTTACTTTATTTTATAAAATTAATTACTCTCAACTCTATCAACTCTCTAATTTTCTTTTCTTTCTATATTTTAAACTAGACCTCGAGCAATACATCTGTGAAAATTTCATTCAATACCATGCATTTCTTTCCGAGTGAAGCGCGTACAGACAGACAATTCTAAAAATTGTTGCAACTGCTGTTGCTCTAATAAAGACAGCCCTTGTTAATTTTTCTTTCTTTTCTGTTACAATTTTATTAAATGTGGAAATTTGTAGGCATTTACGTAATTAAATCGGAAATCTTTGGATTTTTTTCACATCCTTTTGAGATTTAAAATCACTTCTGATATTTTTGCAGTGAGATTTTCGAAATTTTTTGGTGACTTTTTGATTATGCGGTTAGTTTTTTTTTTTATTAGTTTTTCGAGTTTTTCTCGACATTTTCGGGGATTTTCTAAAATTTTTTTAAACTTTTTGTTTAGTTAATGTTTTCAAAAATTTCACGCAACTTACTTTTCATAGAGAATTTTATTCCGATTTCTAAGAGTTTTTTAACTTTTGTATCCTTTCGGAACTACGGGGTTTTTTCGGATTCCTTCTAACTTTTTTAGCTATTTCGATATTCTTATTATTATACTCGAGCGCACTTGTGCACAAGGGTATATTAATTTTGTTCACATAACGGTTGCTTGTAACAACCAAAACGCATCGAGATAGATATAGACAAATGTATACATAAATGCTCAGAATGAATAGAGAAATCGATGAAGCCATGTCTGTCTGTCCGTCCGTCTGTCCGTATGTCCGTCCGTCGGTGTACACGATAACTCGACCAAAAATTGAGATATCTCAACGAAATTTGGTATGTAGGTTTCCGTTAATCCAGGGTAGGTTGGTATTGAAAATGGGCGAAATCGGACTGTAACCACGCCCACTTCCCGTATAACGGTAATTTAAAGAAATACGAAAACTGCGATATTTTAGTAACTACTGAAGATAATTCCCTCAAAATTGATATTTACAATAATTTTCAGACGAAAAATAAGAATATTATAAATTTTTGGAAAATAGGCGTAGCCACGCCCACCTATGGTTACATGTGTATATCTTGGTAACCGCTGCCCCAATTTCTTCCAAACTTGGCGCAGTTGTTGGCGTTGATACAGCATACTAAAGGGCCGAAAATTAAAAAAAAACGGGCAATAACCACGCCCACATCCCATATAACGGTAATTTGCAGAAATACAAAATCTTCGATAAATCAGTAAATATTAAAGCTAATTTATTCAAAATTGATGCTTGCAACAATTCTTTACCAAGATATATGTTTATGGTAAAATTTTTTATGATCACATATATGTATATCGGTAACCGTTCTCCCAATTTGTACCAAACTCGGTATGGTTATTGTTCTGGCCACATAAAAAAAAAACGTTGAAAATTATTGAAATCGGACTAAAGTTACGGCCGCTTTTCATACAACGGTAAATTTCAGAAATGCTTTAAACTGCAATATTTCTAAATTTAAGGACGCTAATTTACTCAAAATTGATACACCCCTGCTTACCATCTAGCGGAAGGTTTCGGAAAGGTGAAAAAACATATATCTAATACTTGCGCCGGGTATTTAATGTTCGGCTCTGCCCGAACCTAGACTTTCTTACTTGTTTTTTTTACTGTTTTTAGTTATTTCAGTGTTTAGTTCTTACCTTTCATCTTGTAAACTTGATTTTTTGGAACTTTTCAACTTTAGCGGCGTATTTTTAAATGTCTCGAGACTTCTACAGAATGGTTAGAGACCATATGGGATTTTTTAAATGTTTTGACATTTTTTTGGGTTTTTGAGACTTTATTTTCGAAGTATTTGTATTCGAAGTTTCGGTATTTTAGAAACCTTTCGAAATATTTATTTAGAGAATCTTTTAAAAAGTCTGCATTTTTTATCGAAATTTTCGGAGTTTTTTTTTTAATTATTAGGTTTTTATAGTAATCGTATTTTTTATTTTTATTTTTATTTTAAACTTTTCGATAGGTACTCGGCAGTTTTATGGGAGTTTTCTAAGATTGTTTTCCAAACTTTTTTTGAAGTGCCGATTTTCCACTTTTGTTTTTTTTTTTTGGGTTTGTTTCTGACTTTCTGTGATTTAGTTGCCACACTGCGATGTGTTTTGGAAATTATCAGGTAATCGAAATTGACAAGGTTTGGGTTTTGATTAGAGGTTTTTCAAGATTTCCGCGATATAATGATTTTATGGAATTTCTTTTTAGTTGTTTTACGGAAATTTTCCGGGGTTCTTTCAAAATGTATAGTTTTTACGGTAGTAATCTGAATTTTTCTTTGTAGTTTTGGAAACTTCCGATTTCTTTTTTTTTAATTTTAGGGATTTTTTCGGTTCGGTTTTTGGTCCTCTTCTTTCTTTCGGAATTTTTCTAGAACGTCCTTCTTGTATGGGACTTTTAGGGGTCTTTTGAACATTTTTGGTTTCGGTGGCAATACAGGGTTAACATTTTCCGCACATAAATCAGGTAAAAAAGGTAAAAATCTGAAAACTTTCACCACGGCTAATTATGGGTCGTTGATTTCAAAGATTTTTAAAACTCTTATGCCGAATTTCCACTAGGCATTACATGAGACCAATGTTAATGACAAAGTTAGACATTAAAAAATACCTGTGCCATTACGTTAAGAAAAATTTTAAATTAAATTTCTTTACACGTGGTGTTTTTTAAATTGCATACATTTTTCGTCATTTCAATGCCTAGTGGAAATTCAGCATTAGTTATAACGTTATTCAGCGTCAACTAACACAATGAACAGTGGTACTTTAGATGTGTGAAAAATGTAGTCATCTCAGTTATTTTAATATTTTTCTTTCGCGAAATAAATTTCAAAGCTATGAATTATATTTAAATTTTTTTCGAATCCCGATTGCTAAGAAAAATAGTAATTTTTTTTTTCAAAACATTACGCTGCTTACGGTAAATAAGAATGATACATAACTTGCTTAAAACAACTATTCCCTCAACAACAAAATTGGACGCTGCTACCGAAAGAATTAAGAGTATTAAGTATTAATAATTTGTGTGGACATCACTATCGCAGCTGTGTATGCAACTATCAAAATTTTTATCGATACATTGTGGATATATTATCACACTTTGAGCTGCTATGTTACCGATATCATTATCGACATATTTATCGATATGCATAAATATCTCTGTCCACATTGTAATTTTCTTTAAATACTTTGAAGGTAACAGCAACACTTAAATATGTATAAAGAAACAAGTCCAATAAAAAAAACATCTGCCTTATTTTACAGCAAAGCTGCGCATGCAAAATACACTTTCAAGCGCAGCCCAAAGTAAATCAAATAAAAACGCAGGAAAATTCCAAGAAATTGAAGCGCATCAAAGGAAGCTTAAAGTGGCAAGTAAAAATATTGAAAAACTTCCGAGAAGACCTTCAATGCCTGTTAAGACATGTAACGATTTATATTAACGAAGAATGCGGAATAACGCTACTTTAATGCGTCTTATCAAGCTGTGTGTGTTATCAAAAGTCAAATATTTATTTTACATAAATTAGCTACATATAGCAGATGCTCCGAAATGCCGAGCTAGTCGACCAATATGCAGTCAAGAGAAATTAAGAGGAAATTAATGATGCTAAGCAGTTTTTTGTTTACAGTTATGGGACTTTAGTATGCGCGGATTTAATAAAAATACAATGCTGTTTTTTTTTAACTAACTACTTTCCGAGGAAAGAAATTCTCAGAAAACTCGAAGCAGATTGTAGTACGCACTTATAGAGTTTACACTGATGCTTTTTCTTTGGTTTGTTTTCTGTTTTATGAACAGCTTTGATGCATAAGTTTCATTGAGTCTTAAAATCGAACTGTTTAAGTCGTTATACGCTTTTTATGGTTTGAGAAAGTAAAAATTATGAAAGTTTAGCGACAAACAAAATAAAAACTGCAAAATAAATGCCAAGAATTTAAAACAAAACATTTTGGTTTTACTTTTTTAGAAGCAGCTTTTTTTTAGTTTTTCGAGACTTTTCAACATTTACTGTGATTTTTCTGTCGGGTTTTCGATTTATTTTTTTAAGCTTTGGGAAACTTTTCGGATTTTTACGGGAGTTTCCTGAATATTTTCGAGATTTTCTTTGTGTTTTACTTTCGCGATTTTTTAGATGTTTTCAAACTGCTTCATGCCTTACTTTTTGGGATTTTTTTAAAACACTTGGTATTATTTTCGCGAAATTTCTGCAATTTTTGTAAGTTCTGGAATATTTTTTTAATTTTTAATTTCCATCGAAGTTTTAACTGATTTTTTTTTTATCATAGAGACTTTGCACACTTTTCAGACTGTTCAGGATTTTTCGTTTTTTTTTTTTTTAATTTCTTTCGGGATTCTAGAAACGCTTCTTTTTTTACTTTTTGATAATTTTCCGAAACGTTTGGGAATATTTGCGCGACACCTCTAGATTGATTTTGTGGAAGTTTTTTTTAATACTTTTTTTAGAATATTTTATCGAGGGTTTCTTTTTTTGCTATTTTTCGGTATTATTCATGCTTACTTTTTTGTAAATTTTCCGGATTTTCACAGGCTATTTGTTGACATTTTTCAATACCTTTTGTATCTTCTGATATTTTTCGGTATTCTGTTTTTTTTTTATTTCGCAACTTTTTAGTAATTTTGGTATTTATTCATGGCTTTTCAAGACATTTTGGGCACAATTTGATGTTCCTAAGGGTTTTTTCGGAATTCTTCCGAAAATTTTGGATTTGTGTGGGACTTTTCCGAACTTTTCAGAAGTCTGTGTATTTCGCCGAACCTTTCGGATTATCTGAAATTCAAGATATCTGAATTTTTAAGATATTTCGCATTTTTTCTGATATTTTCTGGAGATTTGCTTTATTTTCGATTTTCGGATTTTTTCTTGATTCAGAGCATTTGGAAGTTTTGCGGGATTCTCAGGTCTAAAAGTGCATTTAAATTTTACGTTGCTGTTTTTGAATGCCTAAAAAGTAAAAATCAAATATTTTTTAGATACTTTTTGTCGCTTAAAAATCTAGTCTATATCATTTAACGTGCGCTTGAACAAAAACTTCGTGCGCTCCAAAGCACTCCTTCCACTCAATATTCAACTTTCAATTACGAAATTAGTTTGTTACTGTTGTTGCTGTTGTGTTTGTGTGGAAATTTGTGGCTTTTATATGTGGCAGTTTTGTTATCGATGAGCGGAAATTTACACTAATTGGTGGTCATAAATGGCTTTGGCTCGCTTTACTAATTGCTATTTTCGACAAAAACAAAAGCATATGACAGCATAAAATATGAAGTAGTGGCAACATAAATTGAACATATGTACATATTTTATAGACCATAAAATAATAGCAAGTTTTTATAAATTTTTGTGAATACATTTGTATATAAAAATTCTTCTTGTTATTGGATCTAGGAAAAATGGCCACGTATTCATGAAAGTTGTTGTTGAGTATTGCTGCAGTGGAATAAATACCCCGTCATTGTAATATTCTATAGAAATTTGTTTACATTTTAGACAATAAAATACACGCGAAATCGAATTTTAATTGATAAAACTTTTTAGACCAAACTAATATTTGAAAATTTTTAGAATGAGAAAAAGAACAATTTCTTATCTATTTATGTAGGTATACTCTGTCTTTTAACTATTTTTTTAAGCAAAAAGAATATATTATTCAACTTATATGAAGCTTCTTTAAAATAAAGGCATAAGATACCAGGGACCGTAAATAGCAGTTATTTTTTTCAACAGTTATACTTGGCCAGATATTTTTTAAGTTCGAAATAAAAGTCTTTCCGGATAGTAAAGAAACCGCTTATCCAAATTAAACAAATTTAAATACCAATTGAAAGAGAACTCAAATAGCTTTTTTTATAATTTAATACAAAGAAATGCACATACCTGACCCAGGGCGTGTTCTATGTTCAATGGAATTACTGTAGAGGTTAAGGAGTTCTAATAAAATAGGACAGAAATACTTAAAAAAAAAATTAAATTAAGCTGGGCAAAAATCGTACGTACATATTCGGCCCTATTATGGTTGCCGATGTTGATGTCAATGTAATTTCTCCATCAAAAGTGGCCCTCGTAAGTCCAACTCCAGCTACGCTGATCACAGTATTTTTGGAGGAACGCCTTTCCTCTATTTTTTGATGAAAGATATATATCGACGTCGACGTCGGCAACCATATTTAATAGGGCCGATTGAGTGTCTATGTAGCAGATAATTGTACCTAATATGTATACATGTAAGCCACATCAGTTATGAGATCTATCCATTATATTCATTTAACATGGCTTAATTTATTTCCAGAGAAACATAATATTCTATAGTTCATTTCCATTATACCCCTGTAATCAGCAAATAAATTTGCTTTGTCTATGCTGGCTTTTCTAAGCCTATTTTCAGTACACTGCAGACATACTTATACTTTATATGTGTATTTATGAATGTGCATACATATGTATGTACAAAGTAATAATTTACATGCGCATATATGTATGTATTTGTCTACGTTTACTTCTCCGCATCATTAAAATGGTTTGGCCTTTATGCTGACCAAACAATAATGCTGAGCAAAACTGGAATTTAAGATATCCCATTAAAGCCTAAATAACTCTAGTTAATGGACGAATGCACACACATTTATGCAGACAAAGACAAAATGATAAAGGAATTACCCTGCAAAAAATTGTGCGACTAATCTCTAAAGAGAGTATTCCGAGACCACTCTCAATCGGGTACAATTGGGCATTAATTAGTCCCAACTAGTCTCATACAGGTACTAATGGAGGTCAATTAGTCTCGACTCATCCCTTATGGGTATAATTGGAGAACAATTAGCCCCCAACTCATCTCTAACGGGTACTATTAACGATTTAATGATTTGTACGCACTTAGTCAATGAAATTTCATGTGCGGCGTTGGCACACAGAGAGAGTATTCGCCTAACAAAACTGAGCCCCTCGGTTCGAATCTCAGCTGGCGAAAATTTTTATTTTTATTTTTTAATAGTGACTAGTCGCTTTTTATACCCTTTCGGATATAAATGTGAACAATTAGTCTCTTCATAGGACATGCCCGAACAAAAGCGATCAGTTCATTCCATATAAAGAGATCAAAAGTGGTATTAGTCGCATGCTCCTTTGCGATTGCTCCCGGAGTCATCCCGGATTAGTCCCATTTTTTGCAGGGTATATAAAGGCATGCTTATACGCATGTGTGCCCTACAGGGAAGCCCCGAACTGGTGAACCAAAGTCTTAGTTTTTTTCAAGATCTTAATCGCCAAAAACTAACCAGTCCGATAGTAACTCCACCCACACCAGTTTAAAAGCAACGAAATTTTGTACTCTTAAAAAGCAATTTTCTTCTGCTTTTCAAAACTGCATATCGCTAGCTAAGAGTGAAAAGTTTCTGCTAAATCTACTTTTTATAAAAGTCTTATATGTTAATGCAAGAAGCAAGAACAGTTAGAAACGCATCGTTTTATAAACGATCGAACTATCTATTCTATTTCTAATCGCTTCTGTTCAGTGATATGCAAATTTGCTAAGTCCAAAATGTGTCCCAAAGAATTAAAAAAAAAACTTTTGATTAGAAATCTATATCTAAGATGACGAATTTTTAACTGGTACGAAACTATAGAAAAAGGGATGCAAAATGAAATAGATCTCATCTGCCGAATTAAGTACTGATTCCGAACTGTAGAAAAGGTAATGCAGCGTGGGACAATTTCCACCTCCCATGACATCGCCGCGTTAAATTCTCTTTTTTTTTGAAGGCAAGAGAAATTTATCGCGAACTCGTAGTGGTGCCAAATGTAGTAGAAGCGCACCAGTTCTGAACTAGAGATTTTCCCACAGTGTAGGTGTGTATGAATATGCATGCAGTATTTACATAAATATATTAGTATATGTAAGCATATATGGACTATATGGTTTTTAATTACATATGCTGCACATTTGTTTACATTATAGATCAACTGGAAGTGAATAGAGATTGCAAGTACATACGTGTGTATGTATTTATCAGAAATTCTACTACGTATTTATCATACCTACTTACTTAACCATGCAGATATATTGGTATTTCCTTCACTCGTATTAAGTCCTACAGGATGATATGCAATTTCCTTGCTTAATTAAGATTACTTGGCTTACCAGTTTAAGTTAGGAAATTATTTTAAAATAAGCCAATAATGACAACAAACTTATTTTCGACACGACATGTGCTGGCCGATTATGAAAAAACAAAAAACGACACTGGGGAAAAACACACGGTTGTAACTGGTTTGCCTCTAGGGAAAATTTTCCAGGGTTTTCCAAAACGGATCCAGGCTTTGAAAAAAAATATTGGGAAGCATAGAGGAGCTTTTTCATTTCTAAATCTGAAAGACCCCACTCTTTGGAGGCTTATAGTTTTAAAGTACTTCATATTTGAAGTTGCAAAAAATACCGAATTTAACCTCACTTTGTCCTCTGTTCACCGATTGAACTGAAATATCGAAGCTGCCATACATTCCAAAAAAAGCCAAAAAAAAAAAACACACAAAACGGAAGCAATAAAAAAATGCACATAATGTCGCGCGTTTTTTATTAAAAATTGTACTTATTTATAGCGCGATTTATCGATTTTATAATAAAAAGCGCCGCAGACGAAAATTTTTATTAAAAAGCCGCGCGATTTTTGACTAAAAATTTTCATAATTTATCGAAGTATCGATTTTGTAATATTAAGCGCCACAGGGGAAATTTTTTAATAAAAAATCGGGCGATTTTAAATTAAAAATTTTCATTATTTATCAAAGTATCGATGTTAAAATAAAAAGCGGGGCAGGCGAAAATGTTTAATAGAAAATCGCGGGATTTTTAACTAAAAATTTTCATTATTTATCGAAGTATTGATTTTATTAAACAGCGCCGCGGGCGAAAATTTGTAATAAAAAATTTGGCGATTTTTAATTAAAAATTTTCATTATTTATCGAAGTAAAAAAAAAAATAAGCGCGATTTTTAATTAAAACTTTTCATTATCGAAGTATCAATTTTATAATAAAAAGAGCCGCAGGCGAAAACTTTTAATAAAAAATCGCGCAATTTTTTATTACAAATTCGTCGCGTTCGACGTCGCACTCGCGCTCGCCAGTGCCTTATTTGAAAAATTGCCTTTAAAATGTTTATAAGGCAGCCGAATGACAGAAAATAAAGCGAGAAAGCTGTTTTATTACTTTACCTGTTTATTGCGCCATGGTTTCATGCAAACATTGTAAGGTTTTCCAGCAATGTTCTCAACATATTAAAATGCATGCAGTCATACAAAAGCGCTATGGCCAATTTGTTAAGCGGTTATTAAAGACGACCCTTTTCCTATATTTTATTAGACTTTTCATAAGTAAAAATGTTTTGTTTAATTGTATTTTTGGAATAAACAATGTTATTTTTCCTTCTGTCAGTAAACTGTTTTTGTTACAAATAGTATAAATAAGCAATGGGAAATAAGGCAAAATTTGTTTTATTTCCAACCTTTGTTGGAAATAAGGCAAAACTCCATGTTTGGTATTATTTCCCATTTAAAAGTGAAATAAAACAAATTTTGCGTTATTGCCGGTTGTGTTACCCCCCGTTATATTTTTATGCGCTTAGCTATGTCAATGTCGTTAAAAAGTGCACACAGTTCATCGGTACTCATCGACCACGCGAACTGGGCCATAGATCCTGCGTAAAATAGTTCACTAGAAAGCCGCAAAGCCTTCTCATCTTTCTTAGACATCGCCCATGTTTCTCAGCCTTATAAAGGAGAAGTAAACAAAGTCCTTCACTACTTCAAAGTTATGACTGCCAACAGTGACGTGTGTCCTAATACGCGAAGACTTTTTATGTGTTGGCAGGAGGTTTATCCTCGTTCACTGCTAAACCTACCTCGTTATCTTCTTTTTCTCGGCTGAGAAATGCTGCGCTGACATCCCTGGGCTTCGGGCCAATTATGCCAATATCATCTGCATACGCCAGCACCATCGAGTTTTTGCTGTATATGTTGATAAATAAAATCCCGAAAAATATAACAAATAAAATGCCCTTAAAAGTATGTAAAACCAAAATAATCACGAGAAGTCAAAAAATTAATAAGCGAAAAATCCCTTAAAACCCCAGAAAAGCCCGAAAATTTTCCAAAAATCTAGAAATGTCTTAAAAAACCACGAAAAATTACAAAATCGAAAAACTTTGTATTAAGAAAATCTACTCTTCTGACAAATTATTTTAGCCTCCTGTTCGGCTTTGTTTACTTTTACTTTTAACAGCTACTCGTTGTTCGCCAGTATCGTCCAAAAAAAAACAGCTGGCTAACCACTCTGCGTTTTCACGATTTAATCGATATAGCGTTCAAAAGTCTTCATGTTTACAAGCTTCTTTTTAACTTGAAACATTGCTTTCGTACATTATATTTCTCTTTACGAGTAGTCAAAAGCTCCGGAATATCTTTCTCAAAATCAGAGCTCAAAAAAACAATTACAAAATATTAAAAGTAATTTTTTTTTAATTATGAAACTATTGTAGTAAAAAAAAAATAATACTTTTCGATTGCTTCGCTACATACCAATCCGAAATATCTAGGAACATTCACATATATCTACTACATATCGACTCCTGAATGGAAGATCCGGGCAGCCAGTTCGAAAACGAATTTTTCAAGAACGCCCTATCTCAGAATTTGACTGAAGGGCGCCCTACCTCAGTATTCACTTCCAAAGTGCCTTATATCAGCACGTCTTCAGTATATTTTCATTTGATATAGGGCGTTTTTGAGCCGAATTTTTAGACGGGGTGTTTGTCAATACAATTCTAAAATAGGGCATACTTCAAACAAATTATGAAGGAGGGCATTCTATAAAAGTTTTCTGAGATAGGGTGTTTTCGCACTGGCTGACGAGATAGGTCGATCTTCCACTCAGGTGTCGATATACTAAGTTCATCCGGGAACGGAAACCGAACTGAACTCGCAGAGAAAGAATGAAACAACGAACCACCTTTTCTTGAAAATATCGGTCTGAGAGTACGCTGTTTTTATAGTATACTTAGAGCATATCAGTATTTGATAAGAAAAATTACTTCTAGCTCTCTTATAAAACTGTCTTCATTTATTTTAAAGCGTAAAATGTACACTGAGAAAATTTCTGGTGAATCACTGGCAAAGTTATCCAACTTTCACAGTGTTTCCTAGACCATCCGTTCTAAAGTGGAGATGTTTTTTTTTTTATTAGAAAACGCAAGAATATGAAGTACCAAGCCGAGAAGGCTCTATCGCTGCATTACCGACTTCCGGTTTCGACCGGGAGACCAGCTTTTTAAATATGATATACATGTTTTTACCACAGGTTCGTATTCTGCGTAAAAAACACGTACCTCTTGTTTGAAACCTTTTTCTTGAAAGCGCTTTTTTCGTAATCTAAATGGTCTTCGAGCTTCAACTCGTCCTGCACTTTTAAAATGGACGAACATTTTTTTATTGGAAAACGAAAAAATATGAATAACCAAGTCGGAGATGCTTTATCTTTTGGTCGTATTACCGACTTCCTGTCGTTAGCTGATTAAGTTAAGTGACGTTTTGACAATTTTTGGCTGTTTATCTATTGTCTATTTAATTTTTATAATTTTTTTGTACATAAAAATCATAACCAGCACCATACGAAACCAAATTTGAAACTTTATATACAAATTATAAATTATCAAAAACCAACAAAATTTTACCAATTAAACTTAAAATTTGTATTCATATTTTAGGTATGGAGGTATAGTCCGTTAGGTTTTAGTACGATAAAGTGCAAAATTAAAAACGCTAAAAAATCGCTTTGATTTTTAATACATTTTTAGCTTTACACTGTTGTGTATTTCTTTCCAGGACGGTGTCCAAATGTATGAATAAACTTACTTAGAAATATTTATTTGAAAACATTAACAGCATTTAATCAAAAATTTAACAGGTTCTTACCTGCCTAAATGTACGCTTAAATATGAATATGCATAAAGCGTAACTTCGTGGTGGATGTTTTTGTGACTCATTTAATTCCTTTGCTATCTTTAATGAATTTAAAGCCTCCTCCCATCTTGCGAACAGCTACGCCTATGTACTCGTGTAATTTTATTACCTTAAATTTAAGTCACAACATTTTTTCACCCAATCTCACGCAACCCAATTTTTTACTCATTAGACATGCTAAACATTTTTTCGCATACCATAGAAAAGGTGACATTTTGCATTTTATATTTTCTATTCGAATATATCTACATAGTATGTATAGTACATACTACTTATGTATGTCTATACTAGAAAAGTATATGTATTTACTGCTAAAATGATATCGAGCACTTGCAAATAAATTACTTTTGGCAGCCAATACCGCCTCCACTGACAGCGATGTATTACTTGTAAGTAGAAATTTATTTAATCTATCTTTCATAGCCGATGGGATATTTTTGCTGGTCCATGTTATTGACATTGTGAAACTAAGAGGACAAAAAGTTGTGACAAAGTAGAAACATGCAAAAGATGTAGAGGTCTATACATGTATGTAAGCACATTGTGCTTAGCCTCGTTAAGCACCGTCTTAAATATCGGACAAAACCTAAACGGAGGCTTAGCTTTGAATTGTTTGAAATTGCCGTTACGTGGGTGGTGGCTCCGTGGTTTTAGTTCGAATTCAAAAATTGTCAATATGGCGCTTAAGGAAACTAAGCGCAATCTTTACACTAAATTTGATTTTTTCTCGATGTAAAGCCCCACAATCTAAGTCTGACAATAGATTACTATACATCATTTTAAAGGCCTATCAATCCTCTTCTCATAACATGTACGATCTTTAAAATTAAATGAAAAGTAGTCATACAAAAACTGATAAATCTACAAAAGCGTATTTTTTTGGCCTAAAATGACAAGTCGCGAACTCTAAATGATTTTTAAAAAATCTATAAAAATAGGCAATAATATTTCTCGTAAAAAGGAAGGAAATTAGGGGGTAGATTCTTGAAATTTCCAAAAAAAAAAATTCTATGGGCACCCTAGTGTATATGTATGCATATTGAAAAATAGTAGTTTACATCTATATTTAAAAAATCGTTGACAAGAGTGAAGTAGAAAATTCCTACATATGCTATGCATTTCACTTTATTTGTTGATGGCGGCTTTTTCCAGCATTTTTTTTATATTTTTTCTTTTTTTCCTTGGCTTTTTGGCATCGGCACATGCCTGCAAGCAACTGAAAAGCCATGTTTTTGTTTTGCTATTTCTATTTGCTGGTTGTGCCTGTCGGTCCTGCATAATGAAGAGTGATTAGTTGTAAGCGCCAATGTGAAAGCATAAAATATTTTGCAAAACAAATGCGTAAATATTTCACTTGCATATGTGTTTTATCTACATAGGTACATACTTGTGTTGTTGTAAGTAAAAGTCAAGGCTGTTAAAATTTGTATATATTTTCTTTTTTTTAGTAGCCATGTTTGCACGTGCACCACAGATAAAATGAAAAATGTGCGCATATATTTAATGTAATCAAATGGAATATATATTAGCGCATATGTTCTGAGTTAAGGTAGACGGTAGCTCATTTGGGGACCCACAAGTAATTTGTTACACTCTCATATCGTGACCTCTGTCGCTTTTGAATCCACGTCAATGGCCTGTGTATGTTTAAGATTTTCTTCAGCACCTAGCACATACATATGTACATACATATGTGGCAAGCAAATGGAGATGCTCTTATTTTAGTATTTAAGAAAATACTTTCTACCTCTCCTTTTGCTGAGCAGAATACATTCAACTCCCAGAACTCTAGAAATTAGCTGACAGTTATTTTGGATCTTTGATATCGAAGGTAAGAAAGACTAAGCATCTACAAGTATGATATTTTTTCTCGCAGGGGAATTATAAAAAAAGATTGTACTCTGGCTAAATATTTGACTTCTCTCTTACGCCATCTTCAGCAATTCAAAACTTTGATAATCACTGCGTTGTTAAGATACATTATGTCCAACCTCTTGGATAATGGCGATAGAATGTAATCAAGCCCTTAAAAAGCTAGCTGCTAAATTTTTCCGGTCTTCAGAAACTGTCAACATTCAAGGTAATTTCATTAAAAATTACATCCACGTCTGACTTCTAACACCATGCTGAAATTATTTTACTTTCCTGCAGGGCACTGCAAAGGATTACTTGAATCACACTTCTTCAAACAGACGAATAATAAGTATATGGTCGACAGAACCCTCTTGTTGAACAGCCCGATAAACTTGGTCTAATTTTGACAAGAAAAAATCCAATTAACTTATTCCCCTATAACGACCGCCGATTCGCCATATGGTTCGTATTATGAACAGGCTCACCGGTCCATGATTTCTACCGCAGGCACCGCGATGGGGATGAAGTTGGCAGCATGTTTGGTTTGCCATTTACAAAATACTGTTCATCACACTTTCGTAAATTAGCAACTCATATATACGGTAAAAGAACTGCATTCATATACGGTAAAAAAAACTAGACATACATAAGTGTCAAAGGTTATGGCTCATTTTTAAGCTGTATAGAAAATTTTGGAAGCCTAAAAACATGAGACTAATTTTTATGTAAAAGCTAGAAATAAATTTTTATTTATTTTAAAACTGTGCATACGAGTTTGGTAGTTTCAAAATTGGATATCTAGTGTTGATTATTGAAAAATTTTCGCATACAATTTTTACCATTAAAAACTAGCCAAACATTTTAGACCAATAAAAATGGGCATAATATGCTGGTCAATAAAGAACTTGATATATTTTTTTTTTGATAAAAATATAAATTTGTAGCTACTTAAACCAGAATGTTTAAAACATGAACATCAACTTTCGACAACTAAAAACAACATAAATTTTTTGTAACTAATAAGCGGATATACAATTGCTCTCATTTAAAAATTTTTTTATTCAAAAACTAGACATTTACTTTTCGACAATTTTTGGCTACCTAAAACCGGACATACAATTTATTTAAGATCTTTTTTACTTAAAAACTAAACACACATTTTGATCATTTCAAATATGAACATAATTATTGAACATTTAAAAAAAATTTAAAATTTAGTTAACTTAAGAACAAGACATAAATTTTGGGTCAGGTATTATCCGACCCAACGCAGTTAATATTTAAAGTTCAAAGTTCGCAATAAATTTATTTAAAAACTCATTTCTCCAAACCATGAGCTTTTATAATTTAAGTTTGTTTGTAAAAAGGTACAAACGAAAACGCCGTTGCCGCCAGTATTTCCGAGCTGGCTATAATTTCCATTATTAAACGCTGCCTGGAAAAGCCAACTATAAACATACATTCTCGTGTGTGGGATCAAGATTTCGTTGCACGTTATCCACCTGACTTTAATGCCATACAGACACGAAAATTTGGTAGCGAGCAACTAGCCATTTTAATGGTACTCGAAGAAGTGGCCAACGACCACATACGGCACGGCGCTGTAAGTGTAATATAGGGGAAATGGAGTGCCGGTGCCGCCAGCGCCACAGTAGCACTACCACAAAGTATAAAGTAGTGCATGCCACGCTGCTGCTGCTGCTGCTACCTACTACCAACTACTGCTGCTAAGTGCCACAGTTGAGAATTGAAGAGTGTTAAATGCCGCGGAATGTTAACCTTCATGGTTTTATAATTCGCATTGCGTACAAAAAGATTATTTGCACAAATTCAGTTTACACAGAACTGCGGCGGTTTGCGGGCGCAATTTAATATTTGCTTTGTACGCAATTAAGTCAACCGGTCACAGCAAAGGAAAAGCAAGTGATTGTATTGCAAAGGCGAAAAGTTAAAAGTGAAAAGTTAAAAGTGGTCGGTCATTCGAAGGAAGCGGTGAGGCTTGACGTAATACAGGAAATTGAACTTTTTGAACCAAATAATCCGGTGCCTCATACTCTATAGTGAATATGTATCAAAATTTGTATCAAAGCTAAATACTTTCTTTGTGCATTCAAGGTAATGTTTAATATAAAGCGTTGGAAAAAAATTTACTTTGTTAAACTTTGCTCGTCGGATAAACAGGGCGTATGAGTAACTTACGTATAAAAAGTGGCGTACTTGCGTTTTTAATTAATTGCATGCGTTTTTTTTTATGGCAGTAATTTAACTAAAAAAGGTTATTAAATCAGTAATAAGTTATTAAATTAAATTTTCTACTAACTTTAGCTGTACACAAGTTATGTGCATGCACATTAGGGTGGTTCTAAAATGAAGGAAGCAAATTTTTACATCAGATTTCCTAAGCCCCTCAACCCTTACGTCGATGCTACTATAGTCGAAGATATCACATATAAACTTTGGTCGCGATTGGAGACGGTTACGGCGTGTCGCACGGGGCGAAAAGTCAGATTCTTCTATGGAGACTCAAAAAATTTAAAAATCGATACCAAAATTTATATGTGATATCTGTGACCATGGTATTACCAATTATGGGAATGAGACTGAAAAAATCATTCATTTGATTTTTTAAGGACTCCCCTAAGGCACATATATATTCCCTGCTATATTATAGCATACGTGAGTTTGAACTTATTTAATTGTAACTGACGGTTAAAGAGCTAACAGACTTTTTTCCATACTTATTGCATGCGCATACATATGTATATAAAACTGTAGCGAATTGATTTCCATTTAAACAGCCCTACTTCATCAAAACCATACATATGTATGTATGTAAACATTTGTAAAATAGTATGTTGCCTCTCTACATTGGAGCAGTATTATTAGTTGGCAGTATTTGACGTATGGCTAATATTAGTTCAAATTGTATGCTGCCTGTTTCCTAAGTTTACGATCGCTTAAAATATTGCACAAATAAAAAGCTGGTTTGCAACCTAAGAGTGATGCTTAAATTTAGTATAATGTAAAACAGGTTTAAGATGAATACCAAATAGGCAACTATAAAATTTCGGGCTCATTCGCCTCAGAACTCTGACTTGTAACCCTCTTTATGAGCTCAAAAAAGCAGTTAGATGAGAGCATATTTCCATTCTTAGAAGGGCACGCCAATACGAGTCCCAGTTAGGAGTCTCATATTAGAGTCTGATATATGACGCTTTTCTGAGTCTTAAAAATAAATATTCTTTATAATTCTGATTATTAATAAACTTTTACTTCTACGTGAACTTTGTTACTTTTTTTCGACGCAGAATTTATGAAACCAAAAGTATCCGAAATGAGTCAGTCTGGTTGACTGGTCTCAGCATTTTAGACTCATAACGCCTTAAGTACCAAACAAAATTACAAACGTACGTATGTGTGTACATATATTACAGTGAAACCTCGATATAACGAAACTTTATAAAACAAAAACATCAATATATAAAAAAAATTTTGCTGAGTACCCTGAAACCCCTTCTTTGTTCCCGAAGTTTAGGCTGTTTAGGCGGTTCCTGACCACAAGGGGTTCGAAGGCAATACATAGATGTTTTTCTTTACGTTAGAACTAATAATACAAGCAAAGTGTTCAGAAAACTTCATATGGTTCAGTTTTTGTGTTACTTTTACACCTAAGATTGTAACTGTCTACTTGATTATAAACTAATAGCCTTATTCATACAAAAGAAAATAGGTTTGTAGAGCATAAGTTTATATGTAAACTGACAAATTTTCGATTTATTAAGCAGTTAAAGTCTTCTTAATTTTTTTATGAATTTGGGTACAATTTTATACATAAATATGTATTGTTTCTTGAAGTGACTTGTTTTCGTTATTTTCTTGTTACATGTGTTATTTATTTTTTGTACCGGCAATAAAATATTGCGAAAATATTTTTAATTGCATATTTTACTTGTTTATAGCGCATAATTTCGATTTTTTAGTACATGAGATTCCTAGTCCTAGTTATCAGTCAGTTATCGCAAAACTGATCCGTAGATTCGGTTGCTCGATGAAAGCAGATATCCTGCTTGACCTTCTGAGATTTAAGTCGAGAAGGGTTTTAGCTCATCTGCAGATTTTCGCTGGCTCGATATAAATTATGCTAATTTGTTAAGGGCCAAGAAGTACTAAGTCTTTGTTCTTCCTCCGCAACTAATGAATCTTACATTACTGTTGCAATTAAGTGAGCAATTTTTTTCAGAAAATTATACTTTACAGCATCGTATGTGTGCTCACTTTGTGCTTTGTCGGTTGTGCTAAATCAACCTTATGTTGGCAACTATTAGCAACTCAACCAGTGCTCGTAGAAAATTGGTGGAAGTCAATGGAAAGACACTACCAATGAAACTCGTGACTCCTTCTGAAGTGATATTTTCCGACTTATACTAACTGATCACAATTGTCTAAACAGATCTAACAGATTACAACAGAAGTCCTTATAAATATTAATTTCAATGTTAAGTCGACGAGTCAACTTAGCAACATAAAAAAAAAATCTTGCACAAAAATATATTGATTTGACCAATATATTAGATTACGTTACGTAAATTAAGTCTAGACTAACTGAGCATTGACGCAGAATTTCTTCCGACAGCTTTTCTTCAACGTACTCAATAAATGGTTGTTTTTTTTTTAGAACAAAATTTGTGTTTAAAGTGCAGATAATTTTAAAAAAATTATTTAAAATTTAATAAATATGTATACGTTTAAGTCGGTAAGCAAATGTGTGCAATCATCACCAAAAAGAGGTCCATATCAACAAACAGTAATAAAATTTTCAGAGCTTTGCAGAGATTTTAGCTGCCGGTGTTGGAAAATAAAACAATTGCTTTTATAAACCGGCATTTAATGAAATTTTGTACCCGAATATCGTGAATGAATTTTTTATCATATTTAGCTATTCGAGTTTTCTTTGAATCGTTATAAAATCGAAATTGCTAGCTCCAAAAAATTTAAATACTACTTAGTAATTATACATATTCAAAAATTAAGCTCAAATGTATGAAAAAAGTGTATACACCAATTTTATTTTAACGATATTTCAATATAAAAAAAAAACTTTTATTTCACACGAAAATTTTGGTATAAAAAATATCACTTTTGTGGGAATATTTATATTTTAAGTAAATTTATATATATACTATGTAGTTATGCTCTTACAAAATTTTTGGTTGCGGACTTTTTACTCATATTTTCACCGCTTGAAAAACTTGAATAATGTTTTGAAACATTTATTATATTAAATATGCCTTTAATAAAACCTACTGACTAATTTATCTGAAAAAAATAATTCATATTAAATTTTTTAATTCAGAAAGTTCCGAAAAGTGATTATTTTAACTACTCGTAGAGAATGAATTTTTATTAATTGCTTAAATAAATATTGCTGCCTGCAAAACTGTTCATCAAAAAAGTCAAAAAATTCATAAGCTTTTTCATTGAAATCTAATTTTCAGCGAACTGAAAATTCAATTGGCACTATAGAATTTCAGCTAGCAATCGCAAATATCTGCTTCATCTAAGTGCATGCATAAATTTATATTTAATTGTACTCACCCAGCACTGCAACTGTTGCGAAAAATATTGCTGTTGCAAGAAATGATTTATTAATGCACTATACGTATCCTCTGGGTATTAGGATTTTTAAATTAATTGAGTTTCTAGTACATACTTCATTTTATACAATGCAAACTCACTTGGCAAATTAATTGCTATTGCGATGGCAAATGCAAACATTATTTCGATCGTAATTTTATTGTTATGTTTTCTACAAAATCCGCTAAGCACACATCCACATAGGTATGTACATGCATGCAGCATGTGTGTGTAAACAACACACCAACAAACGCCGCTCTTCACCCATCATTAAATGCTAAGCCGATTGGCGGTTTTCGGGTTGAAAACTTTTGTTTTCTCACTGGCTATTGTTTCACTTGTTCTTTGTTTACCGCAACAAATTTAACTTCTCTGTTGCCTGTCTTTGTCTATTTGTTGTTTTTTTTTATTTATTTTACTGCTTAGAAGCATAGCAAAGTGCGCCCACACACAGACACCAACGCACACTTTTTGGTGCTCTATTCAATTCAATTCAATTGTATTACTTTTAGCCACATTAGTTTGAGATTGTATCCTTTTCTTTATTTTACTTATTCTGCTGCTACTTCTTTTTCTGCTCTTATCCACAAGCGAACACACACACACACACACACAGAGTACAAACTTGGCGCAAACTTTATTATTTGCCAATTGTATTATGGTCATATGCGTTTAAGTACACATACACACATTGACAAGCGCACGCACACATACATTGGCAATCACATTTTGGCAACACTTTCACTTTCCATTTTTGCCGGTCTCATTTGCTGTACGTTTCGCCAGTTTTTTTCTTCTCGCCGTACTCTTTAATTGGTTTTTGCTTTTCTACATTTTTTGCCTCTTGCCTTTACTGCTCTCAATTACTTGCCTGCTGCTCTTAGCCTTCTTTGCTGCCACTACTACTTCCGTTCTAAGTCTAACTACCAATACAAAGTTGGGAATATAGGATTTTGAAATCGCCAGCCACGTTCTGTTCGCGTTGGATTGATAACAAGGACTGAATCGTTTTTGGCTAAAAGGTTCACTTTTATTCGCTGTTGCACGCGTTTGTTGCAAGGATTCGAATGTTGAATGTTGTTGCTTTAAGAGCTTTTTTTCCGGCAAGCAAAAGCTCAGCAAAAGCATTGAGGTAGGCAAGCAAGGAGCTGTTGAAGGAAGGATGTGAATAGAGGAGAAGAGCGTGGATAAGAGAAATCGCATTGAGATTTAAGAGAGCTCCCAGCTGACTAATTTTAGACCAGTTTGCGAGCTAAATTTTTGTTGTTAACTATGTAGATACGCAAAATTTCAAATGAAATGAAATTATCCAAATAAAAGCGGTGGTGCCTGAAAATATTCAATATAAAAAGTATGCGATTCAATGGGAAAACGATCAAACACAGCAAAAGTCGTAGGAAGAAAAGCACTCAGACCACATGCCTTACATTTGAATGCTTTCGTCTTGCCTTAAGTCTGCTTCAAATCTGGACGATCTACACTGAAAATAAAATCTGCGTAAATATAACGAAAAATTGTGTACATTTTACGAAAATTTTCGTAATTTTGAGCCACGAAAGTTTTCGTTGATTGTACAAAACCGTTTCACACATACTACGTAAATATGAGACATCAGATCTTTACGAACGCTTTCGTACTATTTACGAACGAATTTGGTACTATTGTAAAATGCATAAAAATAATTCGTGTATTTAACGAAATTATTTTCCTAAAATCTGCGATTGTTTCGTAGAATTTGCGATTGCTTTCATTCGCCACACTGTAAAAAAACATAGTACGAACTATAACACAACACTTTTATTTTGTTTTTATCCTTGATTTTAAGCATTTTTCTTTAACAAAATGTTTTGCAAAAACGTCTAACATTAATGATAAAAATATAATGAAAGAAGTGCAGATATAGATAGTATAACTGTCGTAAATAATAAGTCTTACCTAAATTTTCTAACTACTCTGCAGTTTAAAATTAATAAAAAAAGGTTATTTGTATGCATACGAATAGTTTCTATACTACATATTTTTTTATTGCTTAGCCTTCATTCAGTATATTGATGCAAAGTGTTAAATTATGAAACTCAACAAAACCCTTATTAAATATAATAACATAAGAAAGAAAGAATATAAAAAATACTGATTTCACTTTCTTAAACATTATAATATTTTTATGTGGAGGTGCTTGGCAGATTCGCAGCTTTTTCGATGTTTGTTTCCTTGACGACTATAAATTAAAGGAAAATTATAAGGCATCTGAAAGGCAAGTTTCAGTAAAAATCATACATGTACTTTAAAATTTCATTAAGTAGACGCACTGCTGGCTTCCTGGCTTGGGCTTGCCGTTGATAGGTAATGATGCCTATTTATGAAGTTCCACATAACAGCGCAAGGCTCAGCGTAGGCGATGTTAAAAACATTGTATGCTTAAAAAACTATATCTCCAGAGCTTATATATTTAATTTTGTATTACATTTTTTTCTTACTTTTAAAATTTTATTAGACGTCTCACAGCAGGCAACTAGTAATTTCGCAATGACACGCGATACATAAAAATATGATGAAATATTAAACTGCCGGTAATTTAGTATATTGTACGAAAATATTCGTATGCTGTGCGAATTTAAAAAACATGTTTCTGAATTTGTTCTATGAACGAAAGTATTAAACAAATTGAACGAATACAGAATTGTAGATTTCGTAAATTTTAAAATCATACGTAAATATTACGAATGCCTTCGTACAATATGTGACCTGGTCTACGGAAAGGGGGCTTAGGTGTCAAAAAATCAATTTTCACTTTTTGGTTGATTCGGATGGAAGATGAGATGCTTTTTCACGTGGTGAAAAGCAGAAAATCCTAACTTGCTAATATAATAATAATAATATTAATAATAATAATAATAAAACTATAATAATATTCCGACCAACAACAACACTTACTGGACCAACAACAACACTTACTGGACGTCCGGCGCGGAGAACAATTAACGAGATAATGAGAAACTGACGAAACGGGTTGCTTACTTTTAACTAGTAGAAAACTAGTTTTCGCACGTAAGCTCCCTTTTCGTAGACCAGGTCACATATACAAAATTTATCGTATAGAGATTTGTTCAGTAATTTACGAATATGTTTCGTAAAATAAACGTAAGATTTCGTAAATTGTACCGAAAAATTGCCTTACGAAAGTCCTTTCGTTACATTTACGAATGGTCCATAAAATCTTGTTTCGTTGTGAAAAATGTTTTCGTAATATGAACGAAAGTTTCGTACATTGTACAAAAACCAAGTCTACGAAAGTTTTTCGTAACACTTTTACGAAATTTTATTTTCAGTGTACAAATAAATCAGATCAGATGGTTAAGGAGCTTAAGTGTTTGTCTCTCAAATCATAGATCCTATGGCAGTGGCGGACCCAGGTAGGGGAAATTTGGAAATCGAGAAGCTTGGGGAACAAACCTAATGAATGGATGCGTTTGAAAATTTTAATTCATGGAAAAGTGTGTTTTTCGAATTCACTGAGTTTTCAAAATTTTTAAATTATGTACTTATTGTTCAATTTATACTTTTTTGTTATATTCTCGAATTTGTATTATTTTACACAGTTGAAAGTCACAGCAAGTTTGAATATTTTCACAGGTTCAGAAAACAACGAAAATTCCAAAATTTTGAATTTTATAATAATATTAAATTTCTTGAGATTTCTTATTTTTAGGATAATTTCAAAAATTTCAAAAACTACCGAAATCCGGGAGATTCTAGGAATTTTGGTAAAATGAGAATATCTTGAAATGTACAAAATTATTGAGATTTAAAAAAATTTATATTATCCAAAATATTGAGAATTAAAATAACTAAAATCTATCATAAATGTAGAAATGTGAAACCTCACAAATTGTCGAAAAATTCTTATATTCATGGTACTTGTGTGTAAATATATCAGAAAATTTATAGGATGAAGTGAAATTATTGTTTGATTTCTAACCAAACCTATGTATGTAACTCAATCGCCGAATGGTTTGCCGAACCGTAAACATATGTTTACACATCCAATTTCATGAGTATCAGGTACCTACTCACACTTTTTTTAAGAAGTTTCACTTCTATCATGTGTACGGTGTTACACACGCATTTTTTTTATAAACCCAGTTTTCACCTAAACTTCACGTAAGTGTGATAGAAGTAACAATTCATTGAATTTAAGTCGAATATAGGAATTTGACAAAAATTTCCCCCTTGGGAAATTTTTATAAAAGCTCATATTTTTGTGCAAAACTAAATTTTGAAATATTTCTACATAGGCATGGTAAAAAATTGTGTTGTAAAAAATCATCAGGTAAGTTTTGACTTAACAGACGGATTTCAGGGCAGCGGGAATCCTTTCATCGTCCCCGGGATCATATCCATAATCACGTAATTTGGTAATAAAATCAAAGTCTTAACGACCAAATAGAGCTTTGAAAGTATACTGATGTTACTTGGAAACAAATTAACATACATAAAAATAACTGCACAGTGCAATAGTAACTGAAATTCTTTATAACACAACAGAATCTCTTCACTCAATTTGTATTCATTACACTTTCATGCTGAACCGAGCGGCGTATTAAATATCGCTGTACCCTCACATTCCTAGCACTGATTAAAAGTATATACATACAAAACCGAAACTAAAGAATTCTATTGATTTCCAATCTTTTAAATAAATTGTGCATCATAAAATACCAACACAGGGCGCGAGCCAAACTCATCGACCTCGATTGAGGTTGGAGTATTATGAAAGCATTTCCGCTGCTATGCACCTCCAAGCGAGCATAATTTTATGCAAGCGGAAACCGTGACGCTCCTCATTGACGACTACACCTACGGTTATATAAAAATAAATACATGGTAACTGACAAGCAGAGCAGAAACAATTGTAGGGGGAATGGCGGTCAGCGCAGGAAATGAAAATGAAATAAAATCAAGACAAAGAAGCGAGGTTGTGTAAAATTGCATACTAAAAGGCGTGGGGGAGGAAAGCAGTGAAGCGAGAGCAGTCAAAGTAGCGGCATGCAACATGACAAAGGGCTACGGAAAACAAGAAAAAGTCGCAGAGATGACAGAGGTGTCAATGGCAGCAGGAAACTGGAGAGTATGTAGAGTGAAATCAAGAGCTTGTGTAGCTTCGTAGATGGTAACTGCGAGCGGATGCTAGTATATGTAAATTTATTACCATATACTTCAACTTTACTTTCAAGAGTAAAAAGTAACGTAACGTAGTAAAAGTAAAGGGAAAAGCGCATTGTGAAAGGTGCAGACATTCAGCGCTGAGATATCCTATGTGGGCATGGATACAATGAAAAAATTATCGATTCGAATATTTGATAAGCTGACAGCGCCTGACACCGGCAAACTCATCAACAGCACGCTTGTTCTTGCGCCAAGAACAACTGCAGTAAGGTGAAGGCAACACAATGCCGACAGACAGACAAGCAGACGAAAGGGTAGTCGGTTCTACAATGCAGTAACACATTAACGTTTGTAGCGGTATTGTACCACTTGCAAGTGGATACCTTTTCACATGTGGCAGGTTAGTTTACATACATATGTATATGCGCGCTATTGCGTACACTCGTGTTTGCACAAATTGCTTGCACCTTTGTGCAAAGCCGCAATATGACCTCGCTTCACTGGAACTTGTGCACTACAACCGTTTATTTGAAAGACGTTTTTGTAAGACTGACACACTTACATTTGTACATACATACATACCTGGTGTAATCTAAAACCGCACATAACCTTAATACAATTTGGTATTGAACTTGACGTAGTGTTCACTAGCACTTCACTCACTTTTCATATTTGTTAGACAATTTGCCACACACACACATGCATGGCTGCAGAATTGCTTGGGCGGCTTCATTGTATGCCAGGATTATTGGTTGTAGCTTTCGGTTTCGTTAGCTGGTTGAATACTTGTATTCATGCTGAAAGGCTGCAGTTCACTGATGCGGGAGATGATGGAAAATCGTTGGCTATATGCAAAAAAACCGTTCTTCTTGGCAAGGTGATCGCAAAGTCAAACAAAAAAGTTTACATAAAAGTAAATAGTTTTGGAACTACTCATACTCCTGCTAGGTGGCGACTTAAGGGTACTTATATCTGATGTACCTTTACTTCTAAAAATATATCAGAAGACTTTGGATTTAGGATAATTCTATACGAATGCCTGTCGTTCCAAAGGATCAAAAAGAAATATTCCGAGGAACCGCCCTCAGGGCTCTTCATTCCCATGAAATCAAGTCTGCATTGTTCGTCGAGTGCGTGGAGAGACTAAACGCCTTATCAGTATACAATAGGGTCTTTTCTCACTGGGTTGCGGGCCACAAAGACAGAAAGAAATTAAGAAGCAGGCAGGAAGTGGCAACAACAACATCGAAAAGCCACGAGCCCTTCGTTGCAGACACCATCAAAGAAAAGTTTAGGAGGGAAGAGATAACAAACAGAAAACTGCACTGGAAACAAGTCACTGGACAGAAAGTCTGTGAAATTGGCATACGGAATGCCGCCGAAAGACAAAAAAGTTGTTCTGAGTAGCTTTTCAATAGTTCTCGAGTTCCTGAAAAAAAGTTTTGGAAAATTATAAAAAAAAATTAAAAATTGTAAAAAGTCGAATATGTATAATTTTTGGAAAAAATAAAAATTAAAACTGCCTGTTATGCCTTTCAATAATTTTAGAGTTCCCAAAAAGAAAAAGAAAGTTCTCCAAAATTACAAAAAACCCTTTTTTTTCAAAAAGTCGAAAAGGTGTAATTAAAAAAAAATTAAAACTGTTCTGTTAAGCTTTTCTAAAGTTCTAGAGTTCCTGAAAAGGAAACTTACATACTTTTTCTTCATTTGGCAGATGATATCCCTAGCGAATGGAAATATTTATGTATAAAAGCTTCAGTTCAAAAATTTAGCATAAAAGGTTCACCAGCACTTTATCGTCTTTCCTTTATTTGACTCTAACTAGGTTGTTGGTAAATTCATGGTGTTAAATTGCAATGTATCAGCCTATTTGGCGCGCAGTCAAGCGAAATAACATTTAAATTCATAATCAAATCAAACTTGTACATGCAATGAGCGCCGACAAGCAACACGCTAAGCGAGCAAATATCTACATACATGTCCACATAATTAAATATGCATGTACATATGTATGTACATCTCCAAGCATCCAACGAAACATTGTAGCAAAGCTGCGCAAAGTTTTACAACTTACTCGTATTTTATCTAAGCGCTTTTAGTTCAATATCATCCGCTTAGCATCTCTGCTGTTTTAGGTTTGCTTAACTCTACTTAGCTATGTACTCGTATAAGCGCTGACTTGCCTTTGATGGGCTAAGTCTGTGGTATGTGGCTGGTTGCTGTGGCAGTAAACCGTATCGAATATAACATTATATAAAATGCAAATGTGAAGACTGTCAACTGGGCTGGGTGGGAAGACTACCAGTTGTTCAGCAGAATTTGATCGTTGCAAGGAAGCGACATAGTAAAAGTGCCAAATAGTAAATGAAAGATGCAGTGATGATGAAAAGAAGGGACAACTTGTATTGCTTTCGAGTAAATTCAAATTCATCAAGTGGATTTACTGAACGTGATTAAAAGTTAAAGATATAATACTAGAGATTTTTTTATGAGTTTGGAAAAATCTACTCGAAAAAGCGCTTGCTCAATCGGCATTCTACGATCATATCACAAAGGGTGGAGGGCACTAGGTTAGGTTCACGTGGCTGCTGGTCAATTTTCCAGCATACTTCAACCTGCAAATGGGCCCTTTGTTATAAAAAACGGATCCGAAAAACCCCTACTCCTCCTTCTACCTGTCTCTAAGGTCAGCAAACCCGAGTAGCTGCCTATCTCTAAGAATTTCGTCCAAGAATTCTTGTCTTCGCCTACATAGTACAGAACATTCGTACAATAAGTGTCTGGTAGCCTCTGGTTCTTCTTATGAGGCACTCTTTACCGTTCTACGTGCCTCCCTAAGAGTATGTGACGATAAGTGTTATCATGACTAATGACATTTCTCTCCTTTTCATGGATAGAAGCTCTGCGCGATTTTGCCATGTCAGACTCTGGCCAAAGGATTTTGCCCATGTTACATGTACTTGAGGTTCACACCTGGTACGTGCTTCTTTTAGGATAACATCCTTAATTCTGAGTTGCATGCCTAACCTCTTACAGGTCGGTGAAAGTGGTGTGGAAGTACTCAGATTTCTCGTTTCCTGGTATGGTGAATCTCCTGGTTCGTAAACCAGATGCTAGGAAATCTACAATGCCACCACATTTAGGGATACGCTATCGTATACGAATTTTTCCTTGCGGAATCAAGAGCCTATATGACGTAGACTAGTTATTGGTAACCTTTTCCACAGCCGCTAGTTCGGCCTGAAAGACACCGGAATGATCTGGAAGGCAGATAAATGCCGCTATTTCCAGTTTTTCTGCGTATACCCCCGCCTACTCTATTATCAAGCTTGGATCCATCAGTGTAGAACCGAATCGAGTTTTCATACCCTGGGGTCTTTAACTACGCCAATTTATCGTGCCATTTGGCCTCAAAGCTTTCCAAATGGATCTTGATTACATTTCTGAGGCACCCCATGCCTATCTACGAGGACGAACCATGAGACGACCATTCATTAAGTCGTTAGGGTAGTGAGATATCACTTGAATTTCAGGCGGACGTTAGCAGAGATATGCCTCAAGGTGTAGATATTCCAAAGCTTTTATGGTTCTAGTGAAAATAGGCGGACGGGATTAGCATTGTGGCCTTTAAGACAACACACAAAACGTAGAATGAATTGCCTCCGAAGCCAGAAAAGACATTTCAAGCACAGGCTGGAATTCACACTAGATCCAAAACTCGGTTAGAAAACCAATATAGAGCACAGAGTAAAAATGCAGTCTTTGCCTTTTACTTACTGTAAGTGGCTTTTCGGGAAGATATGCATATGGTATTTACCCCGAAGTTATACCCAGAATATGCCCAGCAATGGTAAGTCCGTTCTAACGTTGCGAGGCCATGGTCTGTTGGACAGCATGTGGTGGTTCAAGACTAAAAGTAGTGCAGAAGGTCGCATATGTTGGGTCGGCAGAGGCAATAGGAACTTCCTATGAGACTCAGAGAACTATCACAGTTTCTGCTGGACTAGCTGGAAATATGCTAGTCTGGCGCACTGGATTCCAGCATATAACAAGCTACATGGTCGTCTTTAGATCAAAAGAACTAATTGGTTATGTTATGAACCACAGAAGGAATGCTTTACGTGCATCATCAGAAATGGAATCAGATTGTAGTAAAAAAAAATGTTTCCAGCTATAAAAATATAGCTGTATTCTAAAGCTGTGATCACAAACAGTGTTGCAGCTGCAGTTGCCACGAAATAGCAACGAATGACTTGCTCCATTGAGCTCGACCGAAATCATTTAAGTGTTTGTAGTGCCAATCAGGAAGAATAAAAATGTTGACTGGTCTGCAAAAGGTTTGAGACGAGACGTTCTCGGGTTTCAAATATTTTGTCCAGTTGAATAGAACTTCACTCTATAGTTGAAGAATTTCAAACAATTAAATTAGACTTTATGCCGAAGGCTTCTTAATTTCCGGCCACAGCCCAAAACATTAAAGAAGCAATGCCTGAAGCCAATTGAAATTTTACGTTGTAACACGACCAAAAGCAGCAACATAAAATTCACACCACTCAACGCTAAACTCAAGTGGTTTTCGTAAACAATAAAAATTCACTCGCACGGATAGATCCAAACCGAAAAAGGGGCATGCGTTTCGAGCGTATTTAATCCATTTCACGCATAGCCGCATGGCAATAAAGGCACGCAAAAGTGGACTGAAATACTATTGTGTGTACTCGCATAAGTGGGACGAAGCGCCTGAAGTGCTGCAATACAATGAGAATGGTAAAATGTAAAACGAACGAATGAAATTGTTGAAAGGATCAATGCAATTTTTGCTGATTTGCTTCGTTAAGCAAACGAAACGTATGCACAAAAGAGAATTATAGTTGAGGGAAAATTACAGAAACAACAATGAACAAGTACGAATGTCAAAGTTGGGTTTCGAAACCGAAATTTATATACCCGGCGTGCCGCAAGTATAAGATACATATGTTTTTTACCACGCTGTAAATTATTACTTACTTACTTTATGTGAAAAGCAGGGGTGTTTTTCCCCCGATTCTAAGCCTTTTTGATAATAGTGAAACTCAGTAAAGCAACACCGTGCGCCAAGAACCGTTATATTTCAAAACACGACGACACACTCTGAGTAACTTACCGCCCCACAGTGTAAGATTTGACCCATCTAGCTGCTTTTAATTCTGTAATTCGAAAACTATTGAAGATAGATTAATGAAATTTTGCACAAGGTACGTTATAAGATAGGCGAAGCTTTTTAAAAAAATTGGTAATTTATAGTTACTGTCACGCCACCCTATTATATAACTGCAATTTTTAAAAATGCAAAAACTGCAAATATTTAACCAACTACAAAGGCTAAAATAACCAAAATTGATATTAAGAATTTCCCTATAACAAGAAATTATAAACTGACAGAAATGGACTTAAAAAAAATATATTTTTTTAATTATGGGCGTGGAAAATATCGATAAGAAAGTCAAGTTGGGTCAACAAAATTCCGTTATAAGTTCAATATTTCTTGCTCTATTTACAAAAATGGGATACCATTGGAAAGGTAATGAATCAGGCTTTCTCTATTCAAAGCAAATATGCAAGAATTTGTCTCGGTCGAGATAAAATGCAAATGAATTACTCGAAGAAAATAAAATTCCCAGTAGGCCAGAAAAAATAAAATTTCATCAAAACCTGCAATTTCCAGCAGCTAAAATTGTGTTGTATAAAGTCTAAGAGGAGTGGCAAATAAACTGAGATACCAACTTTATCGAATAGTGGCGGATAACGAGTTTTCGGGTCTAATGAAAATAATAATTTGCTAAATATAAGTCTAAGTCAACATCGTTTTACTTTAACATGAAATACTAAGACCTAGTTTACTAAAATCCCAAAAATGTATATTCATTAAAAAGAGCATACCTAAAAAAAATAAGACCAAAATGATATTTTAGCAATGGTTGCATAAATCACATAACACCGACAAATTAAACATTGAGATTCAGTTTCAAATATACAAGTTTAAATATTATTGCGCTCAGTAATTTTCCAAATCAAACCCCGTCCAGCCATACACTTTGATTTAACTTTTTTAGTTGTTATTGTTTCGTCTTTATCAGACATTTCTAAAAACATTCTTGACGTTGTTTTTAAATTTGGCGACATAAAATAATGTAATTAATCTTTTCTAGAATATGGAAATGATACACTGAGCGCCATATTCCCACACCACTGACAAAACTCAGCGGCTGACTATTGCCTTTACTACTGCGCCTAATACTATGCCGCAAATTTATTTTAAGCTGTCGTATGAAAATTGTCAGTTTTATTATTATAACCTACTGAGTAAATAAGTGATAACGGCGAAACAATGTTTATATTGTGTTTTAGGGGCAGTAATTGTGACAATAGTCATATCGTCGCTCGAATAAAGAAACAGTGTAAATGCCACATCCACTATTATTCGATAATTGCATCATTGTATAGACAATCCTTTAATCTATTAGATAAATCTTTAGTTTTCTTAAATATCTCTTTGGCTCACTAATTTATTCCCGAAAAACTAAATTGTATTTGTATGGTTTGTAATGGTTTATAAAACTTCCAATTCGTTTTTCTCAAAACTATACTTTTCATGTCACACTATTTCATTATTCCAGCGACGATATGATGAATTTTGTCAGTGTTGTGGGAATAGGGTGGTTAGTTAGAGGAAAGTTTTATTATATGACAATTGAGAGTGCATATGCAAAAATTTCATAAATTAAATACAAGAAAATTTTTTATTCACAAGCACGAATAGGTATTGAAAATGCCATTTTAATTAATTTTATTTTTTATAAGCTAATAAAGTTAAAAGACGAAAATCAAGGATGCGGTCAAGCGTATATTAGTCCGTAATAAATCGTCGCCTGGGTAAAAGATTGTATATATATATTTTTTTCAAAAATAAGTACTGCAACTTTTGAAAGATATTTAAGGATACCATTTAAAAGTATCTTTCCTATTCGTGAATTTTCTACATCATTTGCTAATTTTTTTTAGACGCATGTTGTTTTATTACATAATACTGAAATTTTTTAAATACGTTTTTAAATTAATTATGTCTTTGAAATTTCAAAATCCTTTAAAAAAAACCTGCCATAAGATAGAAAAACTTACTCTTTTTGGCACTTAGTCTCGCGAATATATTGATTTGTGTGTACGCAAAACTGACTGTGGCACGGTGTAATTGAATAAAAACAATAACACAGTTGCCACCTGTTTGAATATTTCAGTAAGAGTAAATTAATGAAATAAAGTATATATTAAAATATGTGTGAAGAAAGAAAGAGGTTTAGATGGCTTACAGTAAAAATATTTTTGAGGAGGGTTGCCACCCGTTTCAAAATTTTTTATAAATCAAATATTGCAATATGAATATCAAACTAAAGAGGTTTAAAAATGCTTTCTGCTGAAAAAATTTTTGAGGCGGGTTGCCACCTGTTTCATAAATTTAATTAATTTTAGAAAGATAATACATTACTGCAATATGGATATTGAACTAAAGAGGTTTAAGAAGCCTTACTGCTGAAAATATTTTTGAGGCGGGTTGCAACCTATTTCGAAAATTTTGTTCAATTAAATTGATAAACATGATTAAATTGATAAATTACGAATGGTATTTGAAAAATATTTGATTAAGAAATATTAGAAAGCTGTAACTTTTGTACAATTTTAGCCTTAAAATGTTAATTTGCGACAAAAAGTACCCAAATTACAAATTTTTTCATTGTCACTCGAAAAACTCGATATTGTTTTTTTTTTACTTTGGGAAGTTTGCAAATAGAATGTTCATATTAGAAGCAACGGACGTTGACAGCAAATTTTGCTATTTTGTAATTTTGTAATTTTTAAAATTTTTCGATTTTTTAAGTTTTTTCATAATTTAACATATTTCAAAACTAGTGTGCCACCAAATATGTAATATAATATATACATACATAAGGAATAATATGTAAAAATCATTAATGCCAATATTTAATTATGTACTTTTAAATTTAAGGGTTTTTTAAGTTAAGGCGTGCTAGTAAACGTGTTAGGTGCTACGTGGCGTATACGTTACATTCGCGATTGCGGGTATGTGAGCACCAGAGCTGTGTAAGTGTGAAATCATTTTCAATTTTAAATCAACAATTTTTTTCTATCCAGTTTTCATTACTTATTCTTCGCTTACGATTGAGGTTTAAAATTTTTGAATTTTCCATTCTCTCAAAGCAGTTATGAATTCACACATCAACATATTCATAGCAAGATTGAAAAAACCAATGCCCAATCAAAAAAAGGTTTAACACTGAATGAGTATTGAAAAGGCTGCAATCTTTTATGTGTGTGCATTCTTTAACTCAGTACCAATCATTAGTTCAAAGACACCCTGGTAAATAGCTTTTTGATAAAAAGGAAGATTTTTGACAATTGCTCAATTGTAAAAATTCAAACCGGCGTTACCCAATTTAAGTTTTTTGGTAGAGGGGATTTTATATCATATGTTTGGGATTATATATAAAACAGTTGTATTAAAATTTACGTTTTAAATATAATTCATGTTTTATCTTGAAAATGTTTAAAATTTACATTAAATTAGATAACTCCTTCGCATAAGTTTAACATTTAGGTTGATAAAATTTTAGTGAAAATATTTTAAAAATCTTAGTGTCTTTAATAAAAAAATAGCTCATCATAAAAATTGTATCGCCGTTCGGCGTTGGCGTAAGTTTGTAGGTCCCTCCCATTTGTGTGACAGCAAAGGCGCACGCTACAAATCGGAGGAGAAGCTCGGCCAAAACGTAGCAAAAGTGTCAAGGCCAAAATATGATTATTATAAATAAATTTAGTTTCAAACAGGTCGCAACCCTCTTCAAACACCTCAAAAGTATTCCCAATATTATTTAGTTGTGAACCCGCATGAGTGCGAAATTACCATTTTTTACCAGAATTTCCAGATTTTACCGGAAATCATACTTGGTTTTCTGGCAACTGAGAGGACAAATAAGAGAGTAAGTAAGGTCATCTCTTTGTCAGAAGCTACCTGGTGGTAAATTCTGGTAAATGTGTCAAAAGATCCGATGTAGTGTATTTGACAACCAAATTGTAAACAAAAGAGAAGTGCACTCTGCTAATGCATGTTGAAAAGTAAATAATTCCTTGCTTGAGTGGATGCTAATGAGTTTTGGTTAAATTACAAAACGCTTAAAGGTATTAGCCGTCATTTTACGTTTAAAAACTTTACAACTTTAACACATTACCACCCTATACTCTATATATGATTGACCATTGAACTAAATCGTTGTTTATTTGGGTAAGATTAAAATATATTTTACTATTCAATATTGGAGTTGGTGTGAAACAAAAATTAATAATTTATTGTTATGTATGCAAATGAGAACTACAATTCTGAGCTTATTGAGCATCTCTTAGTCAAAAACAAAGGCAATTTTGCTTGATCAAGTTTCGAATCTAAGAAGAAAATGTTTTTAACAAACAAAAGGTTAATAATAAAATTTGAAGGATTTAAGATATTGCGTATGGTAGCATGAAACGTCACAATCTTCTTAATTGTCAGGCAGTTGATATGGCTACGAAAAAGTGACAATGGAAACACATAGCTGAAGATTTCATACTTACAGTGGGATAAACTTCAAACCTCTAATATAAATTAGTTAAATTTAGTTATTATTTTTTTTAACAATTTTAAGTTTTCGTTTGGAATAGTTTTCATGAACTTATCTATTAGGAGATCTCTTTGGAAAATTACCGTACATCCGATATCTATTGAAATTTTGACATCCTCACTTTTTGGAAAAAGAAGTTCAAGATACAAGTTTATGTGCAAAAAATAAATTAAACAATAAAAGTCTCCTTATTTTTATGGAACTTATAATAGAAAAATTTGTATTTCATTACCCAGACTTTATGAATAGCCTACTCTATAAGTAATAGTAGAAATTCCGAATTAGTAAGTTCAGTCAAGACGTCATTCAAAAGTTTTGAAGAAAATCACTTTTCTCTTTTGTGAAAATTTGGGACTATCTTATGCGAGTATTGTCGACAAAATGTTAGTCTATGAATGACTAAAAATTAACGAATAAATGGTTAATCGCGATTAATGATTAAAATTAATTAAGCGATCGCTGTGGTGTAGTGGTTAGAAGTGCGCACTACCATTCCGCAGGGTGAGCGTCCGAGCCCAGTTCCGGCCAACAAAAAAAAGAAAATGTTTTTTGTAATAGTGGTCGGCCCCCGGCAGGAGTCGGCGTAAAACTGTAGGTCCCTCCCCTTTGTGCGACAACATCAAGGCGCATGCCACAATCGGAGGAGTAGCTCGGCCAAACACTAATATATGTCGATGGTCCTCTGCAATAACGGCACAATTCAAAATTTCAGGTTTAGAAAAATACATAATTTGAAAGCTTACAGTATGACTGCATATAATCCGGAATAATTACGTTCCAAGACATATTATTGCTAAATTACGAAACAAAAAATCTTTAATTGGCTCTACTGAGATATATGAAATTTTTAGTTGTGTCGATATGTAAGCTCGTTTCTATTATTATTAGTAATCATCAATACAATTTCAAATTACATAAACCCAGTCACAGCCCTTTTTTGTATTCGACGCTTCCAGAAATCACATAATACATAAAATAAATAAAAGCTGTTTTGATTAATATTACATAAACTGGAAACTGTTAAAAATAAGTGCGCTTGTGTACAGAGATTTTAGAACCTATTTAGTTCCTAAAATGTCTGTTTGCAACACATAATAATAAAAATGCACATCAAATTGCTAAGAATGATGAAGGAAATCGATTCAGACATGCCTGTTTAACTGGCCGTGCGTGCTCTAAACAAACACATGTTAATTAAGGAGCTATTCAAGTATTATGTAACCACCAGGGGAAAGCGGGGGTCTTGGTTTGGCAACGGGCAACATTTCTTCAAATAAGTAAAACATTAATTACACACGCACAAATTTTGCCTACAATTTCCATCACAATTGAACACTGCACTTCACTCTCGTTTCGAATTTTTGAAAGCGTTTTTTAAGCTATTTAGTGGTTTAACACTTCTTGTGGGCACTTGATATTGTAAAAAAAATATGCGCAATTCGATCACTAACTACATTTTTTTGTAAAGAACGCCCGTTTGCTTTAAATTTGTAAAAATACAATTATTTTTTTATTTTGTTTACATCTGTCATTTGTTACAAATGAAGAAAAGTCCAAGAGTTGCCAAGTATAAATATCTCTATATCTATTTATTAAAATAATAATTTACAATAATAATTTATTTAATTAATACTTTATTAAAATACAAATTTGAAGTGCAAATACATTTGAAAAACTGTTTATCACGAAATGTTATTAATTGTTTGCAAGCATACTATAGTTTTCATGCATTTTGGGAATAAATAATCTAATATGTGTACATATATATCGTCGTTTAAAGTACAAAACCGCGTATCGTCATTCTGCAAAACCGTGTGATTGACATTGGCTGCCAAAAATTGGATTTGCTCACAAAAGCTCTTGGCTCAATTCTTATCCATTCGTCCTGAAATATACTAGCCAGAAATACGTTTGCTTTATAAAAAAGATAACCATTTTGAAATATGGGTGACTTTACTCTCTAGAAAATAATTTATGCAATTACGCGGTTTTGCATTTTCTTGATACGCGGTTTTGTAATTTAAACGACGATATGTATAGCATGTACTTACGGCGGCCGCCGTAGCAGAGTGATTACATGTGCGTACTTCCACTCCATAGGACCATGGTTAAATACCTGGTCAGATCATAACACAAAATAGCAGTCGTCCTTCGGCACGCAATGGCATACCTTCTAGTATATTTCTGCCTTGAAAACTCTTCTTATAAAATCAGAACTCATGCCTCAAGTTTGAGCAGAAGTTCGGCCAAACACTTAGAAAAATATTTTAGCACCAAATATTTATTTGTTTACTTATTTTAAGGGAGATGGCAATCTTCTGGTTTCACATTTTGGGTACAAAAATTTCAACCCTGATACAACAAATAGTATTAGTACTGAATGATAATGACAGATTGCATTCCCATAAACGTCCAATCATACATGATTGAGTTTTTTTTTTGCATTCACATTCTCTATGTGAATGGGTATCAACCATTCCATAACACACTACATATTTTGTGTTTGCAATTTGTAACCAATCTCAAGAGTGGTTGTTAAATTTTTTAAATCAAACAATCACATTTTTTAAACGAAAAAAATGAGAATGCACACTCAATTGATTCAATCATTACACAGCTCTGGTGAGCACGAATGGTTAAGCTTTCGTTTAAATACATTTCGCGATGGAATCTTGCCCTTTATTCAAAACTGAAGATAATGCATTGTCGATGATAAGTGTGCTACCATTTTCGCCCAAAAACACGTTTTTGTCGAATACATACACGGAAATTTTCGTTTTCAAATTTGTATGGAACGTTTTACTTTTAAAAACGTTTTGACCCAGGTTTTGCACCTACAATATTTATTTAAATTTTGAGAACGAAAATTTTCAATTCAATTTCCAAAATCCAAGTTTTTGTTTTTGGTACTAAAATTTTCAAATCGTTTTTAAAAACGATCGTTTGATAATTGAATATGCGCATGTTGAAATTAAATCCTAAAATGTTATATCTTCATTTTAAAAATATGCATTTTTAAATATGATATTCAAATTTTATTTTTGTTAAATCACAACAAGTAATTTGGTATATACATACATTGTCAAAAATATATTGATATACATATATACTTATAAATAAGTTACAAAATTTAATAAACAAAATACAGATGTTTTACAAATACTATATACATACATACATTCAGATGTTCCCGCCTTACTTCAACGCTGGGCCTGCTAGTTTTTCTTTACGCTGATCAAACCCGGTAATTTAAAGCCAGAAAGTTTTAAATTATAATTTAATAACTCATAAGAATTTATTTTTGTAAATTATTCTTACCAAAACTTTTTTCGGTCGAAGAAGTCCACCATATCACCAATGTCCCTTCCATGTAGTTAGTTGGTTAGAATGGCGGTATTGTTTGTATATACTTCATCACCTTTTTTGAAGATTGAATTAACTTATTTATATCAATACAATTTTTTCGACAAATGATGCAAACATATGAAATGTTTTTCATTATAGCTAGGTAGCTTTTTAAATTCTTATGCAAAACATTTTAGTTTTAAATATTTTTCATACTTAATTGACTGAAAATAAATTAAATTTTTTATTTTAAAAGTGTATAGTTTTATTTTACTTGTTGAAAATTGTGTCGCACTACAATTCGTTGGGAGAAAATCCTCAAATGTTTCATTTTAGTTTTGAAAACACGCATTTTTTCCGTTCTTTCTTTAATTTCGTCTGTTCTCCTCAGTAAAAAAAGTAAATATATTATAACAATGGTTTTTGTTTTGCGAATGTTTCGTTTTAAAGTCGTAAATACAAATACTGTATTTTTTATTTTGTATGAAGTAAAATTATTTCAAAAACTTTTATTTTACAATTTCTTTTAAAAACTTGCGTTTTACCTGTATCATTTTCTCTGTGTAGTATCGCGCTTCCTTACGGCTGTTACAAACAACCGTTATGCGAATAAAGTTAATATACCCTTGTGCACAAGTACGCTCGGGTATACAAAAAAAGTGAGGGACTATTAAAGGGGGAAAATAAAAGGAGCGAGATGCATAAACCTTAAAAAAATAATCAGCAATGAAACGCAATACACAAAAAGGTAGACTTTCCGAGCAAAAAGTGGTAAAATTTATAAGATACATGGAGGGATAATGAACGTAGCAAAAGTAATAGGCAAGAGAAGTAGTAAAAATGGAATGACAACGAAAATTTCGCCCCAAAGTAATTCAACCCAATTTTGTGCAAACGCAGTAGGCAACAAAGACAAAGCGAAAAAATCGCTGCACAAAAAAAAAACATCGAAATATGTTCAACAACAAGCGAAATAAGAAATCAACGGCACAACAAAAAAAAACAAAAAGAATTAAAAACAAGAAGACGCTGAGTAAACTCCAAGTGTAGCATATTGTCAAGCGCAATAAAAGCAAACGGATGCAAATGAAATGGATGCGCCCAAAGGATATACGAAAAAATGGTAAAAACAAAAACATCAAAGGAGCCAAATTATAACACGCACAAAACAAGCAATTCAACGGTACTTCCTCTATATACGTACGTACATATATATTCAGTAAGCGTATGAAACCGCCTGAGCCTCGTTAAGAACTAGAAGAGATATCTTCGAAATACACACATATGTATACATAGTATCTACATAGGTATATGTAGTGAATAAGTGATGACTAAGCCAAAACGCCTAACGATATGCTGTCTTCTTCACCGAGATTTGCGCTCACTTATAAACAAATTAAGTTAATATATGCTAAAACATAGAACAGCTTTTGCACTGTTTCTACACTGAGTTGAGTGATGCCTTTGAAAAATGTACATATACCAAAATGAGCAATGATTGCGAATTAAAGTAGGCTGGCGAATAAGATTTGTCATGTCAGAGAATAGCTGAGGTTGCCTCATTGTTTTTTTATTTCATTTTACGAAATGATGCCAGCTTTATATGTTTGTCGGTAAGCTGCGCCATTAAAAACACAATTTAAGAGTCTCAAAGATTTTTTTGTTGCATACTTTTAAGTTGCTAATAAAATTAGTAGCTTTAATATTTTAAATTTGTCTCAAAAAAAAAGCTCTCCTTCATGATTACAGATTTAAGCCCAAAATCAATGTAGATCAGCGTTGGGCAGAGAGAGCTTTTACTCTGCTCGCGCCTATACAAATTGTATAGAACGCTGATGAAAGTGATTTACATCACTGATGGGCACCGCCTTGCCAGCGGGCAAAGCTCTTTTAAGCTTTTCATACATTTTGTATAGGCGCGTATAGAGCTAAAGCTCTCTCTGCGTATCACTGATGTAGATTCAGCGGGAGAAGCTTTTTAAAGCTTTAAATTTTTTTTTATTAAATATCTAAGAGCTTTCCGAAGCTTTCTATAAGTTTTAAGTAAAGTACAAAGAAGAAGAATTCGCTTAGATCTTGATTACACCCGATTTATATGATTCAAGTACTTGAAAGCAGTTCTTGCTCATTCTCTTTTGTGTTTTCTATTTGCTTTTACACGTTTCGATTCTGTTGAATTCAAGTTTTTGGTTCTTTAAATGGGAAGCAACGAAAATGCCAAAAGCAAAGCAAGAAAGTTGAAACGACTTGACGGTACAGACGCATGTGTACTCGTCCCTTTTCTTCTCAACCCTCTCTTCCTCATGCGAGCAGAATTGAATTCAATACTTGAACTGTGTAAAAGCAGTCTTACTGATTCAAACTAAAGCAGCGATGTGCAGACAGAGCTTTTACTTTGCACGCGGCTATACAAATTGTATAGAAAGCTTAAGGGAGCTTTGCGCATGGGCAAGGTGGTGCCCATCGCCGAAATAAAGTCACAAAACAATTCCACGACAGAGGCTTTTCAAATCTTTTAATTTTATAAGGATGGTCGCTGAGGGAAAGCCGCCTTTGATCTCCACTGAGTTACAAATTTGGATTACTTATTGCTGCAAAAGCGTATACAACCCTACAATTAACCCTTTTACTTGGAACTACAACCGCTTATTGGAATGGGCATAGACAATAAACTTCGCCAGCCTAGTCTCTTATATATGAAGTCCCATTATTTATCCTCGTTACCTTCGTTGCCCAAAAATTGATGTCAATTCGACAGATCTTTTCACGGGACCATCATCATCCGTACGAAACCCCACGTCTCCACCTTCTACAGATTATGTTAAAAAAGCTGTGCTAAGACAGAAATGGCAGGTGGCGACCGCAAATTTCCACTGTTAAACCATAACTGTCTTCCCGAATTTCTTATCATCGCTGTCTTACCATCAGCTATCACTTCGTAGTTTAACAACTCAGTTTTCATTTTACCGCGCCATCTACATTGGGAACAGACCGATTTGATTATCTTGATGCCATTTTGAAAGTGATATGTTAAGACAGTAAGTTGCCACCATGAGAAAATGGGACAAAGTTAAAACAGAAATTTTACAGATGTTAATACACATTTAGTAGAAGATGGAGACGTGAGGTAAGACAATCGTTGTATTTTTCTGCGTTTAACTTAGCATCTACAACCCTATTCGTGTCCGTGACGAGTACTGATGAACTTAGAATGACGAACTGTACGAGCTTTTTAGAGACCTGGGCACAGTTGAAAGTATGATAATGCAACGATTGAACTAGCAACTGGCGCAATCACGCAAAGGAGATAGGTGATCGGCGAATTTTTTGTTCTCGGAGATTTTTTTTGGCCTCGGCCCAAACCGGCGAACGATTTTACGGTCGAATAAGAAGAAAACTGCGGAATCTGCTGCCTACAATTTTGCTGACACCACCTTCATCCTGTTTTGCTAAACAGCTGTAGCGAATTTTCTATCTGTATCTAATCTGCTCAGGTAAAAATTTAACATGCTGCAGTAGCCAGAGTGAAGTTGCTGCGAGTCTCCCGAGGCAGACGAAGCTTGTCCATGTAAGGTGCTTGTGTTCCCAAAACCGCATTCACAGGTCGAGAGCCAGTGTAAGTCAATACTGACTACCTGGGAATGCCGTTTATGGTCTATCGGTATGCTGCCAACCATGGTCGCCATCGACGCCTATATCGTTCTGCTCGTCTGCCCGCTCACCTTTTGGCAGTCTTTGGTAAGCTATCCTAATCGGAAACTGAACATTTTAATATACACCTCATTGACTCTTCGCCGCCCGCTTTGGAAAGCTGAGATGGTTTTCCGTCGTCTAAGCCTAAGTTTTATCTTTTTTAAGCCTAACTCTCCTCCTCATATCTATCCTCGAATTCTGTGCACTTGACAAATTGTCAAGCTTGACTATTTTTCAAAAGAACTACTATTAAACCTGGCTGGCGAACAAATTTATCCTTCACTGAACCTGTTGTTTCTGCACGAATGTTCAGCTAAGATCAGGGGGAATTGCAGGAACGCTCGCTGCTCTTCGATAGCACAGCCCATCGCAATGCCCTTTGATTATGGTACGGAGGTTTCCCTCTTTCCAAGCTGTTAGATGGACCGTGCCTATTGGACGACGTTTGCAGTCGGGGGTACCGCACTGTACTTCTACATTGCCTCACTGACACCGGGTCGACTCAGTAACTAACGGTGACCTTACCATAGCCTGGGGTGCTACCATGGCGGACGGACTTTTTCCCCTGTTCATTGGCTGGGTCGCCATCTCGGCTTCGGTACAGGCCGGCGCTGTTTCTCCTGGGTTCCTCTTGGATTTCCTTTTGGACAGTGACTGGGGAGGCGACCGTAAGAACCAGATACAATGCCATATAAAAGTAACGCCTCGGACAATAAAAAGCTGACGATAAATACTTACAACTAAGGGGCACGACTAACAAGGATTCCACACACGGTACCTCGGACAATAGAAGACAAGACGAAAAACACTCACTCACCTAGGAACTATGCTGCAAAAAGTTTATTGAAGGCGCTTTAAAAATGCACAACAAATTTAGTCACATACAGGCAAACTATAGCGTCATAGCTTTAGGCAAATTTTTGACAAATAGTCAAGCTTGATTATTTGCCAAGTACACAGTTGCGGGGCTAGTCTTCTTCTTCGTCAACATATCTTCCATTTTCATCTCTGCAGGAACTAACTTCGGTTCTGAAACTATTCAATTGCTGCCATTTTTTTATGGAATTTTACTTCGTAGCATTTCCTACCTGCTAGCATTTCAAGCTTTTCAGTATCACGTCTCTCTGCTTCTCATTTCTTCCGCATGAAAAGACGTCTCTTGTTGCATGGTGTTCGGTACGAGGATATCTACTCAAGTGATTGCTGATGCCTAATACTACTAACTACTTAGTTCCATGGTGCGGTAAAGTCCACCTTCATTTTCCGAGGTGTACTCGTGCCGGCTGTAGTTTCTGTTTAACCAAAGGAAGCATGCTACCCACAGAGTTTCTCCACTCACAAGAAAATTGCGTGAACCGCTCTAGACTTTTGTGGTAAAATTTAAGAAATAGATATAAAATATAAAATTATTTTTATGAAAAAAATATTATTATATAAAAACACAAATTTTTGAGAAAAAATAAATGTATAAGAAAAAATAAACTTTAAGGGAAAAAATGTATTAAGAAAATCATAAATTTTAATAAAAGAGATACATCTTCAGAAATACAGATAACTTTTTAGAAAAAATATTTTGTTGAAAATTGTGCAACACAAAAAAAAATTCTGCTCGAGATTACTTCCTAGAAAAAAATATAGAAATTGGAAAAAATTTCCTTATATTCTTTTAGGGGAAATCATATGTTTTTTCCTATTGCCGTGTATATTTTTATTACAGTCTTCTAGCCTCTAAAGTGTTAGGCAGTGCCTCTCAAAATAACGCAGCCATGCAGAATATATACATACATACCTACGCGCTATTTGACTAAAAATATGCAACAATATTTCGCATGCCTATACTGGCACGCTTTCGCACTGATAAGAGAATCACTAAACGCTCTATTTGCCATATCACTGACCGAATTTAGTATTTCTATGTATGCACGTAAATATTTTTGTTTATTTGAAATATAATTTTGTAGACGCAAATCCACTATGAATTAAGAAGTATTTTAGCAATTTTAGCTTAGTAAAAAGCACAAATCTTATAAACTTATTATGCAAAATTGAAATCCAATATCACATAAGATTATGCAAATATGCATATAAATACTTTCCGTTTACTGATAAATTCAGTTATTTTTATTGACGTTTTAACTCAACCCAAAAGAGACGATTATACATACATAAATAAATAAAAATTGCGACTTTCAATTAACATTTTTTTTTGTGTATTTTCCATTGTAAACTGGCAAAACAGTGGCATTCAACTGAGGCGCACGTATTTTAAATTTGATTTCGGTTATGCGCCAAATTCGCTACAATGGTGGGTATTTATTCTCAAATGTTGGGAGTAGATAACAATGCTGTCGTCAGTGTAGATTTCAGTGAATAAATACTATTTAAATGAAACAAACCTATCGTTGTCCTTTTGTACAGTGTTTATGCTGTATTGATATTTACTTATACTTGTTTTGCATTCGCACTTAAGTTAAGCTTGAACTCGATTTGATCGTTCCCACCAACCCCTGGTTTTTTAGTGGCAATGCAAATGCGTCATTTTAAATAGATCTTTTTAACATTATCTAAAAGAGAATTAAGCATTAAATATTCGAACAAAAATTGATTGATTGACATTTATTTAAAACTAAATGCTAAAAAATGATAGAGGTATTCCGAAATTTGAATAGAAATAAGCATTTCTCATATTTTTGGGTCAATCAAAACTGGATGATGGCATTTGTGGTATAGCAGATTACCAACTCAATCAACTATCTAAAGTCAATTACGCTAATCTCTATTTCCGTTTTTTTTTTGGGTTATTTTGCAACGCTTTTATCAACTTACAATGTTGTTTGTCCAGACACCTTTGCTATAATCAAAGTTCCTACAAAAAGTCTAGACATCAACCTCGTCGATAGATATCATATGAAAGCCCATGCAGTTAGATACTAGAGATAGATGTCCGCTCGCCGATAGTAGCTAGATATTGCGCCTAAACATATGCACTATGCAAATATGCTGCAGCGTATGCGGAAATGGACGACACGCCAACACTAGTAACCAAAGTGGTTCAAATATATGGAGAAAATATGGTTACAATAACATTGCGATGTCATTGGACCTGACCACCTCTGGCCCAACGCACCACAGTGGTTCGGATCGCAAATATAGCTGGACGAAACTATTTAAACAAATACTCGTTGATGAATTTTTACACCACTTCTTACCTAAGGGATTTTTTCTGGTTCGCTGATTACGAATCTGAAGTCATTTACAAAAAGTTCAAAATCGGTAGATTTCTATGAAAATGGGTATCTGGGGGTTTTCTGGATCGCTGATCTAGAATCTAAAGTCGCTTATCAGAAATTCAAAATGGCCGACCCAATATGGCGGACGAAAGTTTGAAAAAAATTTTAGATTTCTATGTAACTGGGTATCTGGGGATTTCTGGGATGCTAATTACGAATCTAAAGTCATTCACCAAAAATTCAAAACGCCAACATGGCAAGCGAAATATTTAAAAAATCTTGACGCTCCACATATGAAAATTTTTTGTTTGTAATTAAAACAATTACAAATTTGTTAAAAATATTTCGCTTTATATTTTTATTTACAGTTCCCAATAACAAATACATTTTAAAATAATTTTATAGAACAGCTAATTCTTTAATAAAAACAGTCTGTATCATAACTATGCGACACCCACATATCGACATGTTTTGACTATTTATTTTATTATTATTTAATCTTAATTACTTTTTTCATAAAAATGTACTGAAATTTATTGAACATATTGAATACAGTGTTATCTGGCTGGAGTGAACACCCGATGCTACGAACACCTCGAAAGAGTGAACATGAAAATTTTTCCATTGAGTACTCTATAGAGTGAACAATTTTGAGTCTTTGTAGAGTGAACAAAATTTAAAACCAATTCCTTCCAAATTCAAAACTGTAACGACAAATTTAATGACAAAAAGGTTAATCCCTTCGCCAGGCCGACCCCGTAAATCACCGTATCAGGGATCTCAACTCGGAGATTCGGCAACTAGTGAACGTACATAAGCGGAAGAAGTGGGAAGACCATCTGAAGACCTGTCACTTCGCCTCTGGTGTGAGCAAGCCTTGGTCAACCGTGAGGTGATTGTCCACCGGGGAAACCGTCTAACAAAGGAGAGTCTTCTCCCCGATAGCTCACCTTTCCCCGGTAGCGAAGACACTAGAGGCCCTCCAACTTCCGCACTACACAAATCACTGGACCCCAGCGAAGCATAAGCATGGGTTCCGTAAAGTGCACAGCACAACAACAGCACTTGACGCCATAAACTCCCAAATAATTCGTGGCCTTAACCGAAACCCCCCATGTGAGAGAACTATTCAAGTAACGCTACTAGAAAACAAACGGTGGACTGCGAAATACCTGAGTGGTCGTCAGTGATCTTTGGAGACAAATCGATCAAACCTAGGAAAATGAAGCAGCGAGTTCAACAGGGTGGTGCCCTTTCCCCACTACTGTTCAACTTTTACATTTCTAAGCTCCCTCAACCACCAGAGGTAGTCTCGATTGTCTCTTATGCTGACGTTTGCTCGATAATGGTTATTTCACCGAACTTTCTCGCTTCGTCACTGCACGGAGCCTAACACTCTCCCCTACAAAATCCTCAGCAACGCTTTTCACCACTTCGACGAAAGAGGTCAGACTGCAACTGGGTATTCTCGTCGATGACGAGCCAATTCCGACGTTGAATAACCCGAAGATCCTCAGAGTAACCTTCAAAAGTCTGCTCTCTTTCTCGGCGCATACAACCGCAATTGTCAATAAAGTACAAAGCCGCAACAAGGTCCTCAAGTCGCTTGCCGGCAGCACGTGGGGCAAAGACAAAGAAACGTTGCTGGCAACGTACAAGGCAATTGGCCGCCCGGTTCTGAACTATGCAACGCCTGTGTCGCTATCGGGGACTAGTAGGACGCAGTGGATGAAACTGCAGACTTGCTAAAACACGGCACTCAGACAGCGACAGGATGCCTTCTGATGTTGCCGAAACACCACCAGCGCAACGAGGCCAATATGCTCCCAATTAAGGAGCATAACACAATGCTCTGCAAGCAATTCCTAGTAGGGTGTCACCCGGGTGTTAGGTACCCGAACAGACATCTGCTTGCGGAAGAACCATCGCGACGGCACGTTAGAAGGCCGTCTGCCTCGGGAGACTCGGACCCCATAGCCCAACTTCGATCGGGCTACTGCAGCAGGTTGAACTCATACTTGAGCAGAATAAATGCTGATGTGCCAAATGAATTCCCCGCATTCGGAGAAAAGCCCCATGACTCGCAGCATCTCTTCACATGCCCACTAAACCCCACCCTGCTAACGCCTCTGGCCTTATGGACAGACCCCATCGAGGCTGCACGCTTCCTGGGTCTACCGCTAATAGAGCTTGACGACAACGATACAACATCCACCGGAAACATGTGTTGGCATTAGCTGAGGGAAAAGACGACATTTCCGAGTACTTAAAAATTTAACTTCAGACGACATACTGCGCAATAAAATTGATTTTAAAGAACAAAAAAACTCAATCTGGATATAGTGAACAATCTGCATTTTATGAACTGGTCTTGCATTAATTAGTTCACTCGACCCAGATAGCACTGTATATTTGTTTTAGTCTCTTTCGGGTGTCTGACATAACACTGTATTGTGCATGCATACATATCTATATCAATATTACGATAACAGCTGAAAAGAGCGTTAACTAAAAACAAGTAAACATTCAGGCAAAAAAAAAAAATGTTTACTATTAACAAATAAAAGCCATTTAAACTAAATGACTGCGGCTAAAAGGTTCAAGCGCACTGATCCGACGCACAAAAAAGCGTTGTAAAACAAGCAAATAATCAAACAAACAAGCAAACGAACTTACAAATGATCCAACATGTTGGTAAACAAATAATTACGGAAGCAATCGCGAAGCCCACACGCCCGTCGAGTGAGCGGCAGAGCGGCAGCTTGAAGCGAACCGATCGTAAGCAAAGCGCCACAAAGTTTGAAGAGAAGCACATGGGGCAGCGGTAAGAGAATTAGCGTACATATATGTAGATATACATACATATGTATGTGGGAGCTTGAGAAATAGTGAGCGCAAATGCATCCCGCTAGCGCCCAATCGGTACAGTGATGCCAGTTTGTGGATAATTTCCCTATTTGAGAGCTATTTTGCAGCAAAAATTATTAAAAGGGTTTTTCATTCGACACAATTGTCGATGCATAATTAATCAACATTGAAGAATATTCGACACTCTTACGTAATTAATCGTTTTGAAGATGTGATGTAGAGTAAAATTATTTATGTATAAGTATTAAAAATTATAAGGACAATTTTGAAATTTTTCTTCCTTTAACCAATTCAAGCGCCGATTAAGAAAGAATCTTTTCAGTTTTAACTGGTGTTTAATGTAAAAAGTAGAATAAATTATTTGATGAAATGTTAAATAGCACATTTATGTATATAAATAACGGTTGCTTTTGAATCAAAAAAAGTCAAGTAATTCATCCTTAAAGTCACCAAAATTCACATTCGCTTACGCAATGCAAATAATTTGTAACAGTAATAGTTTTAAGAATTGCCAGTAAGTATTCAACCATGATAAAAACAAAAACCATTTCTTAAAATTCTTGGGTTTTAATAAACACTGAAGCTAATTTGTGAATGCAATAGATGTTTTTAAATTTTTTTAGACCTTTAGTGAGTAATCTACTGCCCATTGAATTTCGAAAGAATATTATTGTGCGTAGTCATAGAAAAGTTAGAAAATGATTTTAACGATTAAAATTGTGGTTTAAAGTAATCGCCATTTTAATTCTTTCATAGTTAACTTAAAATGCATTTTATGGTAAAAACAGTGTTTTAATTTTAAAATGAGGAGAACGTGATTTTAAAATGGTAAAATAAGGTTCTAAGTTTTGTTTGCAGTGGACACAGGATGAACTAATTAAAATACGCATATTTCTTTATATGTCCGAGTAAATTTTTTCTCTTCATATGGATTGTTCTGTTGCCTCTAATCTTAAGATGTTTCTAAGATGTCTATGATTGACACAACTTAAACATATATTCTTAACTTAAAACTTTATATTAACAAGAATAAGTTTTAACTTACGGCTATGACAATGGGCCTATATGTAAATTAAAGTGGTCCAAAAATGTATTTAAAAAAAATAAGGTCGGATTTTTAATGCCGGCACCCCCTAGGATTGTTCTATATCAAAAAAATATACCCCTATATTTTTATTTTGAAAAACAAAATAAAAATAGGGAGTGCTCAAAGCGCTCAAAGTTTTCCATGTATTTTTTATGGGGGAAAAAAGTTTTCGTAGAAATAGTGTAGAATTCTTGAAAATCAACAGTTTTCGATTGGAAAACTTTTCTTATCTTCAGGAGATTCCCAGTAATAATACGCAGTTGTCTCTTTAACCATTTTTTCATAGTAACTATATTTTATAGGTCCTGCAAAACCCCTAGAAAATGCAATGGAAAAATCTTTAATCATAAAAAATGGTTAAATAAACAGTTGGGTATTATTATTTTGAAAGACTTCTGAAGAGAACCACAGTTGTCCGATTGAAAAATATTGATTTTTAAGAGTTTTATACCACTTCTACGAAAAATGGTTTTTTCTTCATATAAAATACATGGAAAACTTAGAGCACTTTGAGCACCCCCTAAATATTTTTTGATTTCAAAATAAAAAAAATAGGGGTATATTTTTTTCGATATAGAACAATCCTACGGGGTGCCGGCATTAAAATTCCAACTTAATTTTTTTGGACCACTCTGATGTACATATGGGTGCATTCAGAAATGCATCAAGCGAAGGCATCAGCCTCTTGTACTTCTAAACTATAATTGATGGATGTGCCTTAATTACGCAACTAGGTTCAAATTAGGCATTTAATCGTGCTTGCGCATATTGGACATTTCCATCAATTATAGTTTAGAAATAAATGCGTATGATGCTTTGGCTTGATGCGTTTCTGAACACACCTTATATGTGTGTATATTAAGGTAACATGAATGTTACTTGAATATTTTTGGCAATTTTGTGGGATACATTTCTAAGACATGGGAAATTGAGGGATTTTTTCCCGATATGGGTAATTTAACAGAGAACCGGTGCTCCATTCATCTAACGCCAAACGGTGCTTTTGCTTAATTGATCAGCAAAAGATACTTCAAAGATTTGTGAACAAAACTTTGGGCCAACAGTTGCAGCAGCAGAAACAATAAAAAATGCATTTTACCAACTAACCAAACAGAAAAGCAGGTATCTCATGGATATGATGTAGCTATTAAGATCATCGCTGATACACCATTAGTTCAGTTGCAAGCGGACGCGCAAACATAGCAGACGTGCCGGCGTGGTGATTGGGTGATTGAGTGAGTGGTGATCGTGTGGCGGCGGGGAAACAATCGCAAATCGGCGGCTTCAACAACACGCTATTTAAGTAAGCGATCAATCTAATTGATCGCACATTTCTTGCTGGCGTGTGTGACGTAAAAGTCGGAAGATATTTCAAAACGAACCGCTCTTTGTAGGAAGTCCAACCAGCCCAAACCACGTGCTTTTGTTGCCATTGAGATCGTAGACAGTACAAAGCTCGAATTTTGGCACGCAGAAAATAGCAGATAATTACGGGCACTAAGTGACTTATGCTTTTAGGTTGTCGGGTAGAAATTAAATGAATGTGTGTGTGTGTGTATGGAGGAAATGTAGTTGCAACGTGAAATGCACAAAAGCTACAAAGTTGAATAAAATTTAATGCCAAATAAAGTGATTGTGCAAGCTACGAGCATTTTTGTAACAACAGCAAAAAAGACAACGTGATTCGCAAGGGACAGTCCGAATGCCGCGCAAAGAAAATAAAGGAAATTCGTGGAAAATATTGTGAGAAAATCGCTGAAGGCAACACTTGCAAACGGTACAAACAAACAGTAAGTTAAAACAAATAAAAATGCAAATTTATAATGACGTAATAAAAAATAAGACAAAATCGAAAATTAAATTAAATGTATTAAAATAAATAATGTAAACTAAGAAATTTTTAGTACTTTTTCAAAACAATCTGAAAAAATATAATACACTTCAAATATATATAGTATATTATTTAAAAGAAAAAGTAAGAATGGTTTTTACGTATACATCTTTTTTCTTTCTTATGCATTTCCTCTATAAAAAAATAAAAAATATATTTATTTGAAAGTATCATACGCTCTATCGCAATCTATATTTAAATTAATATTAAAAAAAGAAAATTTTTTTTTAATGCGTATGCATGTAGGGCTTCTAAATGAGCATTTTTCAACCAAATCAAATAAAACATATAAAAAGCTAAGCAAAATGCAGCTTAAAGTAAGTTTTCGTACAAACACACTTGCTGCGGCACTGTAGCGAAAAAATAGCTATACAAATTGAATTTGTATTTTCCCCATTTTTTGGTTTTTATGTCTGACTAACTGTAAGCGTTATCCAACAAGAAAAATCAGCTCTAACCGTGTTTTTTTCTGAATTAAAAAATTAAGAAGTGGTTTGTTTTCAAATGATTTTTCTCTCGAATAACTCGAAAACCGGCTTTGGAAAAAATTCGAATAATCGAACACCCTACTGACGACGATTTTGCTTTATATGCAAAAATATTGATGCCCGTGGTATTTGTTTCTCCTGACCATGTGGCTGGAGCTTACGATGCTGTGGTCTCTTCGCAATATTTTGTTGAACGTGCGGATTATTTCAAGGATCTCTTCAAATGTTTAAAAACGACTTGGTTTGTTTCAAAAAGACTTGGTTGTTATTGTTTGTATGTGCAATGATTTATTGTAATGAAGTCTGTTGTATTTTAGTGTCATAATAAGTAGAGCTACAATCCCCAGAGTAGAGTTAAGTTATGTAAAGTGAAATTTCGTAACCATTTTGTTGAAGGGCACAGAACATTGAAAACCATGTTCCCGATTAATATAACGAATTATGTGGGCGAAACCTTCCGAACCGTTAAAAAATCTGAAGAGAATTAGGAACAGCAAGTGAAAGAAGTACATTCTAAATAGGCTGTAATGGTATGAATGAATGAGAAGAAATAAAATAAAAAATTATATGGAATGAATGAAATGAAGTGAGATGATACACAATGAAACGAATCAAAATCGAATGGCATGGAATGAATTGAAATTAAGTGAAACACAATCCAATGAAATAAATTAAATTAAAAATACGTAGTGATAATAACTAAGTGTATACAAATATTAATAGCTTGTTCATAAAGCATCTTTATTTCAAAACAGAAAACTCGGCCACCTTTAACCTACTTAAAAAAATGCAGCACTCTTTGATAATCATTTTTTATAAAAAAATACAGTTTAGAAAAAAAACCTAACTGCCTTCAAGTATGTATCGTTTCGCTACGCTCCAGGTATTGGATAATAAAACTGATGAGAAACTATTCAACGTAGATTGGAGAGATTTTTCCATTAATTTAGTCAATAGGAACTCTTTGAACTGATTTGGTATAAAATAAAAATGACCTGGAAAAAATCTGTTCTCTGTCCATTTATATAAAATCTATACAAAAACGAAATTTCCAAGGGATATCAACCAAAAGCCGCTAATGTGAAAAAAGGACTTATAAGCTTTCAATCGGAACCTAATAAAAAGAGTAGTATTGCTCTGGTCCTAAGACTCTTTGATGCGCTTTACAGGGCAATTCCGGCTAAGATAGTTAAAAAAGATTATTCGAAAGACATTTGTTATTTTATCTCAAAAGTCTTAGAAAAAAAGCTCTCTCAATCAGCACTCGTGGTAAAAAGCTAATTTGAAAGAAAGCACTTGTATATAATTTAGCTCGCGTCAATCCAACAGTCGGAATGGTCGAGTGGTAAAGCACCGGAGTGCTAATCGAGGCATCCGAGTTCGAGTCCTAATGCAGCGGAATATTTTTTTTTTATCTAAATTTTTTTCGTTTTTACTATAATTTTTTAGATATTCTGTTTATATACGGAATATATATATTTTTTAATTTGATTACATTTTTACAAACTTATTTTATGTACTTCTTTTCTTTCTCAATAAATTTTATTTTCTTTATTGGTCTTGCTGTTGTTTTAAAAATAATATTTTTTTAATTTCATTTAATTTTTAGGAACTTATTTAATTTTTTTAATTTTGTTTAATTTTTCAGTTAAATTTTCTCTTAATTTGTAGATTTTATTGTGTAAAAATGAAATATACTTTTTTCAGTTTCATTCACTTTTTAGAAATATATTTAATTATTTTTTCGTTTTTTTTTTTTAATTTAATAATAAAATATTATATTGTTGATTTAACTTTTAGATTTTATTACTTTAAAAATAAGGATCTTCTTAAATTTTCTAATTGTTTTTTTTGTCCGTTTTTAATAATTACTTTTCATTTTTAAGTACTTTTTCCTTCTTTTATGGTTAGATTTTTCTCTTTTATAGTTTAATTTTCTTTTATTTATTAACTTTTTCTGGTTTAAAACGAAAACTTTTTGATAAAAGGCTAACAGCATAACGCTAAGACCTCCTCGTTAGCAGATCGTTCAATTAGTCTTTCGAAAGACAGTAAAGAGCTTTCAAGATATTTGCCAGAATTGACAATTGCCTTACGAAAGACTTTTGTTTTTCGAAAGATTGTGATGAGTTGAAAGACAGTTGCCAGAATTTCCCTGTTATAGTGATGTTCGACATCGTGACCACAGGACTTAAAATCGGTTAGATTAAGTTAATTTGGCTAGCTGTGCGCCACTCATATGTAGACTTATAGTATACATTATTTAAAATGCTTAAGCTTATAACGAATCTTAGAAGTGCCTGGAATTGTATTCCTAATTTTAAATCTTAGTTCTTGGAGGCATCGGATTTAAGCTTAGGAGAGGCCCAGTGTTTCGTTTGCTTCATGCATTTCCTAAAGTGGTACCCAGCAGTGATTCTTATTTTCTACGCTTGTGCCATACACAAAAAGTGATCTGCCAGGAAACCAGATATTGTTCTGCAGTTTTTTCGTGACAACGTCAGCGAGTTACGTCTTCGTTGTTTGGTTTTCACTTAACCTCCACAGTTTTGAAGATAGCTGAACCTTTTCACCTCGGCACTACTTGCTTTTGTATAACTTTGTCGATTTAATTTTTGGTAACATCTCAACTATTTAATTTCTTTCGATGTCTTTGTGTCTTCGAACTTATTTGATATGCAGCTCACTATTTGTGGCTAGCCTTTCTACTGCCTCTCTACTTCTTACAAGTAGAGTGTGGCACAATTTAATTGCCCTTAGTGTCACTTGATTTTCAGCGTGCAACGCTACCCTTTTTCTTCGTTTATAGTCTGGAACCCTTCTATCAATCAAGACGGCGTGCTATGCAGTCTCTATTAGCGACATAAAGCCCATTTTTCGGTACACATCGCGATGGAGGAAAAACTGAGTGACTTTACATGGCTGGAACTCCCTGGTCGTCTGAGTAAAGACCCGTTCTGTTTGGCGTGATATTTTTAAATAAGTATGTAGAAATATTCAAAATTAACAAATTCGAATAAAAATATTGAATAGAAAACAGCATCACATTAATAAGAAATGTAAATTCGCTTCGGTTGAAAATTTGCACTCAAGGATCTGACCACACAAAATTTAAAAATAGAAATGTGTATGAAATACTTACAAAATGTAAATGCATACATATGTATGTACACAAGTATTTAGGTCGTCGAAACTCTTAAACTAATCGATTCCCTTATCTAATTGAGGTTTTTACAACTCACTTTTTCTTATAGGCGAATATTATTAATTTTTTATTTTTATTTATTTTTGTTAAAACTAATGTCAACACACATACGGATGTAAAGTTATGTAGGAGAAAGATATTTTTGGCAATATTTTGTGCATACATATTCATCACACACCTACTTAACAATAATCGTTAAAGTTTTGGTTCCAGTTGGTGCCAGTTTCAGGTTTATTCAACTAGTTTTCTTTCGGCAAAAAAGAGCTGACTTGCAAAAAATTACCTTCAGCGAATTTACAATTCAATGGTATTCAATCTTTTAATGAGATGTACACTTGTACATACATACATACATATGTACGTATTTAGATATAAATGAATACATGCGAGTAAGTATGTACATATGTAAAGGTTTTTAGCGCGCGCGAAGCATAGACGACGACACGTGTCTCAAGTTCCATTTAAATATTTACTTAAGTTTATATGTTTGTGCATATTAATTTTTGATCAATAACTATTCCGAAGATTATAACTAGCCAGACAAGCGTCATCTGTACTGTTTAAACACATAGAAAACCTATAAATTGTGCCATTCATTGATTAACTTTTGAAGTTGGCGCATTCACAAGCCGCCACATCCGCATTTAGTAATAGTATTAATTTAATTAATTGCTAAATGTGTTTTGTTTTGAGTTATTTTCTAAGTTCATGGATATAGATATTTATGTAAGGAGTTGAAGCGCTGTATAAAGTATTCAGCAATTTCGGGTACGTATATACATACATATATGTATTATGAAGTACATTTATTTTTGAGATGCTTGATCAAAATAAATATAGTCAACTTAATCGAACACGCAGGGACTATGGATTTCGTTGGCACAATGTATGTATGTTACTTTGTCAAAGATACCGATAGTTATTTTTATCGATTTTAATTTTGTTTGCGATAACTTGGTGTTTACCGATATTTATGGTAATCACACTTTACTCTTATTTTTCAGTTATCGGTACCATTACAATTATTTATCGATATTTATATTGTTATCATAACTTTTTTGATTGCTTTGTGGTTATCGATGAGAACTCCTATTTTATTTTTTTCTTTGTTACCGTTAAAAAAAATGGAAAGATTTTGAAAATTTTAAACTATTTAAAGGTCAATAAAATATTCAAGTCTCTATATCAAAACTAAAAGCACTGGAAGATATTTAGAATGTTTTAGAACTGGGTGGCCACCTTTCTAAAAAAAATAGGACATTGTTTATAAAAAATTTAATCTTATTTAATAACATGTTTTTAAATAGGGTTGCCGCCCATCTGTTATCTAAGATGAGGTAATTATGTAAGTTAAGTGAAATGGTACAATATGCATTTATGCATATTCGATTGTTTGGTAGTTTTTAGTTAGGTGCTGACTGTATCCAGAAATATGTAGGGGTTTAAACTTCATTTTAAAACCTTTTATTTGAAACTCATATTTTACTTAGCCGCATGTAGCATGATTAAAAAAAAAATTATCATAGATAAATGGCAACCTTATCCTAAATTATATGTGAATTAAAGTATGTATTTTCAACAACTTTGGTGGGAGTGCATAAACCTTCCATTTGATACTCATATTGTTGTATTAGGTCAGCTTAAACTTTTTATATCAGTTATTGTATTGTTTAGAAAAGTAGCAACCCTGTACTAAAATGTTCTCAGTTCTCTTCAATCGCTTTTAGTTTTGATGAATAAATTTTATAATTTCATGGAGGCTTTAAATAAATTACAATTTTCAATTATCTGGTAACCCTTTTTTCAATATTTTTTACCACATACCCACAAAATTAATCGAGTAGAATGCAAGAAAAAATAAACACATCCAATGAGCCGCTCGTGCGTGATGTGGTTATGAAAACATAAAATAACAGTTTTTTGTATATATCGGTTATTAAAACACACTTAGTAAAATTTTTAAGTCAAATAACCCTCATAGTGTTATAGTTTGAAGACTTATGAAGTGAAATAGTCTTAATCGATCAAAAAATAATTATTTTTTAACGATTTTATAGCAATTCTAAGAAAAAATATATTTTCCTCATGTAAAATACATGGGAAATTTAAAACCCCCGGCAGCACGGGTAAATATTAACCGATTTCAAAATAAAAAAATACATTCTCCTTAATTTTTATATTAGTCAGTTCTGGAAAGTGGCAGCAAGAGAAATCAAAAAAGTTGATTTTCCTATGTATTTTTGTGCCACCCCAATGTATGTACAAACATACATACATATGTACGCATATACTTATAAGTACATATATACGTAGAAACGTTTGAAGGGATAAAATAATATAAGTAATTCATTTGCGGGTAATTTTCTCGGAGGCAAATATTGTACATATTTACTTTACTAGAAGAGTGACAGTTTAATCAGATTTTTTTTCTATTTAGAATGCCGTTTCATTATACATGTACATACCCCTAGGCAAGTCTTGACGGAAATGATAGATTTTTTGCAACGTCACGCCATGCGATGAAACTTTAAATGCTAGCTAATTCATTTGAGACTAATCACAGGCTTGGTTTTGTTCGAATTTAACCAAAAAAAATATATAAACATACAGTAGTGTCCACATATTAAGGAATACCAAAAATCCAAAAAATGATTATATAAACATACAGTAGTAGCCACATAATTAGGGATACTACAAATTTAGAAGTTTTAACTTATTTTTTTTAATAAAATTTTATTGGAAAATTGAGCTTATACCACAACGAAAACCAAAGTTTCAAACCTTCTACAGGATTTATAAAAATTTTCCTAGTTTCAAAAAATAGTCACCAAAATTTCAAGCTCTTTCTACCAGAAGTTGAGTGAAGTGAGTATGCATTTTTGTAGCGCATTTAATGCCAGTAAAACATTGAGCAATTTTCAAGTGGCTAAGAATTCGCATAGATTTTTGAGATTTTTTTTTACGATATTACGCATTTTCTTTCTAAAAAAATTCGCAAAATTCATCGCGAATTTCTTAACCGCTTGAAACTTGCAGAAATTCTGATTAAAAAGTTTGAAATCTCTATGGTATTTTTTTTTAATTGTACGAAGTTTTTGGAAATTTTGTACAAAGTTTGAGACTTCGAGCTAGATGGTTTTCATTGTGGTATAAACTATACTTTTGTAAAAAGGATTAATTCAAAATAAAAAAGCAAGAAAGGGTCAAAATTTGCAAAGAAGTAGTGTCCCTAATTATGTGGCCACCACTGTACGTATACCCAGTACTCGTCCCGGAAATTGTATAACTTTTAAAAAATATTTATTTTGAAAGAACATCTCATGAACTAAACAATACAAGAAATAATAGATCACTGACCCCAAAAGTATTTACACAAAATTGGTATCCACATCACATACATACATATGTACCAGTTAGGGACTACATATTTCAATCAATGGAACGCATTTATTTGTAATGCATAAAAAGCTTAAAACAATTTTATGGCATCCACTGTTAGCTGAGCTATCATGGTGTATATCAGTACCCGCGGACTGCAGCCCTAGAATAATTTCTAGGCGGGCGATTGCACACCATTAGCGCTTAAATGGATGTGTAAATATGATTAGCAAGAGATATATGTACTTTAGGGTGGCTCAAAAACAGTAGAGTCGGAATTGTAATGCTCTCACCCCCTGGGATTGTTCTATATCGAAAAAAAGTATACCCTTATTTTTTTATTTTGAAATAAAAAAAATAATTAGAGGTCACTCAAAGCGCTCAAAATTTTCCATGTATTTTTTTATATGGGAAAAATACAGTTTTTCGTGGAAATGGTATCGAATTCTTGAAAGTCAATATTTTTCGATCGGAAGGAGACTTTCAATAATAATGCGCAATTGTTGATTTAACCATTTTTTAATACTAACGATTTTTTATTGGTCACCCCATTGCATTTTTCGAGGTTTTGTGGGTTTTTGGCGGACCTACAAAATATAATAATAATAATAGATTGGCGCTTACACATATGTTAGTGTTTGGCCGAGCTTCTCCTCCGATTTGTGACGTGCGCCTTGATGTTGTCACACAAAGCGGAGGGACCTACAGTTTTACGCCGACTCCGAACGGCGATTGTATTTTTATGAGAAGCTGTATTTCATGGCAGAAATACACTCGGAGGTTTGCCATTGCCTGCCGAGGGACGACCGCTGTTAAGAAAAAACCTTTTTTTTTCTATATTTTTGCGATGTTGCTTTGACCAGGGTTTGAACCCAGGCATTGTGGAGTGGAAGCGCGCACTGCTTACCACTACACCACAGCGGCCGACCTACAAAATATAGTTGCAATAAAAAAAACTGTTAAATAAACAAGTGGGTATTATTATTAGGAATCTTCTGCAGATAAGCAGGGTTTTTTGGTAGAAAAATATCAATTTTTAACTATTTTATACTATTTCTACGAAAAGTTGTTTTTTCCCCATATAAAGTACATGGAAAATTTTGAGCGCTTTGAGTGACCTCTAAATATTTGTTGATTTCATATTAAAAAATAAGGGTATATTTTTTACGGTATAGAACAATCCTAGGGGGTGAGACAGTTCCGACTTTTTCACATGCATTTTTGGGCCACCCCAATTTACATACATCTAGACCTCACCAATGGCTCAATGTATGAATTTAGATTCATCAGAGAACTTACTTCTATAAAGGTCTTTCCGGTATTGAATCATTTTGCTCCATTTCTAACATGAATATTGCAATTAATTTCATCGCTTAGTATCATATTTTATACTACCGCCAATGAACATTTTCTTATGTCACAGATAATGCTGTGTGAACTGACGCAATAGCACAAATATATGTATGTATGTCGGCTTCGAATGCCATATAAAAATAAACAAATGTCATTGTCATCAACATTGCTACCAAACATCTCTTGCAGACGCTGCTAAATGGGTAAAACGTGCGTGTGTATATGTATACAAACATATGTATGCATATTAGGGAGGCTCAGTTTTTATACGATTTTTTTTTACTATACAGTTAGAGTATAGGAGCATTATACTTGAAATTGCCGCAGAAATGGCGGATATTTTGAAAAAAAAAGCCAAGGTCCAGTAATGAATTCCTTATACTATACAATTCTTTATGACGTTCCAGCAAATAAAATCTTAATAAGTTCCCCCATTTTTGGAATTCGGCAAACTGAAAATGTTATTTAGATCCCTGGTTTCTTCAGCAAATTTGCATAGAATTTCAAGTAGGATACTCCTATGGCGTATACGCATAGTCAAAAAAAAGTTACTCACTCTAATGCATATAGTTAAAGGAAAATGTTAAAAGGATTTATCAACGGAAACAAACAAATAATACTTTTAGGGCCAGTTTTTCAGTGCACAGTTGTGGTTTAAACTTAATTTAATTTGATCCTGCAAACTTTTAAACGCTGAAGCTGGCTAGTTTAAACCAATATTAGCGAACAAATGCCAGTCAGCTGTTCAATATAAATACAGTTTACGTAATGTAAGTTTAAATTGGCACTGAAAAACTGGCCCTCAGAAATATTTTCAAATCGGTCCAGCTCCCGAAATATTTTGGCGGCAGTCTCAGTATACATTATTTATTTAATAAAAGGCTTATTAAAAACAAATGTTTGCAAATTTCCGTGAGAAAACTGTAACTTTCTTGTGAGGCACCCTAATGTTTGTATCTATCTATATGAACCGAATTTTTTACATATTATCTGTCGCATTTTTTAACTGACTTGCCAAAGCTCATGGATAGGATTGGAATTTGAAACAATATGCGAACTTGATAACAAGTATAAGCGAGTTGATTTTTGAAAAAGCTGAAGTGATTTTGAAAATTACTCTACAATATTTTACCATAAAAACTTTTTTTGGCACTTTTTTCAATGCATGGGGAAACGTACTAGTTCAAAGGTCTTTTTCAAGCCGGAGTGAAAAAACACACTCACAAGATTGTTTTGAAAGAAAATTTCAGCAAACTTTCCAAGCACCATTATACAAAAAAATTAATATAAGTTGCGTTCGCGTAGCTGTTAATTGTTCATGTTTAACCAAAACTTACAAGTTTATGCGTTCGCGTACGCAAAAAACTTGCAAAGTAGGGGAAATGGAGAGAGCAAAGTGACATTTCATTTTGAGGGGAACTGCTGGTTTTTGCTGGAAAAATTTTTGCCAACAGCAATTTGCCAACAGGAGAACATCTGATCAAAAACGGCTGGTTGCCATTTACGCAAATCACAAAATTGAATTTGATGGTTTGCAAGTTAAAAATTACAAAATGCGACTAATTAAACTTGTAAGAAATAAGTAGTTATTTCTTTAATCAATAAATTGTGTCAGTATAACACTTTGTGATGACTTTTCGTACGTTTTAGATTTTACACTTTTGAATGTAAACAAAAATTATGTATATCAGCTGTTCGTCTAACTTGCAAGTTTCTGCAAATTTTCTGTTCGCGTACTGTTTTGGATATTTCTCTCTTGTGAGAGAACAGATGACATTCCGCCGGAATTTGGCAGTTGGTTGGTTTTTACTGGAGATTTTAAACGAACGCACCTATAGTCGCGAAACTATGGGCAAATTAGAGTAAAACTGCGTTCTTAGTTTTTATCTCTGACGTCAGGATTTTTTTCAAAAGGACTTTCAAATTAAAAAAATATGGTTATTTCAAAAAATTCGGTGCAATGTAGGATAACAGTAAAGGTATTACATAAAAGAAAAAACTCTGTAGAACTGTAACAGAATGAATTTTTTGGTGCAGAAGTACGAATGGGCATGAAAAATGTCCTTCACAAATTGTGTGCTTCAATATCCTTGAAAATTTGCAATATTTTTTTTTTAGTTATTGTTTGAGGACTAATATGCGCACGACTTCATCATCGAATTTGATCCTGCAAACTTTATCCACTTAAAATCATTAAATTTATTAGAGCGCATTTTCAATACCTATTCGTCCTTGTAAATCAAAAAACGTTATTGTTTTAAATTCTACAGAATTTTCTCTCGCATTTGGTAACCATATTGCCATTCCATATTGCACTGATTTTTTAAGTAATTTTTTTAATTAATCACATCTTTAAAATTTCAAAGTTCTTTGAAAAAAAATCCTGACGTCAGAGTGAAAAATTTAAAACGCAGTTTTACTATATTTGGTCCATAGTTTCGTGAGAATATCGATTCTTTCGTGAGTTTTTAAATTTTTTTTTGGGTTTTGTCGCACGGTGTTATTTTTTCGTAAATAATAACAAAAGTTTTTTGTTTTACGTTGTTATTTTAAGTCATGTGACTAAATATGTATTGATACAAATATACATACATATGTATATAGGTGTGTAAATATGTTCTTATAAGCACGCTTTAATTTGCTTATCAACAAGAAATCATTGGCATAGGAAGCAAAATCTTTAAGAGTAACGAAAACAATAGGTTTTACACTTTGGCACAGTTTTTTTTTGCAAAGCTTTATAATTCTTCATAGTGATACAAAAGACAACTTGTTTGGTGTAAATATGTATATTTATCTTAACTATGTTGATAAAATAAAATGTTGATTATTTAATAATTCTTTCACCGCTTTGGATATTGCAAACGCGCTTTGAATACTAATCAGCTTTATTAAATCCTTTTTTAACCACAAAAATAATTTGAATCTTATTTGGCCCTCACTTTGGAAATAAAGTCTATTCGTGTTGACGTCAATGCTGCTGATTGAAGATGTTCGTTGTAGAGAAAAAAGTATTTTATTAATCATTTGAAATAAATCATACAAAAATAGTTGGAAAAAATTACATATGCATATTACTTTTGTTGTTAAACGCTTTATTGTGGGTGGTACATTTTTACATTGGCATGTCAACCGATAAAACATTCGGATGACTTGGACCTGAAAAACGTTAGTATATTCAGAACTGAAGGTGTCACTTAGCCACTGCAGCTTTGGCAGCTTTGCTTCAGCTAACAAGTAAGCAGTTTCTCTGGGGTATTGATGAAACACGAATTGAATTGCATGCATAATGTGACCAATTATTTAATAGCTCAAAAAAGTACAGAAACTGAAAACCAAAACTAGTATGAAAGTAATGAGAAAATGGTTAAAGCAGAATATGCAAAAACGCTAACAGTGTACCAAGTTAACAAATCAATTTTATTAATCAAAAATCTATACTGTTTATTAGTCTAAGACAAGGTGCCAATTCCCAGCGATCTACTAATCGTACAGAGACAAGTCATATATCAAACTAAAGTGCTCTATCTGAAACCTTGCACGAACATTTCAGATTTAAAAATCATTACACCACTTTTGAAATATTTGCATGGAAAAATTTTAAAGTTTCATATTGAACAAAGCATTGCTATGTGCATTTCAATTGGCAACAACTGCTGTTTGCTCTGAATGTGGAGTGAAAAGGGACCATCAGGTCTGTGAATTGAAAAAGAAATTTACAGTCAAGATGAAACTGATCGTCGTTTCCGAATATTCCTATGGCAGTTTCAAATGCATTTAGAGGTAAACAATAATGCATAACAAATTTATTTTGTCTAACTTTAGAACTTTTCAGATGTATTTAATAGAAAATATTCTAGATCTGGCAAAAAAATTCGATAGAGCGTGCGAAAAGTGGTTCCAACCTAAAAGGAACGTATTTTGAACAAGTTAAAAAATATACTTTAATTTACTTCAGGATTTTTTTGTTTTTGTCTGTTTTTTTCTGAATAATATGTTTTTTTTTTTTTAATTTAGCGTTTTTTCAATAAAAAGAAATGATTGTAACAAAATTAAGACCACTTTGAAAACCGAAAAAGCCCCCTTTTCGGTCTATTATCGGACTCCGCTGATATGCTGGGAACAATATTTTTGAACAATTTAAATTTTTTATTTTCAATTTTACATACATATGTATATGATTTTACAGTGCTGGAAAACTTGAAAAAAAAATCATTGCAGACAGACGAACCGTTAAATAAATTTGAGATTATTTCTAATTTCTTTTGTCAGTTAGAGAAGGTCTAATCAAAACCACTTGAAGGATTGAGCAATTTCGTGTCCAAAAAATAAGCACTGTGCGATAGTTAATAAGGAAATGGTTAATATATTGCCCGGATAAGAAAATGTTTACTGTGGCATCGATACTGTCGTTTCTGAATATAACTTCAGGAGCAAGTAAGATTCGCCACAGAATTTTTAAACTCTTTAACACCTTTTAATTTTTCTTGATTGAGAAGCCATTTGTAATGAAATTTGTCAGCTAGAGAAGTGAAGTGATTTAAAGTCATAATTATGTGTTGATCTATGAGTACCTTTCTTAACTGAGATGACTAATCTTTTGAAATTTTTCGAAACAGTTAAAGAAATTTCAACTTAAAAGGTAGTACCAAGGCACAAATAATATGTATGTGTATTTTGTTGCTGCTTGTTTAAAGTGTTAAAAACGATTCGGATTTTGAGTAAAAGGTAAAAATTAAATTTGGAAAAAAATTGGTGCGATTTTCTTTCTTAGTAAATTTTGTATGCTTCTCGAAGCATTGATCCATCATTTGCAAGACCTAGTAGTCAGCGTTTGTGCTGCGGAGTTAGGTGAACGTTCCAAACATTGCTTTTCAATCACTTGTTTTTTATGGTAAAAGCTTTTACATGCTAAAATATTTTAACAGTTTATATTTTTTGTGAAAAGAAATTATAAATATTTGACATTTTAGAGTCAGAATAATTTGAAAAAAATAAATAAATAAAAATCAAATCAGCTGCTCTACTGACACTACCTGTTCAATGTGCCTTGGGTAGTACAAAACATTGCAAAGAAGTACATTTCCGAAAGAAGTACAGTTGGTCACATTATGCATACAATCGCACATATGTAAATACGTAAATATCTAATAATAAGCTTACATTACATAGTGGCATTCTATTTGGCTAATTTATCTTCGCCACTTCTACTCCCTAACTCTTCGCACTGTGGCAGTAATTTGGTGATTTTAATCATAGTATTACTACTCAACCATAAAATTACAGTCACGTAATTGCATTTATATGGAGAGTCACAGCAAGATTGCTGGAACTTGAAAAATCAGCCGGAACTTTAAAGAAAAGAATGAAAAACCCAATGCAAATAAACGAAAGACATTAGCATTTGCAGTACCTTACTTACATGTGTAAATATGTCCGAACAGTTTGTATTTAGTTAATTTTAGTTTGTGATAGGCAGGTCTGATCACTTTTGTTTAGTGTACATAAAAAAAGCATTTTGATATTTAAAGGGGCGTGTTAAATAATGTAATGCATTTCTTATGAGTTGTAGATTCTATTACTGTTTAATATGTAGTCAGCGTTCTAATGTATCCAAAAAGTAGCATAATATTCATACTGAATCACATTCATTCCAGCATTACTGGTAATGTAAAATTGAATGCCACAATTTTCCTAGGACATTGTCGTGGGAAAAAATAATGCATTTTCGAATGCGATTTACTGATTTGTTTTACTGATTGTTTTTTCAATTACTATACATTACACTTTCCCGCTGGGTAATACTGTCCCTTAGTTAGTCAAACATTAAGGAACGTTCATACGTATTTTTATAGATATTAAATATGATCGCAATTTTTGCTTTTTGTCCAGCGAAATCGTCACTTTTGTGCCGTTCGGAGTCGGTGTAAAACTGTATGTCCCTAATAGGAGGAGAAGCTCGGCCAAAGACCAACATATTTGTAGGTGCCAATCTATTATTTTTACCCCGTTTTTATTAGCTTAGGCTGTAACTATGTTATAACGATGCGCCTAAAAGATGCAGCAATTTTCATTACAAGTTACGTAGAGAGTTTTTTAGTTTTTTAAACTATAATTTTTTATTATTATTATTAATTGTCGTTATCATTATTTTTCCTATCGGTAGGACTTGCCTCTCATTAATGCAAATATTTTTTTCTTCATGATTACATATACACACTAACTAAAAACTACTGTTATACCTGTTTTTGTATTAATTGCGGTTAATCAGTATGTTCCTCAAGCAGTTCTATTTCTTGCTAAGATTTTTGAGTTAGCTCACTTTAGGTCTAGGTGTGCGATATGTATACATATGTATGTGTGTACGCATGCATACTATTATCAATATTGATGATACTGATACTACTTTCATTATCGTACTTACATATATATGTTCTATTTTAACTATTATCTGTTATCACTATTATCGATAACATAATAATAACCGTTATTTTGTACTATTGATACGTTAATTGTAGTTATTTTGTCATCGTTATGGCTATTTTTAAAATATTATCGATACTTTATACTGGCGATACTTTTACGGCGGCGATACTATCGAAATCCTTTTTTATATCACTAATAGCTGTAAAATTGTTTTCCAAATTTAAAAATGTTTTTTGTATCGTACTTCTCTCAGAAGGAATTTCGGACTATACAAATATTTCAAGAAATAGAGTTTTTATTAAGGGCTAGGATTATAGAATGATGATCACGCTTTGATATTTCTCCTTCCGACTGTCCTCTATAGCCTAATGATGTGATAGGCCTGAGCTTAAGGCATTCAGACAACTACCCATCAAGCTTTTAATCTGTTATCTACCAGTGAAAGTCGAGCTATTCGTTCAAAATCTTATCATATGTGTATTGGTATCTACTGAAATATTTTTTCTACTACAGTATTTATGCTAGGTTTAGCTATCCAATTGCTATTTATAAAACTAAAAAAAGTTCTTATATTTTTTTTTAGCATAATTGAAATACGCCAGGTATTATAAAGTCTACATACACACATTTTTACTTAGCGCTTTGTATAATTCAATGATAATTACGTGTTTTTTTGCTACAACCGTTGCGGCTGTCACGTTTTGCTACTTCGTAAGCGCGCGGGGCAGCGTGCAAAAGCATGAGCTCAAAATAATATTAAAAATTATCACCGGCTGTGATTTGTATTTCAAAATTTTTAAATAACTATTTTAGTTTTTTGCGGTTATTTTTTAATTTTTAATAAATCTTGTTTAACTATTTTCGTGATTTTTGTTTGTTTTCAGAGTCATCGACCCATATTGATGTATTGATTTATTTCGTGTGGCCATATTTAGAGATTGCAAATTTTACTCAAGTAAGCAAATACTTCAGGCACTTCAAGCAAAGATGCGTTCAAGGGCTTTTGTCTCAAGGCAATAATTTACTTGAGTTATAGCAAATGATTTACAATTATGCATATTTATTTGCATAGGTACATATGTATGTATGGGAATGCTCTTAACAATTTGATTGATGTAGACGCATTCAAAAAGCTTTTTTTTTTATATAACTGAATTATTTTGCCTATGGTCCACTTAAAAAATGGACTATCAAAAAAATAATATGAAAAAAAAATCAAAAAAATAACCAACCAAAACTCTCTATGAAAACAAAAGAAATGTGAAAACAGAGATAATAAATAAATAAAGATTGGTATTTACTGTGTATATTACGTCATGAATTTTTGCATTCTTCGAATTCCTAGCTTTTTCAGTGTGGAAAATCTCTTCGCATATTCAGATCTCATTTTCAGGTGCTTCTTAATAATTTTGTCAAAATTATTTCTCGTATTTACTAACGATTTTTAGCACATATTTTCAACAAGAAATAAAATGCAAGACATTAAAATTTAAAAAAAAAAAATTACAATAAAATTAATTTCAATAAAATTTGAAAAACAAACATTAAAAATAATTGCCTAAAATGTTAAATTACCTGCAGGCTGCTTTTCATCCGTAAATTCCTCATTTATTGTTTTGTTTTGATTTGGCAATACAGGGTGCACAGTTCTGCTGGATGCTTGGTAATGAAATTAATTAATAAAAAAAATCATGTTTAGATTGATTTCAAAAATAATTCAAATGGAACGACCTTATATCGAAAAAAAGCTTTGAAGAGGGTGCCATATATTAAACAAATTGACCAAAACAATACTAAAAAGAAGATTTTATATTTGTTAATAAAACTTACCTGCCTATTATCATTAAATGTATATTTCATTCAAAAATAAAGTATAAAGAAATGCACGAATACAAAAAAATTCTAAGAAATTTTTACTTTTTGATAAAAAAATAAAAAAAAAATCTGTTTCAGCGCTTCAAGTCAAAAAACTATTATAGAGAAGGAGCATTTATTTATATGATAATCTGGATTTTTACTGCTCTTTGGCCTTTCACAAAGGTTTGTGAACAGTGTTGCCAGTGATTTTTTAAGTAATAATAACTACATAAAAAGATTTATAAAAGTAATCAAGATTTTTCAAAATTTTCCAAGTCAACTTTCCTGCATTGTTTTTATTTTATGTGATTTTATTTATTTATTAGAGTTTTCACTCTTTTTTATATAACGACCCCTTGCGCAAATGATCGCCTGGTAAAGTATTATTGTGGGTGAAAATATCGAATGTACCATAAATAAGTATTTTTACGAAGTCAAAACTATAAAATAAAAAGTGTAAAAAAAAATTAAAACGATTGTGTGCAAAGATTTGGTTTCTGGCATTTACGATAATTTCGCGCAAAGGGGTTGATATAGTTTGTATATTTTTTTATTAATATTTCTTATTAGCCGCATTTCCGCTAGTGGTAGCAGGTGAAAAGGAAGGCCTCCTGCGCATTGGAAAGATCAGGCGTAGAAGCCTTTAGATTCCCTCGGTATTTTTAATTGGCTCCAGCTAGCTTAAGTAATTATAGCCTTAATAAGGGAGAATAGCATTCTTATTATAGTAAAGGCATTATCAATCATTCAAAATTAAAAAGGTTGCCATACTTTTCCTTGCAAATTTGTTCGAAGATCGATTTTAACAACAGAAAATAAATAAATTAATTAAATGAAATTACAATACCTTTACCTATTAAAAAGAAAGGTATGCATCTGTTCCATATTAATGCACAAACTATGACATTGCGCGCCAAAATAGAATAATTAACCAAACTAAGAACATGAAATATTTATTGAAGGCTGTTTTCTCAAGTAGGTTTTTAAATTTATCTGCCCTTTAAATATAAATTTTGTTCTGAAAAAATATGTGTTAAGGGCAGATAAATTTTAAAACCTACTTGAGAAAACGGCTATAAATAAAACTGTTTATTTTTTAAATTTTTTAAGCATTTTTTCATCAGTGTTTGAATTATACATATTATTTGATTCTATTATTTCATATCCGCATTCACTTATCTGAATGGTTGAAATTACGCCACAAACACGCCATTAAATTTAACAAGAAATTGCAAATATGTACAGTCACTCACAGAAGTGTTCGTAAATAGTTTTTTTATATTATTCAAAATGTTTTGCATAATAAATATTTATCGTTAATTTTCATTTAAAATATAGCTCAATCTATAACAAAAACAATATAAATCATTCATGCACACATTGTACAAAATTCATAAAAATGAATCACACTTAAAAAAAATGTTCATCAAAATTTCTAACAAAACAAAATCTATTTTTATATGGAAGAAAATGCGCAACACCCTCGACAAAAAAAAAAAATATTCGAAAAAATCAGCAACAATTTTTAGCTACTTGAAACTTGCACTTTATTATACTAAAATTAAATGGGCTACATAACTGCTTACCGAAAATTTTTTCTAAAAATTATGAATAAAAAGTTTGAAATTTTGATGAATTTTTTTTAGTTTGATTCATTTTTGTGAATTTTGTACAAAGTTTGCAATAATTGCATATATGGTTTTTGTTATAGAATGAGCTATATTTTAAATGAAAATTAACAAAAAAGATTTATGATGGAAAACGTTTTCAGCATTGTGAAAAAAACTAAATTACGAATACTTCTGTGAGTGACTGTATGTATTTTATTTATACAATTTACTAAATAATTTCGCTCACAGAAGTACGCATCGTAACGATTGTCTGCCAACACATCATTGTAACAGTCGCACAAGCGTTAAGGATATGAGCCATAAAAAAAATTGCCCCTAAAAAGTATTTTCTTTCTGTTTACTTATCGCTTACAACGTTTGAAAGTGCCCTAGATTGCAGGCAATAAGCCAAAACAAGTGACTAATACTTTTCGAAAATCCGCCTAAACCATTGCCCACAATTAGCAATTTGGGCGCCACAAACAATGTGTACACATACGAGTATGTAGCATGAACTACATGGGCGCGCCGTGCCGCCAGCAATGCTTGTGTACTTTGTTGCCGCTGTTGTCATCGACACATTGGCCATGACAAAGAAATTGTTTAAGAAATACATATGAACATACATATAAAGACGCCTCACTTTGGTCTACCATATACTCACTATATATTTACACATTCTTACGTGCATAGATATGTACAATAAATACAGTTGTTCACAGATGACAGTACAATTTTTTAAATTAGCAAAGCAATAAATGCTTAGGGATGAGAATAATGATCGTTTGATATCGCCATTGTGTTCTTTTAGCAAATTCCATATTCGACAATTTTTATGATAAATACCTCAGTATTGTAATGCAGATTATGAATATAAATGAAAGCGATTGAAGTCGATAACAATTCTGGAGGTATATCGACCAATGTAGTGATGAAAACATCGATAACTCTAACAATACATTTACTTAAAACTTTATCAAAACAAATGGAATTAGGAAATATTTCTACAAAATGTAGATAAATACATTTCAAACAATACCGAAAAAAATTTTTGGTTTAACGCACCAACGAAAGCATTAAAAACTGTGTACTAGCCCATCCCATTAAAGAATTACAACAAGATGAAAATATCGATAACTATTGCGAGATATGTTTCGAAAAATTCACCAATGATACTCGATTTGAGAACTATGTCTTTAAAAGTATCGATAAATATGTCTCAAATATTATTGATAACCATTATGTACATTACACTGGTCTACAAATTTCAACTTTTTTTCTGCGAATAAGACGGGACCTGGTGTTTCTGAACGGATTTTTCGTGCTGAACACGAATCCGGGGTCAAAAATGTCCCATCACGTCACGTTTTCGAGAAAAAAGGGGTTGAAACCCCTAAAAACAGCGTTTTTGGCCATTTTCGAAAAATTATAGAGCTGAACCCTGACGTGGTACAAATTTTGCATATATCAGAAATTAAAGGCTAAACCGTGCCCTTTCGAATGAGCCCTATGCCGAATTGATCGCGTGCACCCTTAAAGCAGGGGGTGTATTTGTGTTTAGGGGTGCAGGAAAAATTGATCACAGAAAGAATTTAATCTTAAACGATCATAGAAAATTAATAATGCCAAGGTTTTAACTATATTAAAAGTCGCTGATTACTCTTAATGTAGTTAAGACCTTAGCATCATTCATTTTATATGGTCGTTTAAGATGAAATTCTTTCTGCGATCAATTTTCCCTGGACTCCTAGACACAAATACACCCCCTGATCTAAGGGTGCATGCGATTAATTCGGCATAGGGCTCATTCGAAAGGGCACGATTTAGCCTTTAATTTCTGACATATACAAAGTTTGTAGCACGTCAGGGTTCAGCTCTACAATTTTTCAAAAATGGCCAAAAACGCTGTTTTTTCCTGCACCCCTAGACACAAATACACCCCCTGCTCCAAGGGCACATGCGATCAACTTGGCATAAGGCTCATTCGAAAGGGCACAATTTTACCTTTAATTTCTGACATATGCAAAGTTTGTAGCACGTTAGGGTTCGGCTCTACAATTTTTCGAAAATGTCCAAAAACGCTGTTTTTAGGGGTTTCAACCCCTTTTTTCTCGAAAACGTGACGTGATGGGAAGTTTTGGACCCCAGATTCGTGTTCAGCACGAAAAATCCGTTCGGAAACACCAGGTCCCGTCTTATTCGCAAAACCCTTGTAGACCAGTGTTATCGGTACATGTTTTTATTTAAGCTATTAAAAGATAAAAATTTGTCAAGTTATTATTTCTATACAATTATAAAAACAACTATAATATCATATATTTATCGCTGATAATATCGATAATTTTTGCGGTACATATATCGAATAATTCATCTATGATAATCGGTTTGGGAAGTCTTTCTTTAAAAGTATCGTTAGATATATCTCAAATGTTATTGATGGCCATTATGTACCGATAACTACTTATGTTTCTTAATACATCAAACGACAGAAATTATGCAATGTATTATTATTGCTTAATTATAAATGTATCGATGAATATATCGATAATTATTACGGTACGTTTCATTAGTGATAATCGATTTGGGAAATATTCCATAAAAAGTAGCGATAAATGTGCCTCAAATATTATCGATAACACAAGATTAACCTATCAATAAATGCATGCATCAAATTTTCACCACCTAATTATACGATATTCGATCGAAAAAAAAAACAACAGCATCAAAAGAAATTTATTTTAAAGCAACATATCGTTTTGCTGAACAAAATCAATACCTCACCAGTATAACTAACAATGAAGGTTTGTATATATCCTGCAGAAAATTATTATCAATTACCTTTTTTGGAGGAGTTCGATAAATAACTAACTTTTAACTACCTACGACAAAACTAACTTTAAGTTAGTTGTAAAGTCGTGCAAGAGTCGTGCAGATGTTATCGGGCGTTTGTTTTCTTTACAAGTTTCTTTTTAAATATCCTCACAAAAATTACTTTCTATACACTTTTTTTCTGAACTTCGCAGATTCTTTTTCTTATTCAGGACAAATAACATGCAATAAAATAAAGTAAATAAATAAATAAAAAACAAAAAAAAAATAAATTTGTTTTTCTTATTGATATTTTATGTCCAAAAGTAGTTAGCTACAAGTTAGTTGGCATCTAATGCAGGGGAAACCAGTTTTCACATTTTTGCGGCCATCGCCCTTCAAAAGTAGTTAGTTACGGCCAAAGGAAATAGGTAATAAATAGTTACCACCAGTCGAATGCTAGTTAGTTAATAGTTAGCTACAAACTAGTCCCATTTCCTGTAGGGTACACATGTACGTATCAAATAAAAAATATCTCTCTACTCTCATCCACTCTTTGCATACGCTGAGAATTCATTGATTTGCCGGCATTATTCCACAAAGCGAAAAATCAAAACGAATTTCAGCGAGCATTGTCTGGCTGGCAAATTCTGTCACTAATCCCAAACCCGGCAATACCTATCTAAACAAAAAAAACACAAATAAATAGTGTCTACGAAAAGAAATAAAATAAATATGAGTGCTCTGAAAACAATAAATATATCGAAATAAGCCACAGAATGCTCTATTTATCTTGTTATAAATGCATTATGCAAATGAAAAAATTAAAAAAAAAACCGGCAGGGCATGTACATACATGTATGTATGTATTTACTAGATTTTACGTTTAGTAGCAGACTGGAAATTTTGGTATTTTACAAATTTTTAAGGCATGCAAAGCTTGGCGAGGTGCAACCTGTTTTATTTCGAAAGCCTCTGTTCTATGCTAACAACACTTAAGAGGCTTCGAAGTATTAATACTTTCAAATTCCTGAGAAAATCATACTGAAACTGAAGTGATTATATGTCTAGGATAGGTAAGGTTAGAGTTACGTGCACAGTTAGGAACATATTTGTGATACCAGATGCAGCTCCGCAAAAGCTGGACATTATTGGTAGAAAATGTTCAAGTTGTCCCACCTCCTCATCCTCCAGCCAACTGTTGAAGTAAGGATCAGATGTGATGTTTAGTCTTAAAGAGTGAATTTCGAGCGGACAGTGATACTCAATAGGAACCCCTCTGACTGTCCCCGATCTACCCTAGGCCAAAAAAACTTTAAATTTGCGCACATTCTAGTTTTCACCCAGAATTTTGAGTGCTAACCACAGTTTTTCAGCAGCACTCCAGCCTGCTGTCGGATCGGAAATATCGTTTTGGAGGTGCTGCTTCTCGTCAACTCATCTGATATTCTCCAAAGCAAATGCAAGTTAGTCTAGGCACTCCGTGAACTATTTGAGCTCACCATCAGAGAGGAGTCCCTCGCAGAATGTGCTGAAGTCTGGCTCAGGGAAACTAGTTGTCTAGCAGATTAATCATATGATGCTCTATAATTCTTGAATGTTTCGATTGCATCGCTGCATATCTGAAAAGTATTCAAGGAACTGCTTCCCCATTTTTTCAAGCAATGACTTGGCCAGGCAAGATAGGTGGCAGCAGGGAGCAGTGAATTTTTCACCGATAGGATGAAACTTGAGGGAAAGGTGAGCTGCCTATCAACTTCAAGTTAAGGGTTCTTATAAATCCAAAATATCTAGAAGACATGCTGAATTTTACTACCAAATTATTTAAAGAAATCTTGGGAACCAGTAAATCATTTCTTTCCATTTTGCATACTTTTTCAATTTCGTTTACTTATCACCTATCTGTGTATAAGAAAGAGCAGTTCCACACGCAGTCAATCAATTAGCGGCGCGCTTATTATTTGTATTATACAATTGTTTTTCCCAATCAATAAATTCACACTTTTCGTGCGGAAATAATAGCTAAGAAAGGGAATGTCAGCTGCTATATGTACAGTTAACTAAATATGTATGCATAAAGATAAATATGTGGAAATGAAGATTTAATTAGCTAACTTTTGATAATCACATAACAAGGTGAATAGCGAAAGAAAACGTGCTGTTTCGGATAATTGCCAAAGATTGAAGAAAAGCATGTTTGAGTGAGAGTGAAGATTAAATTGAAATATAAAATTTCTTGTATGCAGATATATGTATATGTACTTAGGCACATATGTATGAGTATGTCATACGATACATTATTTGGAAATTGGACCATGCTCATTGTTGGAATCTTAGTAATTCTTTCTGTTTAGCAGAATATTTCTGTGAATGTGGTTGACGAGTGGAAGCATAGAACATATGTATGCAATAGAGGATGGTGTTCTATACCGGAAAAATATACCCTGTTTTTTTTTATTTTACATTCAAAAAATATTTAGAAGTCGGTCACGCGCTTTTTCATGTAGATATTTTATCGTAAAGAAGGTATAGAATTCTTGATAATCAATATTTTTCGGTCGGAAAACTCTGTTTCCCTTGAGAAGATATCCAATTGTGTATTTAACCGTTTTTATAGTTAACTGTTTTTTATAGGAGATCCATAATAAATCGTTAGCATTAAAAAATGGTAAAATAAACAATTGGGTATTATTATTGGAAGTCTTCTAAAGAGAAACAGAATTTTCCGATAGAAAAATATTAATTTTCAAGAATTATATACCATAGCCAAGAAAAAATTTTTTTTTCATATAAACTATGCACTTTGAGCGGCCAATAATTATTTATTGATTTTGAAATAAAAAACAGGGGTATATTTTTTTGATATAGAATAATCCCAGTAGGCAGACGATTACTCTTTCACATGCATTTTTGGACCACCCAAATGCACATACATACATATTTTGTAACAGCCATCTTACTGTCTTTTATAACTTGCAAGCACACAAGTACAGTTCACGGATTCCCTAAATTCAGAGAAATTGTTAAAGAATATGTACATACCGTTACCGTTACCTTAATTCACAAAAGCCCTAACCAACAAAATTTTTATTTTACAGGAGAAGCATTATATCAAGAGCATCTAAAACAGGTAGGGCTTCTTAAAAAATGGCACGCAATTCCGTTGTTTTTGGTACTAGCACTTTAAAATGTTTACTGAAGGTATATTTAATACCTCCAACCAAAATCTGCGGAAAACGCAGTTTCAAAAAAGTGTCGGTTAGAGCCTTTGTGAATTAAGGCTACGATATTAATGTACGTATTTAATAAGTACTATGGATATTCATGAAAACGCGAAAATGCCCCGTAACCGCGTAAATCTAGTAAATAAATCGATTTCCATAAAAAAAAATTTGGTACGTTTAGGCGGTTGATTGATTGCGAGGCATTTACGCGTTTAGATGAATAGCCCTATTAGGTATAAGATTTTAATTTTCTGCGCACACAAACAATACTGCAATCATAAATGAAATTATATTATACACTTTCTTGGAATCAACAAAGCACAATTGCACGACTTTACATAAATGTAATGCATTGTTTTATAATCGAACCGTAGGCGTGCCAATTAATCGCAAATGTGAATTAGCTACAGTGGCTATCAAACTGCCAACCCATCTAAATGCGATCACTCAATTTTGATGCGCAGCCGACTACTTTGCGCCACTCTCGATTCACTCACCACTTCTGCTTTTTGCTCTCCTCTTTAGTGGCGCTCATATTTTTTGTCTGCATGCGCTTTCTTTGGCCGGCGATCATTATCAGTATCAGCTGTTTGGAGCAGATGGCCGCCGCGACTCCCCATTATCGCCGTTATCGCCGTTCCCCTCAGGTTTTACGCCTTTCGCTGCGTCTGGTCGTACAGGTTAATGCTAGGCGTTGTAACCCAGATATAAATTTACGATCACTTGGCTTTTCTCGCTTTTTTAACAAATGCAATTTTTTCCGCTTCACTTTTTATACCTTTCATGAGCATGAAATGGTATTATAACTTTGGTCCGATGTTTGTAAGTACCAGAACAAAAAGAGATAGACCCATGAAAATGTATACTTATATGATCAGAACGTCGAGCTGAGTTGATTTAGCCATGTCCGTCTGTCCGTCTGTCCGTCTGTCCGTCTGTCCGTCTGTCCGTCTGTCTGTCTGTTTGTATGCAATCTAGTCTCTCAGTTTTCGAGATATCCGGATCAAATTTGGTAGGTGGGTGTATTTTTATAATGTATTAATCATTTGTCGGAACCGGAAGAATCGGACCACTATAACATATAGCTCCCATACAACTGATTGTTCAGATATGAGATTTTTCATTATAACTTCTCCATTTATGCAGCTACGAACATGAAATTTTGCAATACTTGCACCTATTATCAACAGAATACTTACAGTGAAAATTACAAAGATCGGGTCACTATAACCTATAGCTCCCATACAACTGATTGTTCAGATATAAAATTTTGCGTTATAACTCCTCCATTTATATAGCTAGGAACATGAAATTCCGCACTGTTTTCAATAATTATCAACAAAAAACTTACAGTGAAAATTAAAAAGATCGGGTAACTATAACCTATAGCTCCCATACAACTGATTGTTCAGATATGAGATTTTTCGTTATAATTCATCCATTTATGTAGCTAGGACCATGAAATTTCGCGCTGTTTTCACTCATTATCAACAGAAGACTTACAGCGAAAATAACAAAGATCGGGTCACTATAACCTGCAGCCCCCATACAACTGATTGTTCAGATATGAGGTCTTTTATCATAACTCCTCCATTTATGCAGCTAGGAACATGAAATTCCGCACCATTTTCACTCATTATTAACAGAATACTTACAGGGGAAATAACAAGGATCGGATGACTACAACATATATCTTCCATACATCTGATTGTTCAGATACGGGATTTTACTGTAAAACTCCTTTATTTGAACAGCTAAAACCGATAAATTTCGTAAGATATTTTATAAATAATAATACAAAGTCTACTGAGAAAATCGTCAAAATCTATGCTGTATAAGCTTTATCTCCTATAGCACTGATTGTTCAGATACCAGTTTTTGCCATATATCTCCTTTATGTACGAAACTAAACCCAATAAATTGTGTTACCGGTTTACATACCGATCACATAGCGGTGAAAATCACTTAGATTGGTGTCATATAAAGTATATCTTCCATACCTCTGATTGTTTAGATGCGATTTTATATAAGTATGTAACTCCTCTATCGATGTATGCAGATGTATTCAAAAGCAGTAATCTGTCAAAGTAAAATTTGCAGATGTTCATGAAAGGTATGAAGCCTTCGGCATAGCCGAAGACAGCGCTGCTCTTACTTGTTTACGATACTTTCGTTTCGCTAATTATAACCATGCATGGTATTCGCTTGTATGTATGTATGTATGTATGTATGTAAGTAGTTGTTGCATTCTTGCATGATACGCAATTGCATGCTTATTGTTTAGGTTTTATTTCATGTCATTAGCATTATTTAGCTTCGTTCACAACAGCGGAGGGCGACAGAGTCAGCGACGACTTATTCATGTAATCGCCGTTGGCTTCGTTTCACTTGACTTCATTTTATGCTTCCAATATTGCAAAATAAACTACGATAAAAGCATTCACTAGCTTTGTGCAATTGTTTTATATGAATTTGGGTAACTGTTTTTATGACTAAATACATACATACATACATATGTATACTACTTGTAGTTTGTGGTTGCAAAAATAAATGTTTGTTAATTTTTATTATATCTAGCAGAATGGATAAAATTTGATTTTATGTGCAGCTCTTGTTGACTAGATTTGTATTATGGTTGAAGGTATGTAAGTTCACATAATAAATTTCCAACTGCTGGAAAAAATATATACAGTGCAGGGCACTTGCATAGCTCCCCTTTTGATGCTCAGTAATGACTGTTTTACTGTTGTTATTTTAATATTTCAAAGTTTTTTATTAAAATGGGGTAAATTGCACAACAAAAACCATGCACAAAATTTATAATGCAAAAAAAATTTTTATAATAAATTTTTTTGCAGTCTGCAGTTTTGTAGTCTCTTACATATTTATTAAAAAAAGGCGCAAGTTTCAAGTTTCTAAAATGTACTTTTTTTCCATGCAAAGTACTTATATTCGTCTATATCTTTATGTGGAGAAAATGCGTAACACCCTCAGCAAAAAAAAATTCTTAATAGAATGTACCATATGTTTATAAAAAATGTATGAATATTAAATAAAAAAGGAAAAGTTTCAATACTGAGAATAAAAAAAGGATCGGCTCTGAATTTATTTTATCCAGAAGCAATAACACAGGGTGATTTTTGAATTTTTTTTGCGCTGAAAATAAATCTGGCCTTCAAAATTTTACATCCCGTCAGGATTTTCGGCAATTTTAGTTTAAGTTGTAAAAAAAAGCATTTTTCGTAATTTTTATGAATTTTTTTCGGGTATGGAACTTCTTTTTTTGTCCACAAAAGCATCGGATAATACCACTTTATGATCTGTTTTCCCAATAAATAAGGTGAAATGCTCAAGAAAGTTTATAAGCATGGCCGTTAAATATATTTTGGCAGATTTTGACATATATATTGACACAGCTTTGTTTTATTTGATCATTTTAACACAAATTACTACTTAACATAGTTTGACACAATTTGACGTAAATGGACATATTTACCTCAATTTGAGCTAATTTGACACTGAGCTTTGACATATTTTGACATATTTTGAGAGTTTAATATAAATTACATACTGACAATTTGACAAAAAGCATCTTAAAATTCATTATTTGGAAATAGCTTCAGTTCCTCTTTTTTGCACCATTTTACATAGTTTACCAATTTTGACAGTTAAATATGAAATTACTGAAAATTTGTCAAAAAAAGTCACCAAATTCATTAATATTTTCACTTTTGTCTTTTGTAACACAATTTGACATAGTTTTAAAATTTTCAATAAGTGTATATAAACAATTTGTCATAATTTAGAAAATTTTGATTAAAATTTAATGACTTAAAATGACAAAACATTCATTAGTACTTACCAATTATGAAAGAATTTAATTTGACATTTTAACATAATTTTACATATGTTTTCATTCTATCAACATTTATGGCATTTTACCGTAATTTAACCAAATTTGGGATTTTTTGTCATTTTGATAAAATTCATCAATATACTCATTTCTAAAAGGTATTTTTCTGTTAACAAAAAAAAAACAACTTTAACAAATTTAATTAATAAAAAACCGCTCAACCGCTTAAAATTTTTGGGACTTAAATATATACTGACTACAATATTAGATACAACGCATTCAGGGAATGGAAGCTAAATGCTTTAATTAATTAAATTAAATGCACTTTTAACCACAGGTAATAATTTTGAAGAGGGTCGCCAATTATTTAAAAATTTATATCTATATCTCTATACATATATATATAAAACAAAGTTGCGTAAAACGTGTGACCCCGTAACTCGAGAACGGATTGTCCGATTTAAGTAGACTTTTTTATTTTGTTTTTCGGATCAGTTTTTTTGTAGTTGGGTTTGTCTTTTCCACGATGGTGGCGCTGGGATCGACTTATTACTAAAAGGGGTTTATCTCAAATGACCTCCGTTAAATCAACCACCAGAACCATTGCGCTCCTTGATAAGGCATTTAAGGTATTTCGTCGGAAATAAGTCTATGTATATTGGATTTCTGTGGAACAACGATACTCAGCCATTTTGAAATTGCTACGAGCTATACTATACAGTTTTAAGGAGAAATTCACAATTTAACCGGATCATTTTTGCCCCCAGTGAGTGAAGAGGAAAATATTCTTCAAATTTATTTCGCTGTACGATTAACCATCACTGAAACGCCAGATCATTAGGACAAATTCCAAGAACTTCTTCGCGGGCATTACACTTTCGTTAGGTTACTTAAGACCCGCCCAATGATCTGGCGTTTCACATCACGATTATTTTTACGGTATTAGCATACAAATCGTGACCGTGAATTGTTGGTAAAAACTTTGAACCAAAATGTTTCAATAAAAAAAAATTATTTTACATATAGTTTATATAGTAATTAGACCAGCTCGACGAAATAAATTTCCGACATCCGACTATGGTTTAGAAACACTTATGCCAATAATGCCATATTTCCAATGGGAATTAATTGACAAAAATTTTACAGTAATGACATTTGCTGAAATACCGTATTTCCACTGGGCAATAAATGACAAACATTTGAATGACAAAGTTGAGCACAATGGATCTTCTGATCGTAATTAGTCCATACCTCATACCTTAGCCAATATCTATCTGGGCATTAAAAAATATTCGCGTCATTTAGTTCGTTTCCACATGTTCCTTTTTAAATGAAAAAAAATTTCGTGTAGCTATTTAGCAGAAAACTGTATGTAGTATATTTTTTAACAGTGCACATATTTTTAACTGTTATAAAATGTATCACCTTAATTTTATGCAATTTATATCCTCATTCACATATCAATAATAAAATAATTGAAATTTAGCAAGCATATGCAATATCAATTTAACTTTTTCATATTTGTATATGTACATCTGTTTTTATGCTGCCCAAAGCACGAGTCTAAGCAATTGGAACCTTTGCTACATAAATCTAAAATAGTTTTCAAATTTTTAATTGTAATTGATAACCAACAATAACTGAAATCACATGCAAGAATATCACATGAGCAAGAAATATGTATGTATGTGCGTATGTAAATAAAAGTGAGAATGAACAAATCAATCAACACTACAAACAATAATATTAGTAGTCTCAGACATATGTATGTACATATTAGGGCGGGTCGATTTGTGGAGGCCCAAAAAATTAACAGAGGCAAATCGCGATTATGATTATTTGGATAATTTCAAGCATTTTTGCCCAAGAAACCAAAGGTCTAAATGAATTTCGAGCGACCGATTTTTGCTATCTAGTTTTTCTTTTTTAAGTGGCTCACCTGTTGAAACAGCTGTATTGAAAACTAGCCAAAATGTGTATCTGGGGGTTTTGGGGTTGAGGAATCTATTTCAGGCATTAATTTTTTCTTTTGAAGGCCGCCAAAGGGCGCTTCCGAACTTTTTTTTGGATTTTAACGAAAATCGACAACATTGTTCCGAAAATTCACGCAATTTGACTTTCTCATAATGCAATTTCAATTTTTACAAAAGGCTTAAATGTTCAGCGTTGTAATCGCGATGTGCCTTTGATGCACAAAATTTGACCCGCCCTAGTACATATGTATGCTCTGATCTGCTAACGAAATTTATGCACACACACATACATATGACACAACTGTGCTGCTCACATTGATAACATCAGCTTGTCATTTAGTTTAATTTGTATAACAAAATCTACTTAATAGAATGTTATGCATTTCAATCGAATTTCAAAAATGTGTATGTGTATGTATGTATAATAAATACCATGATAAAAACATAGCAAGGTAGAGCCGTTCTCTCAATTTGTCGGCCATGATTTTTTTTTTGAAGTTTGCCAGCATTTTAAAATCATATAAAATTGAAAATAAAAAATTTAAATTCTTCGAAATTGTTGTTGCTTGAGATTGAAAATGAAAATGTGTGTGTGAGTTTGTGAGTAAATTTAAAAATTAAAATGTTTGGAAACGTCAAGAACTTTAAAAGTAACTCTCAGCGGTTCTACCTTACTATATTTTTATCATGATAAATACTACGAGTACATTGATTCCAAAAAATAATAAATGTTTGCTTTTATTTGAAATTTTGACACTTTTTGTATAAAGTGTATTGTGCTTGTTTCGGTGCTTGAACTACTATATCGGACTTAACTCTATTGCGCTTTTTATTACATCAGTTGGTTTTCCGAGAAGCCTGGTTCAATTTGTTTAGAGAATCAACAAATGTAGAAATGTTTATTTAAGCGCAGATAATGTTTATTAACACATGACGTGCATGTTAGTTACAAATACTGTAATTGGATTCAAAGAAATTGTGTAAATGGTCTGTATTTTCTCGCTAATATACATATATCTACTAATTCAGTTTTTTTTTAATAATACGGTCAGGTATTTTTATTGTACTATCAAATTGTTGTATCAAAAATTAAACACTTTCTTCAAAAACTTTTTCAGACTGCAGTTTTAAAAGCGCACTGGCTATTAAAAGGTGCGTTTTAAGAGAACTTTTTAATTCACCAAAGCCTGTATTTGCTATTCAAATATATATACATGCACATAAAAGCTGTAAAAAATGCCTCAAGAAACACCAGTTGCTTAAATTTTAAGTTATTTATAATTAAAATATTATACACAAAATATCCTTATATCTTTCTGTATTTTACAGACGTGCGTATAGTGACGGCCACGTTAATAGCGGCCTCTTTTGATCCTCAGTGATGACAGATTTTCTTTTGTTTATTTACTATTCATGCATTTTTTAATACAAATATTGCATAATCTGTAATAAAAACTATGTAAATCCAGTTTATAAATTTACTTCAAAAATCTTAAAAATTCATCAAAATTTTAGACTGTTTTTTTTTGAGTATGTAGTTTTATAGCCTTTCCAAGTTTTATGTAACAAAGTGTTAATTTCAAGGGACTAAAAACCACTGTTAATTTATGAGATTTTGATCATGTGTTATATGGAAGAAAAAAATTATAAAAATTAAAGATTACCGTTAGTTTCTTCATGGTCCAATTTTCGGAACTAAACAAAATTATTATGGGACCACCACTGGCGTACCACCTTTTCTTTAAAAAAAGAAATATAGAAATCGGTTAACGTGGTTATGCGGTAACATACATAAAAAAAATACTCCGAACTGATAACCTCCTCCTTTTTGTGAAAACGGTTCTCAAAAATTCCAATTCTAGAAAATTTTCAGTTACGCATTCAATTTTAGTCAAGCTTCAGACATCTAAAAATCGCGTTAATTTTAAGAAATTTTTGGAGACTGTTTTTATGGTTATATTTGTAATTTAATATACTATAACATCTATGTATTTAGAAAACATCATGACTTTAATAAAAATAAAAATAAAAAAATATGATTTTTAATGCAATTTTTTTTTATTTTAATTTACCTCACAATCTCATGGAAAGCCAAGGTAAATACGCACATTTTAATATCTTAACTGATTTTCTCCGACAAATAGTTTATTAACTGCAAACAATTAAAACAAACTACTTCTTCGCGAGTTAAACATTTCGGGCATTTTTTTCGAGATTTTCGAATGTCATGGCGAAATAAAATAATAGGTGTCTTCTTTTTTTTCGATAAAGAATGTAAACAAATATATTTCACCCAAAAAAAATGAGGTGTAAATATTGATGGAATGACCCATATATAAATTTTTTTAATTAATACAAAAGTAACTCATATATCTGACCCAAGTTTTGTGCCATGGTAATTAAAAACATTTTTAAGTAAAATATTTTTCAATTAGGGACATTCCTCCATATTTCAGCTTAAAAGCTACTTTACCCCTCTTTTATTTGATACCAAATTTATTTGATTTGGATAAGCGTTTTGGTGTTTGTTAGGTAAGAACTTTAAATTCGGCCTTAAAAAATATTTGGCCAAGTTCAACTATTATTATTGGACTAAAAAAAATAAAAGTCTGGGGTAACCGATTATTTTATTTCAAATAAAATAAAATACCAAAAATACCTTTTTTCTAACGACTTTTATTATAAAACTCCGGGCCCTGGTTTTCCAAGCTAAAACTTTTGTGTTTTATTTTAAAACTATATTTTTTATGCATTACGCAAGCAAACTAAACACTAAACAGAATTTTGAAAAAAAAATAAAACCATATAAAACATTGAAACGTTTTAATCTAAATTTTTAGGAAGTTTTTGGGTACGGAATTACATGTCATATGAAATTCTAATAAAATAAGTGCAAGTTTCATGGGGGTTAAAATTCGCATTGATTTTTAATTTTGGTTTTTTATAGGCGGCTTTTATCACTTCACAAGTGCGATGATCTATTAAGCATTTAAAGCCCTATCAGTTGCAAAAAAAACCAAACTACTTGCTATTGTTTTCTAATCATTACGTTTCACTGTTGCAACCATAAAAGATATGGCCTTAATAGTAGTAAAACAAAATATTTTTCGCCAAGTGTTTGGACGAGCTTCTCCTCCAATTTGGGGTGTGCGTCTTGATTTTGCTACAAATATGGAGGGACCTAAAATTTTGCGCAGCCTTGAACGGTTTTCACTTAGTTGATATTTTTTTATTTTTACGAAAGCTTATGAAATTTTCAAGAGACCAGTTGAGCCTGATTTTTGAATTTTGAATTGATTATACTAAATTGTTTAGTGCAAAGTGCAAAAAAAGTAGCAATTTAAAAAAAAAAATCTATTATCCTATTCCAGTTAATAAATGTAACATAATAAAAATTAGTTGAAACAATCGTAGGGTTCCCCCAAAATGGAAAAAATACACAAGACAAAATTTAAATTTTATAAATAAATTTTCACCAAAATTAAATTATTTTTTTTTATTTTGGTTTAACAAAGTGCAAGTTGCAAGTTGCTAGGAGGTCATGTTGATTTTTAATATTTTTTTTGCTAACATTTTAAGCACGTCTGCGTGCTAAATGGGAAATAAAAGCGTATATTACATTATTGAAAATCAACGCGAGCCCTTACTAAAATGTAATGCTCTCTAAAAGTGCATACATAAAATTTTCCTAAAAACCAAAAAAAAAAATTACTTTGGAGACATATTTTTCGTTTTCTACTAGTTCTTATTACATATGTATAACATTTATTACCTGGACCAGGAGAATCGATTTTCTTCAAAATTGATTCTTTTTCTGCACTTTGCACTAAAAAATTTAATATAATCAAATAATGTTCGCTGTTGAAAAAACTTGTGTAACTTAAATGTTGCCAGGACAAGCAATCGAACCCAGGTTGTACGGAGTGGTAGTACACTACTCTAACCACACAGCCGTAGTAACCTTAATAAAGACCTAAATAATTACGTGAATGTTAATATTAGGCAATACGTACTTTGTTTAAAATAAGTTTTAATTAAAAAAAAAAAAAACCATTTCCCTTTGTAAGTGCCATCGAAAGTGCGTACCTACAGCAGATCAAAGCGACCTTGAATTGCTAAACCAAGGCAACACTTCGCTCAATTCCAATCTTTTTAACGCATAAATTTTTACTCAACTCGAAAAGCATTAATTCAGCCAGCTTGGCGCTATTACATAATTTAGTCATTAACAATAAATGTTTGTATGTAATTTTAATTTAATTTTTCTTTCATCTCATACCAATGCTTGCGGTCATTTTTGGCAATAAACCGCTTAACAAACGCTGCAGGCGATTCAAAGTTAAGAGCCTACGTTTAGTGACGTTTAAAAAAACGCAAAAGACATGCAATGCAACTTTGTTTGCTTCATTCAACTGACTTACAAGACAAACAGGCATACAAATGTGTGTATATATATATATGTAGGTATGTATGTATATACGTAATTAAGTATATGTGCGCTATTATAAATATTTATCTCGGTTTAATTATTTCATTTTCTACGAATGACAGCATTAGAGTTTACGGTTATTTTAAAGCAGATTTTTATCAAATGACCTTGAGTATTTTTAATTGAAGAATTGCATGTGACATGTTTATTTTTATGTTGTTATAATTTTACCTAAGCAATTGTGCAGTGAAACTTAAGAGCAACATTCAGGGTTGCCAACACTCTAACCTTGTTAGTTGCTTGTTAAGCACAATGCATATTATTTAAACTAAATTTTTCCATTGAATCTACCAGCTTGTTGTGTGTGTCAACTGTCTAATTGGCCGAGTATTTGACATTTACTAATTGCTAAAAATCGCAATAGCTTTCCAATGACAATTGCTCAACCTAACTAAAATGAAATTAATTGTTCGGCATTAGCGGCAGTAATTTTTGGTTTTTTGTCTACTTTTACGGCTTGATTAACAAATTATCGGTAATTTCATGCCATTTCATTGGCTGTGATTGCTGATAAGCTTGCAGCTTATCGACATTCATTGGTGCTAAGTACTTTCTATGATAATCTCTGCACTTGTTTTCTACACAAACAAAATGACAACAGTTTGTTAGATATGCATGTTTTTGATAAAAAAAAAAGTTAACTAGCAATTAAACGCCAATTAGCCGCCAACATCTGATTGTCGATACCCGGAAATAATAACACTTTTTGTCAATCACTCAAGCGGATTAATTGAATTTTGAAATTACTTTTTTATATAAGAATTTATCAATAATGGTCTAATAATTGGTAATTACTCTTCCCTGAGGGAACTTAATAAGTAGTTGACGTGTGTAGTAAAAGTAAGTGGACAATTGAATTCTGCAATATTCGGTAGATTACAGTCGAACTACCATAGCGATAAAAATGTCCAATGAGTTCTGTGTTTATGGTACAAAAATCTGCAAATGTAATTATATAATTTTTGTCTTTAGAATCCTTGGTTAGGTTAGAGGTAAGGTGGATGCCCTCCGCGGGACCCACTTAGACAGTTACGGCATATCCATTGCGTTACCACTAAAAATAAAAATAAAAATATTATACTGGAACGGTACAACAGATAATCAAACAAGGTTAGAAAACCGCTGGGTTCTAGTTATGAAGTTTCGCAAGCAGCTGATGTCCACACTAGAGAGTTCCTCTGAAGCAACTATGAAGTACGACCCGAGACGTTTAAACGTGAGCTTCGCAAAGGCTGGGTGGCCGAGAAGGCAGTGCTGCGATGGTTCGACCTCATCGTCCGCTAGACAGGTGCGGCACATCGGGTCTGCAGCAACATAAAGATGTACCGCATGAATTCCTATTGGGCAGTACCCAGTCAAAATACCAATTAAAACCGAGAGTTGTGGCTAAATAAGCAGGAGAAGTTTCCTAGACCGCCCACGATCTACTACCGGCCAAAAGTACCTTGCAACTTTGCATGACGATGTTTTGTTTTCGCTCAGCGTTAGCTAAGTCGACGAAAAAACCATTGGTCCAGAAGCAGTCCGCTGGTTACCATATTACCCCAATGTCCTCCCTTTTGTTGTTCATCGGCGCAGCAGTTTCCTGCAATTTTGCTGTACGCCGGAACACAAACCAGTTTGATGTGAAAATAAAACGAGACAATAGAGAGGGATCATGCACTGCGCTTAGCTGTCGAAGTAGATATTTATCTTTCTAAACGGTATTACTCAAGTTCGCAACCAATCGGCTGCTGCTCAAATGGCAGCTACCTCTGCTTGAAACACGATACAGAAATCAGAAACCAAAATTTAATATCCGAGAGTAATTCCTCACAGAAACACCTCCTCCAACTCTGCCATCAAGCTTCTGTCATCAAGCCCATCCGTGAAGATATTCACCCGTCCTTTGCTGGAAAGACTACCTCCCTGCCATGCGTCCCTTTGTGTTATATGTGTAGAGAATATTGCTCTCGGAACCATCCTCGGTGTATACAAATCGGTTAAATTTTTCGTAAACAATTTTAAGCTCTTAACTCCCAACATATTACGTCTTTGAATAAGATCCATGAAGGCAACAAAAATTTGAATATCTTCGACAGTATATATGTAGTTAATCTTTACTGCGTCCCGTGACACAGTGCTATTCCGGGAGATGAGAAAGCAGACTAGTGCGTGAGTATGGGATTTAAGAGAGAATTAAAGGAAACAGATCAAAGCACACAGTCTCTCCTGCGATACCTCCAGAGAACGTTTAAAACAGAGAAGCAGCAATTACGAATAGCCGTGTGAATTGTCAAACACTACCAAAATCGCTCTGGAAGCTCACCACTCGAATCGAAAATTGAGAGCGGAAAATTAACAGATCTGAGCGGCAAGTTAACAGAGCTGAGCGGAGATACAATTTTGTTAATTTGTATCAATGTTAAATATGTATTTTGGTTTGGATTTTCTTTTTGGCGGCATTGATTAAATAAAAAAAAAGATTAAAATTCTTGGTTAAATTAATGAAAATTAATTTACTAAAACATATGCCAGGGAATGCTTTAACTCCAAAACGTAGATTTGTTATCTAATAAATATGTGAAAGCTATGCAAATATGCAAACTCATTGGTGATTTGCCGTCGGCATTTGGGTCGCAAAAATCGTTTTTTTTTTTTAACGATTCTTATTGTAGCTGCTGCGCTATTTTCAATGCAACAAACCCCTATGTTTCTAGGTGCCTTAGTTTTTTCCCAAACTCACTTTAAAGATGGACACATTAACAAAAACGTACAAAAGCAGCAATTGCACTTGTTAGCAAAGTGGTTTTTCTCGAAAAGTTATGTTTGAGTTTTATGAACAGTTATTTCGAGAAAATATGCCATATGCATATAACCTAAGCAAATACCTTTTCTTAAAATCTCAGACCTTTTACTCGATTTGTTCAAATAAATTTAAGTGAAAGTTATGAAATTTTAAGTAAAAGCAATTGCTTAGTTTTTATGCATACGGACCAATGTGTTGAATGATGATTTTTCACTGCAATACTCGTATTACATGTAAATAATGGGGCTTATTCATGGTCAAAATAAAGTTGACACTAAAGTTAGTTACAGCTTTTTCACATCATTTTCAGTGGAATAGGTATCTGTGAAAAAGCTGCAACTAACTTCCTATTAGGCATTTTAGTACACACAGATGCGATCAATTAATTAGCAACGAAATTCAAAATGATATTGTTTCCAAATTATGTTTATTTATTTGTTTTTAATAATTTCCTTTAAAACATTATTCAATCTATAACAGAAACCACAATAATAAAAGTTTAAAAGCTTGCACAAATTGCATAAAAATTAATCAAACTTCAAAAAAAATTGTAATCAAGATTTCAATTTTTTTATTTTGAATTTTAGAAAATTTTCGGGTATGCAGCTTTGCAGCCCATTCAATGAAGTACACTAAAGTGCAAGTTTCTAGTCATTAAAAATTACCGTTGAATTTTTAGAATTTTTTTTTGTGGAGGGTGTTTGCATTTTCTTCCATATAACACATAATCACAATTTTTTTTGTATGAAAAAAAACAGCAACACCCCCACAAAAAAAAATCTATAAAATCAATGGTAATTTTTAACAACTTGAAACTTGCACTTTCTTTTACTATAATTGAATGGACTACAATACTGCATACCCGAAATTTTTTTAAATATTCTAATTAAAAATTTGGATGACCATTTCTTGAAGTTTGATTCGGTTTTTTGCAATTTGTGCAAGCTTTTAAACTTGTATTATTGTGGTTCTTGTTACAGATTGAAATATATTTTAAATTAAAATCATTAAAAATAAATAAACATAATTTGCAAACAATATCATATTGAATTTCGTTGCTAATTAGTTGATCGCATCTGAATGTATATATGTATGTACATACTTACATATGTACATATGTACACATACTCCAAAACCATTTATTGATAACGTTCTTGCATATGCACATAATATTACATATATGTATGTACATACATACTAACTTTCTTCTTATTTGGGGCTGACAAACTTTAACTTAAGAGTCGACTTTATTTCGTCTACTAATATGCCCCAATAGTTTTGGAGTCAAATGAAAATGCATTTTCTACGCATACGTATGTACATGCTCCATTAATTGATAACGTTTTTGCATGCATATATATGTTGTGCATATTACTGCCAAAAAAACTACGAACATGCATATAAATGTACATATGTACAAATCACGGCAGCATACATACATATATATGCACATAATTACACGTATACTCAAATACAACAATAACTATTTCATTCATAAACGCATGCGCATATTTCTCAAGGCCAAGTAAATTCATTCATAAAAACAACCGCAGCACATCTCCCCGTAAATTCATCACCAACAAGCGCAACTTTGTCAATCCGACACAAAAATTCTAAAATCTTAAAATGAAGAAAGTGATTGCATGGTTCTTTTTTGTATAATATTTACAATGTTTTTCAAGTAAAAATTTTTTTGTTATATTTTTATAAAAATATGGTTCATGCTTTAATCGAAACCACATAAGTCAAACTTTAAAAATTTATACAGAACGTAGAAAAATTCAACAAATTTTCATCTAAATTTTCTACTTTTGGGTACGTAGATAGATGGTTATATATGTAATTCTAGTGAAACAAGTGCAAGTCTTAAGCGGATAAAAAATCGCGTTAATTTTTAATGAATTTTTTTCCGACGGTTTTGCGGTTTTATGCATATAACAGGTGTAATTAATAAAATATAGTGTTTATTTTTTTATTTTGTTTGCAACGGTCTTGCGCATTTTATTCTACAAGAAATTCGCTTTTATGTATATGGTAAAAAGTACAAGCCGTCCGCAATAAAAAATCATTAAAAATCTACGCGATTTTTTAGCCGCTTAAGACTTGCACTTGCTTTTCTACCGATCTATCATTCTAAAAACTCAGATTAAAAAGTTCAAAATTTAGACGAAAATTTGTTGAATTTTTCTAAGTTTTGTATAAAGTTTAACTTATGTGGTTTTGATTAAAGCATTATCCATATTTTTATACAAAAAAATAACCAAAAAATTTTAACCGCGCGCAGCATTTGTTTATTTGCATATGTGCATACATTATAAATGCATCTACATAGGTACTATGTATATGTATTTACAAACATTTTTATGCGCTTGCCTTTTAGCGTGTTTAAAAGTTTTTTAATGAAGAATTTACTAATTGTTGACGAAAATATGGTTTACAAAATTTTCGCAAATTTATATTAGTTAATTGGAATTTTTATGAAAATAATGTTTTCCCAAAATTTATCCAGAAATTTTTTGTAATAATTAAAAAAGG